>NC_090934.1:958574090-958903784 GCF_040938575.1 Ambystoma mexicanum | reverse complement strand
AGCTCTAGATTTCCATTTGGTAACTAGTTCGATAATAATGAGTAAGAATTCCTCCAACTCATCGACCCCTTTGTGCCAGTATACATTAATCCGTAGAGCGGGAAAATTGTCCATTGGTCTTGCAATCTCCATGGCTAGCAATCCATATGGGAGGTTCTCCATCTGGTAGCTTATTATGCAGAGGTCACTTTGCAAAGCAATAATAAGGCCACCAGAGGGTCTACCTCCACAGCTTGGTTTTGCAGGTTGAAAGAAAACCTGGTAACCATCCAAGGATGGAATGGATGTCAACCAGGTGTCTTGGAGCATTAGATAATTACAACTTCTCAAGATATCGACTGTTTCATTATTGTCTGCAAATGTGTATGGCCTCTAGAATTCCAGGAGAGTAATTTGAATTCTTCCTTATTGAAACCAATAGTTAAAGGCTCAGATTCATCATTGTCTCGCCTTATGACCGGAAAAGTCAAGCCTCTCTGATCTCTCGCTCTAGATTCTGTTGTTCTATCTTGGTGACTTAACCTATTCCAATTACATTGAGAGTTTTTAGATAGATAGCTTGAGAATGATCCTTTAACCAAGGCATTTGCAGTATTTTCCTACTCTCTGCCCATTGAGTGATCGAAAAACCTATGTTGTTTAGGAGGATCCCTTCTGACAGGATCAGATCGAGCACCAGTTTGGAGCGAAGGTAGAGAAGCGCTTGTGTCGTGTTATGTTTGTTTGTGAATGCAACTCTCTCAATGTCAGCTGAAGATAGTGCACTTAGGATTGGAATTTCTGCCAAGATTACCAAAATAATATTACGGTTTAACCATATAGGAAAACTGTCTCCAAATAAATTAGAAATCACAAATACATTCTTATCTTCTTGAAGCGGCATATTGCTGCTGAAATGATCTTTCAGCGTGGGTCTAGGCATGTTTGACATCAAAGAGGTGGAATTGGGAGCCTTGAAATCTGAGTTACATGCATCACTTTTCCCTTGATTGAGGGTATTACAGGAATGATCTCTTCCCTGCTTCATGATTTCTGGATTTGTCATATTGGAATAATCTCCTTTTTGTGTGAAATTCTCCCCACTTAGTGAGTCCCCCGGCATTTTGCTGGACTATTGGATTCTCCTGAGTGACCCGTGCAACCCTTTATTCCACTTTTTTTTATGGAGTTATGCTTTTCTCAGCCTTTTCTGGCATCTACCTTTTCCTAAAGCTTCAATAATTACTTTACCTGTGATAAAACAATGTTACCATTTTGCGAGATCAGCACACTCCACCTTAAGTGAAGTGCTGAGGGGAAACAATGCCTCATGCTGAGTTTGCCAGTCTGGAAATAAGGGTGCTGGTAAGCTCACTGGAACCCTTGTTTCTGGACCGCCAAACTACGGGGTTTGCCTGCTGGAACTGCAGTGCCCGACAGGTCTGACCCTGCCAGGCACAGCTTTTACAGTAGGCAAAGCCGTCACAGAAGCACCAGCACCGTTAAAAACGGTGCCGGTGCTTCCGTGTCCCCACTCCCATAGTTATGGGAATGGGGATTAACAAAATTACTGGCACCTGACTTCCCGGCCGCCAGACTTTTAATAGCCTTGTGGCACCGGGAAGTCAGGTGCCAGTTATTTTTTATGGGTCCGGCGGCAACCCTTCGGTAGCACCGGCAGGGTTTAACGCCGGGCCCGTAATGAGGCCCAATGTCTTCCTTTTCCCATCTCTCCAGTAACTTTTTGGTTACTGTGACAAGATCATCTGACAGCTGGTGGCAGTGTACCTTTTCACACAACTTTTTGTGGAGTTTTGTCACAGGCTACCTTCACAGCTGCGGTAAGGGACACAAGGACACCATTTGCCTAAAATTGTGGCTGCATGTTTTTAAGTCCTGTTCTCGATGACTTGTCTTTTCTTGAGCCTTCTTCTACCCAGGTGGATGGGGGAGATCGTGGTGGGTTTTTGTCTTTGGTGGGCTTCCCTTGGAAAACCTGTGAAGACTCTGTGAATGCCTGAGAGTACAGGAAGCGGGGGAGGTGACCGAAACTCCCCATGTCCTTGTCCTGAAGTGTGACCACGAAAGTGATGGGCGGAAGGTTTCGAATGAATCTAAACCACTGGCAATTGCTCTGGGCCAACCTTCCACACCACCGTTTTTTAGCCCTTCTGCGCCATTGCAAAAGGGGACCAGCCATGTGCAAATCAGTCAGCAGCTGCCGCCACCGAAAGTAGCAGCCCAGCCCGAACTGCAGTGTGCCTGCCTGGAACCTGTTTGCAGTGGGAGGCTGGCTGACTCCATTGGACAGCCACCCCCCAAGTTTGAATGGTGCATAAGTGGTGATTGGTGGACTCTGCCGGCGTTCCTGGATAAACCAGAGGGTCCTGGATCTGAAACTCATAGTCGACCACTGGAACTAAGATTCCAATAAAGAAGGAGAAGGACATCCACAGCCACTTCCAGCAACCACAAGAGCCGTCTGAGTAACCAGTGTTTTCCCAACTTCAACGTCTGTGCGACAGGGAAGCTCCGAAGAGGACGCTTCCTGCCTTTGACTGGTGGGCATAACCAGTCCTGCGACAAACTGCATTTTGCACCCTCCCTGGAAGAGCTGCGACCTCCATGGCCTGCAATTCGACAATGCCCAAGATCCTGTGCCATTTTGCGATGTAACGTCTTCCACAAAGTGCGGTTTCGTCTGAAACTTTGTGGGCATCCTTCTTGGCCTACAGAGACTGGATCCCACAACTGAAAGTTCCATCAGCCAAGACAAGGACCGAGAACTGAAACGGAATCTACCGCACAACAACAGTCTTTCACCTGAGCCTTAAAAGGGGTGCCAACGAGCCAGTGCTGCACAGATCCTCTTCTGGGCATCCAACTACACAAGAGAAACCACCAGATCCACTCCAAGTTCTTCCCTCCTGTTGCCAAGACCGGAATTCCTGAACCGGGGTCTGCTATCACCTCACCGTGCTGACCGTCCAACTGCAAAAGTTTCATTGCTTTAAGGTACTGTCCTGCCATTAAGTTACGTACTTGGAGCATTGTTTTGTTGATGCTGTACTTCTGGGGGCTGCAGATAGCTGCATCTCGCACCCCTCTAGCTACATTGGGGTGTACAACCCATTGTGCTCTACCTTGCCTTAGGACACTTGTCCTTGGGGTAATCTGGCTAGGAAAACTGTTAATCTCCTTGCCCTGTGAAATCTTACTGGTACAAACCTGCAATCCTGAAGAGTCTCTGCTGAACTCTGCATCTTTGATCCCTGAATTCTGCTTTCTTGCCTTGTCTTCGTCAGGCCTGGGTCACTGGTACCCCAGTGTCCCCTATGACTTTGTGAGACTCGCATAAGGCAGGGTTGGACTTTCTATGATATGCTAAGCTGAAGCTATCTAAAGTTATCAGATTTTTATCAAGTTTGTATTTATGTTTCAGGAGGTTTGACTATGTGATTTGTTTCCATTATTGCTATTCCCAAGTAGTTAACTCTATGAATATTGTAACTGTTCTACTTTTATATTACTTTGTGATAGTACTTACCTTATTTTAATGCTATAAACCTTAGTTGATATAACTCCAAGTGTGACGGGTTTCCATGAACTAGTGTGTGCTATGGGGTCTATGTACCTCACTACAGCCCTCTTCCCTCCTAGACTAAGCCTGGCTACTCGTCCATGGCTACCAAACCTTTGGGTAGGTTAAGCTAAACTTAAGGGGTGCAACCCAGTTAACCTATCCATCCAAGGTGGGCTTTCTAAAGTATTGTCACAGACAGGACTTTGGCAAAACCCCTTAGTTATCCTCCACCACATTCGAGAAAAAGAAACTCAGATTTTGAGCCATAAGCTCGGGTGGCTCTGTCCTCTGGAACAACTTCTTTTGATCATCAAGGTTGGAAAAAAACATGTGAAATCCAGAAAAATGCCAAAACCTTACCATTGCAGACTGACTCACCCTGCGATTGAATGGATCGTAGCGTTGTGGTTCATGCTGATAGTTTGAGTGTGCCTTACGCTTTCACTACCTTTCACGATGCTGCTGCCTTCATGTGGCAGGTCATAATAATGCAGTTAATCCTGAACATTTGTCAGCCTTCTTTTGGTGGCTTCTTGCACTTACTTGCGCTGCCTAGTTTTACACTTGTTTGCTTGGTGCTGCACTTGTTTGATGCCTGTTTAATTACTCTTCTCTCCCTACCTTTTCACCTACAGGCCTGAATGCTGCAGGAACTGTGAATTACACATTTTGCCCAATCCCACTTTGCCGTTGTCTCCCCAAAGAGGCTGGAGCATTATAAATCAGCAATAACAAAAAAATACATTCTAAAATATCCAGTTTGTGTTCACCTTCATTGTCAAACAGAATATCACATAATTTCTGGGGACCTTAGATGTTTTCCTCTCTAATACGTTTTGCCATAATTTGGGAAATTAGAGTTTTTTCTCATGGTTTTTCATTAAATGTATTTATTTTAGGTATTCATTGAGCGCACATCTAGCTTCTGGAAGAAACAGGCGGCTGTACTTTGTCAGGGGTTAATGCTAAAACAGTCCTTACAACATAGGATATATTACCTGAATATCATTTACGATTAAAGTCAATACTTAACATTAAATATCATGATCATTGAAGAGGAGGGTCTTAATTTATTTCCTGAATTGCTTCTTTTTCTGTGTCATTCTTGCCAAGTGCTTTGGTACTGATTTACAATAACCGATCATTTGAAAACCACAAGCATTGCTTAATGTATGCACAACTACTTGTTCTCTTATTAAACATGGTTATTTGTGTTGTTTTTATTTAGAATATATAATATATATTGAAGGTTATTGATGAATAGTTACTGTCTGACGTTCTGCATTTCAGGTTTTGATGCCACATATAATACAACTATTAAGCAGACAAATTAACAAACAATTAAGCTGTGGTTATGATATTGCAAAAGGTTTTGTGATTAGTGAAGAAGATGTAAAGAATGTAGTAGACCAGATTTCTGATAATCAGAAAATCACCCAGGTAAGCTGCTCTTTAACTAACATGGTAGTGAAAAGTCTGAGGGGGGGGGGGGGTATTTGTTAATGTTTTAATCGTTTTTAATGTTAAGTTACCACTGCTCTTCAAATCTAACTTGACAATATACTGTTTAAAAGTTGTTAAGACTGCTGTATGGTGGTTTATATAAGATAGTATGTTGATGGTGTAAGCGCTCTCGGGGTGATGGGACCTCCATTCATAACTCTCCATTCAAAATAGCGGACATAAGGGTAGTCCCAGCAAAGTGTTCATATTTATAAAGGAAACATAATAAAAATTCCCCTGGCTATCCCCCCAACCCACCGAACCTGTAATCTCTGGGGCCGGCACCATCCACATGGTCTTCTTACGAAGCCCAACAACAATAATCTTCATGTTGGGCACTGGCGCTAGGTTACCTCGCCGGCCAGTCCATCAGTTTATATTCCATGGAGCCTGAGGAAAGAGACCACTCCCAAGAAAATGTTAGCAGTGCTCTGAAGCCCTTAGTCTGGGACCTGTACATGTCCCAATCCCTTTGTCATTCCCGTTTTTCTATGACCCAAAACCACTCTACCACCAGAGTATATGCAGAATATCTTGGAGCACAAAACTAGTTCAGCTCCTCTACTTACACCTCTATTCCTAACCTGGCAGAAGTCGACTCTCTCCATGGTCAATATTGTTCCACACGCCAGACATGCTCTTTAATACAAACCCAGGTTAGTGTTGGATGGAGCATGAACTCCTTATTCCAGTACCTTTTGCTAATGTGGACATTTAACTTTCCTTACCTCCATCAGGAAAGCTGAGTGGTTTGAGGGAGTGTAGGGTGTCGTTTAAGTTACTTGATATCTTTTAGGGGTTAGTACCATTTTAAACAAAATGGCTATAATGTAAAGTCAAACTTTGGACTAAACCTCTTACGTTCCATTGCAACTGCCCTTCTCGTATTTAAACTTCAATGATGCCCAACAATTATCTTGGCCTTGAATATAAGCGTCCTCCCCCACTTCACTGTCTTGGGCTGAACGAATGTCTCCACAGTGCTCAGACCCATGCAGAATCTCTAAAGCCTAACTCACCAGCAACTCCTCTCTCATTGGAGTCACCAAATCAATAACATTTCCCAAATAAGGACCAATCAAGCTCAATACACCCTCTTTTCTCTTTGAATCAAATCCGAACAAACTACAAGCACATACCAACCTTCAGTAGGAAGACACTGTAAATCCATGCAGAGTTTCTTGAAAATTACATATGACTCTGCGGTCTGCTTATGAAGCTTTTTTCAGTCCTTGGCATGCTGCTATTGTTCAGCACCTTGATATCACTGCCCCCACTCTACTCTGCCATACTTCCTAGGCCTATTCTGGAGCTGGAGATAGGTGCATATTAGCTGCACAGCCTAAGCTGCCGCATTAACGTAAATTACATCCATCCCTTAAACACAATGCACTGCTGTGTAAGCCTCTGTTTTGTAGTGGTCATCACCACTAAATAGCAACGTATAGCCAATTTAGACCAGTCCCCAATCACTCTGCCAACCGAAACATTGAAAAATATTTCGGAAAATCTGAGAATACATGGATGAAGAGTAAGAACAAATACAATGTTGTTCTTGCAATGAGGATTAGACCACAACTCTTTTCCACCCCACTACTATCCTGGGTAGCACCCCAAATTCTTGGGTCACATATGCTATACCTGTCACAGGGAACTCTCTCACTATGGACAATGCCTATTAAAGGATCTACCTGCAATGTATGCAAGACCAAGTTTCATTCAAATGATATATAAGGCTTCATCACTGCAAACTTTTTTTTCACCCATGATTTAAGGCAGGAGCAATCTGAGGTATGTGTACAACATGGCACACTTCAATAACGTGTATTGCACCTTAACACACGGTAAAGGCACATTCATTTGTAATTCCTCCCTGTAGATGTTACTGGCAGAACCAAAAGACATGTCCGTGGCACCTGCTTGGATATTCAAGGTGATCTGCCATGCTTTGCAAGCTAGTTTGACCACTCAAACTACAGCTCGAAGAGATATGATGTTGTTTTACAAAATGCCTATATGTTCTAAAGCTTCTACAGGGCATATATTAATGACAATGTTCAATTTAATTCGTTTATAGAAATTGAAGATGGTTGTGGAAAAAGACAGACAGGATGGAATGCAGGAGTTAGGTACAGTATATATAATCTGAAATCATACGTGCATGTTTGGATTTATTAATGGCAACTGATATGTGCATACGCATGTCAAGAGGTTCTGTGATATGAGCACCATATAAAAACTAGGTTTTGCACTAAATGTATTTATTTTTTCACATTGCTGTGCGACCAGGCCCATTCAGGTGCTTGGTGCGATGTACAGCAGTTGTGTATGACAATCAATTTGCCATATCATTGCAATATGTACCATATCTGGTACATGTGCATGAAAATATTGGATATAGTATCACACCGGGTCAGTATATTGTCCCCAGTCTTAAACTGTCATCATGCTTAGGAGTTACGCTCCAAACCAACCTCCTTTAACCCTATGAAGTGTATTATTTATGACAAAAGGATTTAGATTGTTGGTAGGATTTCATGGACAAATAATGTTCGGACTCTTAATATAGCAAAAGGAGCTGATGATGAGAATGGTGATGAAGAGATAAGAAATTAAACACTTATTGGTAACGTGACACACCCATCAATTAACAAAGCTGAGGTCTAGTAACTGAACTCAGAGGGCTAAAACCAAGATAGACTTTGCAATTGATCAGCATGGGGTATCTTAGAAGGATAATTAAGATCAAAAATACCTAGGGGGCGCTGCTGAGCAGCAGAAGGATGTGCACGTGAGCTCTCCGTGCTCTGCGAGGCCGCCACTATCCTGTAAGAATATCCTGGCTGAAGTTACACTTGCAGGTGCCACAACCACATTACGGAGCTGCGGAAGGTGTCGGCGTAAGCCTGCCGTTCTCACGGTGCAAAACAGAGCTGGGAACCCGAGAACACAGATGCTCTCAGAAGCAACACCCTGCAGGAGCGGAGGAGCGGCTGCCATTTTAGGAAGGCACAGAAAGGTGGCAGGAGAAAGTCAATGGCCTGGACATTTAGCTCTGCGGTGCACCAGCGTTTAGTGCTGCACCACCCGGCGGAGACAGCCTAGGACAGCACCGAGTGTGATGCACAGTCCCCACCATCAGCGAATTGAGCTCCCTTACAGAGGGGCCTGCAGGTGGTGCATCCCCCCCAGAACAGCCCCCCCCCTAGAACTGCTGCTCCCTGTGGGACCGCATAGGGGATTGGAACCACCTCACTTGGGTGGGCTCCCTGCGGCAAAATGGCCAAAGATAAAGCCAAAAAAGCAACACAACAAAGTAAAATTAATCAGTTTACAGTAAATGGGCTGGCGGCTTCATAGCAGGTGTAACGTCGAATTCTGCTCATCGTCGAAAAATGCTTAGGCTGCTACTGCGCATGCGTGAATTTCGATGGCAAAGCAAAATCCGACGGTACTGTAATAATAGTGTCATCTCTGCGGTGGAATGAGTTACAGGCCCAGAGGCAATTTCAGTTCCATCGACTGTGGTGATGACATCTGAGGTGGTTTTTCGGCAGAGAGGTAGATTCATCCTGGAAGCCAATTCATAGTCCACATAGTTTCCTATGGCCCCGCTAGCAATGTATGCCCTTACTGTGTGCATACGCGATGGCTGCCCTGGATCTACGAGGACCATTGGTATGATGAAATGCGAGGTCTGAGTATCCTTCTTCAAGCTCGGCAAGCGGACCTCTACGCTTGTCGGGCGTGGTCGTTTCCCGAGTCTGACTCCATATGGCTTTTATCAGCAGCTCCTACCACCTTCTTGGGTGGTTTTACAGGGCAATTTCGTAGAAAATGCCCAGAAGTTCCACAATATAGACACAATTGCATTTGTCGTCTCCTTTCTCTTTCCTTCTGGGTTAAGGATCCTTTAACCCCTCCAATTTGCATGGGTACTGAAGCATCTGCTCCTTTGGGGTTAGCGTGGGTTTTGACCAACACCCGATTCTCAAACTTGGCTCGATCAGCCTTTCTGTTCTGAAGTCTATGATCTAACTGGACCACAAAGTCTATATATTCAGCGCAGTCTTGAGGTGGGTTCATGACTTGAGCCAAGACATCCTTGAGTTCTCCTCGAAGCCCTCGATGAAATAACGTGATTCGTTTTACCTCAGGCCATCCAGTTTCCACTATCAACCTATTAAAGGTTGCGATGTAGGATAGAAGGTCCTGGTTACCCTGTCGTAGGGACAAAAGTTCGTTATCCAGGGCCTGTCCTTGGGAGTGCCGGGCAAATAGTCTTTCCATGCTCGTTTGAAAGCCCTGAAAATCCCGAAGAATTGGGTCATCCTGAGTAACTAGTGGAATTGACCAATCAGCTGCACTGCTGCTGAGATATGACAATACAAAGGCTACCTTGGCTTGATCATTTGGGAAGGCTCCAGGTCTGCATAAAAAGTGCAAGCGGCATTGGTTCATAAACACGGCAAACCTTTTGGGATCTCCGGCAAAGCGTTCGAGTGGAGCTAATGGAATATTTCCTGGAAGGTTTATTTGCACATGGTTATTCGATAACAAAGGAGCTGGATTTCCCCCGGAACCAGGTAGGGGTGCTTGTCCAGCCTGGCTTTGCAATAGTTGCCTAGCAAGGTCCTCAGTTCGCTCCTTTGACAAAATCAGTTCTCTCCTAAGAGCATTGGTTTCTTGACGGGCGGAATGCACTTCAGCACTCAGTTCCACTAGTAATTGGGCCAATTGGTCAGTCTCTGAGGTAGCCATAACGCCCGGGTGGGAATTCACGTTCTGTTACTCTCACTTGGCTCCCATAGAGGCGTCGGGTGGAACTGGACAGCTGCGGTCTCCACCAATGTGACGCGTAGAGCCGAGATGACGGACTGGACTGGCCCACCTAGCTTCGTTTGCTTGGCCCGTAGGAATATTCTTCTGCAAATGGAGACAGGGAATTAACCGCCCGTGGAGTTGAGCATAAATCGCCCCACCCCCGCTGTTCTCCCCACAGATCACCTTTGATGTCCCCTCTTATAGTCTCACCTGATGGTTTGAAAAGATGAGCTCTCCATCCTACATTAAGCGCAGGGGTGCGTTGATAACCAGTTGCTTCACTGGCTCGAAGGAATTGGTGAATTCCAGAACAATATTGACTCCGAGATTCCCGGCAAGTCGCCGTAAGTATAAAGTTCGTAAGAGTTCAAATGCCTGACTTTCACTCCCGTCCGATTCCTTGCAGGTTGCAGCTTGACCCTAATGAAGAGTTCCTCGTGGCAACCGGTAGTATTCTGGTAAGGATTTGTATTTTCCAACACAGTTCGATAAAATAATGTCAATATTTAACCTGTTGCTTTCTCCCTTATTCAGGCGCTGAGAGAAAGTATGAAGTCTCGGGGAATAATACCTTCGTCGGTAAAATCAGTTAAGTCTATTGTGGTGAGGAGGGTTCCCCTTGTTAGTCCCTTTGTTTCACCTTGCTGTCCTTTTGTTTCCCCCTAGGGGCCGGGGTTCGGCGAAGATGCAGTGGAAGCTGCGCCGACCCATAAAGAGGAATAGTACCCCCGGTGGTAAAATCAGGTAAGTTTATGGGGGGGTAACTAATATTCCTCTGTGTATTCCCTTGGCTCACCTTGGTGTTCTTGTCTTCTCCTTTGACAAAATCAGTTCTCTCCTAAGAGCATTGGTTTCTTGACGGGCGGAATGCACTTCAGCCCTCAGTTCCCCCAGTAATTGGGCCAATTGGTCAGTCTCTGAGGTAGCCATAACGCCCGGGTGGGAATTCGCGTTCTGTTACGCTCACCTGGCTCCCATAGAGGCGTCGGGTGGAACTGGACAGCTGCGGTCTCCACCAATGTGACGCGTAGAGCCGAGATGACGGACTGGACTGGCCCACCTAGCTTCGTTTGCTTGGCCCGTAGGAATATTCTTCTGCAAATGGAGACAGGGAATTAACCGCCCGTGGAGTTGAGCGTAAATCGCCCCACCCCCGCTGTTCTCCCCACAGATCACCTTTGATGTCCCCTCTTATAGTCTCACCTGATGGTTTGAAAAGATGAGCTCTCCATCCTGCATTAAGCGCAGGGGTGCGTTGATAACCAGTTGCTTCACTGGCTCGAAGGAATTGGTGAGTTCCAGAACAATATTGACTCTGAGATTCCCGGCAAGACGCCGTAAGTATAAAGTTCGTAAGAGTTCAAATGCCTGACTTTCACTCTCGTCCGATTCCTTGCAGGTTGCAGCTTGACCCTAATGAAGAGTTCTTCGTGGCAACCGGTAGTATTCTGGTAAGGATTTGTATTTTCCAACACAGTTCGATAAAATAATGTCAATATGTAACCTGTTGCTTTCTCCCTTATTCAGGCGCTGAGAGAAAGTATGAAGTGTCGGGGAATAATACCTTCGTCGGTAAAATCAGGTAAGTCTATTGTGTTGAGGAGGGTTCCCCTTGTTAGTCCCTTTGTTTCACCTTGCTATCCTTTTGTTTCCCCCTAGGGGCCGGGGTTCAGCGAAGATGCAGTGGAAGCTGCGCCGACCCATAAAGAGGAATAGTACCCCCGGTGGTAAAATCAGGTAAGTTTATGGGGGGGTAACTAATATTCCTCTGTGTATTCCCTTGGCTCACCTTGGTGTTCTTGTCTTCTCCTTAGGTTCCGGAGTGCGGCGGGAACATGCAGGAGGATGCAGAGGAATGTGAAGATACTGCGAAGGCCGGTGAGTTCAGCGCGGAGCTGCAGCAGGCGAGGCGACGCGCATTAATAGCTTCTTTCTTCCAGCTCGAAGGCTCGATGGATCGGGAATTCAGGTAAGGATCAAAGGCATTGCTCTTGTTCTAACCTTTTCTCCTTCTTTCTCCCTTTTTCTAGGAGCTCCAAACTCGAGGCGGGCGTGCAGAAGGCTGGATGCAGACTTGCAGGCACGGTGAGCGTTACGCTGCTGGATGCAGAATAACGCGAAGCGTGTGCTGCTCTTCGGGTGTGGTTTAAATAGCCTCCAAAGTAGTCCCAGGTAAGTATTCCTCCCCAGCCCCGCCCCAGTAAAAAAATAGCCCCTAAGTAAAGTAGTCCCTTCCAAGCCTCTTTTGGCTTGGAGCTCTTGCAGCATGGTCTGCATCAGGTAAGTTTGCAGCATGGTCTGCATCAGGTAAGTTTTAATCTATGAGCCTGGCGCCTATGGCGCCAGGACTGACTCTCCATATGAGCCTGGCCCCATAGGCGCCAGGACTGGACCCAAATAGCCCGTAGCAGGGGTTGTTGGGCCTGCTTGGGATAACTTGTTGCCTGCTTCCGGGGTTGCTGGTCTTGGTCTGGGTCCCCGGGGGTAGGCATCATGACAGTATTCCAATACCCATTTTGCCTGCTAGTTCGTAATCCATGTAGTTTCCAATCGCACCATTGTCCACATATGCTTCTACAGCATATATCTTGGAAGGTGGAAGGTCACTACTTAATATAGCGGGAACAATGAAATGTGAGATCTGAATTTCCTTTTTCTGGCTCGACAAGTTGACCTCTACACTTGTTGGGCGTTGGAGTTTTCCGTCAGTTCATATTTTATTACATTCATGTCCGCCTTGCCTACGGCTCCCACTGGTTTCCACAGCGGTTTCACTGGACAATTATGAAGGTGATGACCGGCTGAACCACAAAAGAGGCATACATTCTGCTGTCTCCTTTTGTCTCGTTCTTCTTTAGAAATTGGACCCCGAACACCTCCTAATTGCATAGGCTCATAGTGACTTTCAGTCACTTGAACGAACATAGAGTAATCTAATCTCTGATCTGGCCCGATCAGTGCGCCGGTCCTGCAATCAGTGATCCAGTTGTATAGTTAGGTCAATGAATTTGGCACAACCTGTAGGAGGGTTCACTACTTGCGCGAATATGTTCTTGAGTTCTCCTAGTAATCCTTGATAAAAGTGTGGTTCTCTTCTCCTCAGGCCAATTAGTCTCTGCTACTAGTCGATTAAAGGCAGCTATGTAAGCTAACAATCCTTGGGTACCTTGGCATAAAGAGAGCAACTCATTATCTAGGCCTGTCCCTGAGCATGATGAGCAAAGAGTTTCTCTAACTCCTGACGAAAACCAGGGAAGTTTCTCAATAATGGGTCATCTCGATTGACTAAGGGAATGGACCAGTCAGCAGCATGTCCACTCAAATATGATAACACAAACACCACCTTAGCCTGATCTGAAGGAAAGACCCGGGTCTACACAGGAGGTGTAAAGTACATTGGTTCATGAAGACTGCAAAATGCTTCAGATCCCCCATAAACCTTTCTGGGGCTGCTAGTGGAATGTTCCCTGGTAAAACCACCTGTAGAGGAGGACTGGGAGCAGAAACTTAACCCTGTGGGACACCACCTGGAAGTGGTGCTTGTCCTGCTTGGCACTGTAATAATTGGCGACCAAATTCATCAGTGCGTTCTCTGTTAACCACCAACGTTCTCCTTAGAGAATTGGTTTCTGACCTGGCTGCATGGAATTCTGCCCTTATCTCCCCCAAAATCAGGGATAAATTGTCTATTTCTGTGTTTTCCGTTATGCTCAGGTGGAGTATTTTAAGTACGGCTTCGCATTCTGTAACGCTTACCTGAACTCCTTGGGAGTGTAATACCTTCCCAGCATGTGGACTTGATACCTTGAAGGCCCGCCTCCGCTGGAACGCATGCTTCGCGTCTGCTCCGCTGATAGAGGAGAAAATGACGACACCCCCACAGTACGGCAATTGCCTCCTTCTCAATGTGCGAGTATCGCTGCTCTGTCATTGTGAGAGCTCTTGATGCGTATGCAATGGGCCTCTTCTCCCCTTATTTGGTGACCTGCATGAGGATGGCCCCTACGCCGACAGGGCTCGCATCCATAAATAGTTCCGTTGGGAGCTCAGTGTCGTAGTACGCCATCTTTGTGTCGACGGACAGCGACTCTTTGATGTTTTCAAAAGCCTCCTGACACGCTTGCCCCCATTCCCACTTTGTGTTAAGCTTGGTAAGCTCTCGCAGGGGTTCAGAGAGAGTGGCCAAGTTACGGATGAACCTCCCACAGTATGTGGCCATCCCCAGGAAGCTGTGCACTTCAGTAGGTGTCATCGGCGGACTGGCAGCCTGTATGTCGGCAACCTTCTGGGAGTCCGGGGAAATGCCGGTGCTGCTGAACTTGTAGCCAAAGAAAGATATTTCTGTTTTGAAGAATTCACATTTTTCTTTGTGAATAGTTAACCCAGCGTCTTCTAGTCTGCCCAGAAGCGTCTGTAGTCTCCTCAAGTGTTCTTCTCTGTCCTGAGCATGGATCAGGATATCGTCACTCACATTTAGGACACCTGGTATGTCCCGGATGACCTCCTGAATAGTCTGTTGGAAAACTTCGGCAGCCAACGAGATCCCAAAGCTTAGACGCTTATATCTCCGTAAGCGCAGGTGTGTCGAGAAAGTGGTTATGTATCGAGAGTCCCCATGCAGCTTTAGCTGGTGGTATCCTGCTTTCAGATCAACCTTGGAGAAGACTCGTGACCCGGTGAGATCAGCCACAATTTCATCGAGCGTAGGTGTAATGAGGCGCTCCCGCTTGATTGCAGTGTTCGGAAGACGCATGTCTATACAAATCCGGACTTTTCCCGGCTGTTTGTGTTTTTTTGTGAGCACCATCGGGGAAACACATGGTGTCGGCCCAGTTACCTCTTCTATTATGCCGGCTTCTTCCAATGCTTTAAGTTCTTTCTCCACTTGTTCACGCATGTGGAACGGGGTTCTCCTGTGTCTTACGGTCTTTGGCTGGACCGACTTGTCTATGTGGAGCTTCATTGTCTTTCCTTTCAAACACCCATTCCCATTTTGCAGGTTGGGATACTGTGCCAGGATCTTCTCGACCTCTTGTGCTTCCTTCACTTGACAGACGAACTTGACTAGCCCTAGGTCTTCAGCCGCATCCCCGCTTAGAAGGCATTCGATCCCCACATTTATGACATAGATTTTTGACGGTAGCCTGTTTTCACCATGGCTGAGGGTGGTGCGGAATCTGCCAACCACCGGTAGGGGCTTCCTACAGCCATATGCAAACAGTAAAGTGTCTGTGTTCTTCGGATCTGGTTGTGGTTGCAGTGTTTGGAATGTGCTTGTGGGCATAACATTTACGGACACTCCCGTGTCAATGGTCATCCATACCTGCTGGTTTTGGAGAGTGACCTGGCATTTGCGCCTCTGGAGCCCTTTTTTCTGCATCGCATGTCCATGATCCAGGGCTGACACTAAGTAGACTTTTCTCTCTTTTTTCCACTGTTCCCTGCCGGATTCATGTTGGGTCCTTGTGACATCATCCCCTTCTTCCTCAGTCGAAGAGTTTGTCGTTTCGACTCGCCTTGCATTGGCTTGCTTCTTTTTCTTGGTCCCGCTCTTCTCTTGGGGAGTATTCGGGGGCGGCAGTGGGGTGCCTGATGACTGGCACACGTTAGCATAGTGGTCCTTTCTGCCACATGCCCCACATGTTGTTCCTTGCGCAGGGCAGTTTCGCCGTCCATGCCGCGGTCCACCACACCATCCACACTCCGTGGGTCCCGGGATTCGTGGCTGCCACCTAGCTTGTGCGTAGTTGCCACCAGCCTCATCCCTTGCGGACTGTCTGTTGGTGACATGGGCCACCATGGCTGTCGTGAGGGCAGGCTGTAGTTTTTGAAGAGTCGCCCCCATGTTGGCGGCCCTGGTATGTGCCAGTTCCCTTTGACGACCCAATTCCAGAATGCATGTTAGAGAGATGCCCTTCTCACTCAATACCATCCTTCTCAGTTTCTCCGATTGGATGCCGTTGATGAGCTGTCTCCGGATTTCTTTCTCGACATTCGTGAACTCACACGATATTGCCAGCTTCCTCAGTCGGGTATGGTAGGCATCCAAGGTCTCCTCTTCTGCCTGAATTGTGGTGCAGAATATAAAGGTTTCAGAATCGGGGTTGAGCTGTGGGAGAAAATGAGCCGTCAGGGCATCCTTCGCTTGCTGGTAGATGTCCTGACCATCATCAATGGTTAGCGAGTTAAAGATACATAGTACCTCGTCCCCCACGTTTAGCAACAGGTGCGATCTCATCTTCCTGGCAGTGGTTATGTCCTTGCATTCCATCGCCATTTCGAATTTTCGGATCCATAGCTGCCACCGGGGGCCAACTGATGATGGGTCCATAAATGGATCAAACGGCTGAATCATTGCCGAGGAGTTCCCTTGTGGGGGAGCTTGTGGTGATGGCAATGACAGATTGGCCGCAAGTCTAGAAGGTGTGCCGGGCCTGGGGGTGGACGTGCCGGTCGCCATAGCAGGGCCTCACTGTGTCTTGATGGGGTTTGTTCGCCTCACCTTAATGCCTGTCCTCAGGTGACTGTGCCCCTCGCGGGTTGAAGGTCTCAAGCTGTGGTGGATGGGTAGCTGCATCGATCCAGACGCTCACCATGTGCCGTAGCCTTGAACACACGAGTATGGAGCAAGTGTGAAGGCCTCCCACGCTGTGCCATGGCGCCTCTGACTCCTGGAAGGCAATGGGTGGTTGTTGCACTTCACTATGGTTATCCTTAGGGAGTGTGTCCGCTCCAGCCAGCAGTGGCCCGTGTTGAAAATCAGCTTGATTGGCATGGAAAGAGGAGAGAGGAGAAAATTATTTTTTTTTTTTGTGGGTAGGGGGTTTTGTGTGCCTCCCCACCGGGTGTCCAAAGATTTCGCGTGTCGCCGTGAATCAGCAACAGCTGGCAGAGCGTCGGGCGCGTGTGCTGGGTTCTGTTTCCCTCGTCGCCATTGTTATGTCCTGTCTCCGCGCCTCGGCGCGCGGGGAGACAGAACGCGCAGGGCCTTATCAGTAGGCCGCAGTGGTGCAGCTCCAGCGAGAGCGAAATGAGACACGCCACAGTCTGTTCGTCACTGTGCCCGGAACTGCTCCCCGTCCGCGGGGGCGGGGCTTTTATTGAGATGCCCTGCTTCACCGCGTTGCGGGACGCAGGGCGGACACAACACTCACCTTCCATTTCGGCTGCTACGGTTGCTCAGTGTAAAGCAGAGTGCAGCCATACCCTCACCGCACGTAGACATAGAGTGCCCCCCAGAGCGCCATGAACTCCACACCTCTATTACGACCATTAACTTCCGGACGTCCTGGCTACGTAAATCCTGAGCATTACACAGGTGACTTCCTCAGCACAGCACGCCACGGAACTTCAGATGAAAACAAAGATGGCTTTAAACGTTAAATGTAATAAACTTTTTCCAGAGCCCATCTTTGCCCCATATTAATATAGTGACTTCAATAATAACAAAATAAAACAAAATAAACTTTTAAAAAATAAAACAAAGGGTCCATCCAGGTTTAAACAGTCAAATTAAACAGCCATGTTTTTCTTCTTATTTGCAGCATTTGTGATTCTTAATCCAGATGTGCCTTCCATAGGGTCCAGGTCAAGATTAGTTTAAAAAGCTTCAGCTGATTTATGATCTGTAAAAGAATATAAAAGTCCATTCTGAACTACCCTGAATATTGCAGGGTATATAATATTTCAAGTTTTTTTCATGTGCCTTAACTTTCGCCTTGTCAAAGGCCCGCCTTTTTTCCAGGACAACAAAAATCATTATCTTGTTGCCTCCCCAATTAATGTCACGTAATTCCCTGCCTTTTTTTAATATGAGCTCCTTAACGGGGAATCTCAAGAATTTAACAATAAAGTGTCTCAGTCTTTCTCCAATGTATGGTTTAGGACCCAAAGACCTATGAGCCCTCTCAATATCTAAAGTTAACCCAGCCCAGGATCCAAATCCAACATTTCAGGTAGCACCCTCTGTAAAAAATCTATTGGGTTACCTTTTTCTGCATTTTCATGAAAACCAGCAATTCTGAGGTTATTTCTACGTGAAAAATGTTCCTGTTCAGAGATCTTGAAGCTCAATTTCTCATTTATCATTCGCAGATCCCTTATTTGGTCAGTCAACTTCCAAGTTTGTACATCCACTAGATTCAAGTGAATTTCTGAAGAGTCCACTCTCTGAATCACATCCATAAACTTTTCTTCTGATTGAAAAAACTTGGTTTTTATGTCTGCAATGTCAATAGTCACTTTGGTAAGCAGCTCCAACAGCTTATCTTCTCTGCCATCCTCACTCTTTCCTCTCCAGTCCTTTTTGCCTTTTCTCTGGCTGGGTCTTCTCCGGAGTTTCAGAAACAGAAACAGACATATTTAATGAATTGTATAAAGGAGTCAATATGCAGGGCACAGGAGCACAGTTGTTAAGCTGCCATCCCTGGAGTTGACAGTTCTATAATGTTTCTGATGGACCCCTTTTCATTTCTTTCAATGCACTTATACACATGTTTATAGCGATTGGTTGATCAATCATTATGGGGGAGGTGCCCGTACCCTAAGCAGATCCTAGGGGGTGCTTGTCCACCCTACAAAGCAAGTGTAATGATAAAGCACTGACATTAAGATCCACATTGGGTTGGTACATTTGGGTCTATCAGGGGTGTCAAAGACAACGTACGTGGGCATAAACCTACAGCTGTTTCTGTTGTGCAGGTAGTGCCTCAAATCATCCAATACAGGGTTGTATGCCCACATCACACTAGCTCTTTGTTTTTCTATGGAAAGAAGGGTACCCAAGAGAAGGTTTCATACGTTCCTCCTCCATAAAGTTCCATTCAGGATCATTAGCAGCTGCTCTTTTATACAGTAGTGCACTGAACGCTGTGAGAAGGCTTTGTGATATTTCCCAAACTTGGGAAACCCATATATACCTTTGGTAACATCCTTACATAAAAGCTTCATGCTCATTTTTTCGGATTCTTACCATCGCCCCATAAGGAACCATTTTGCTTTTTGTAAATCAGATTAAAATCCTGTGTCAAAAGAGGTTACGCCAATGCATTAAATTGACATGGATGTTTGGGCATCGCAGTCGTTTTTATCATGTATACTTTATGATGAATCTTGATGCTGCAGTACTGATTGAGGCCTAGTACCTCAAGAAGTGTGTTGAAGGCTCATTTTCTAGTTTTGGTTGCTATATCCCTTGGGAGCTTGAAATCTCTGGGGCATTTAAGGATTGTATCATATGAAGAATATAATGAACAAATGCACATTTATCTTGTTTCACATCAGGTTTGTTACAGCGGGATAACCCTGAAATTGTCACTGCCGCTAAGACTAGCCAGGCTATCCGCACTGTACTGAATTGCATCAATGAAACTCTCCAAGAATTGCGTGCTGGAGGAATAGTGGACAGATTTCAGGGAGATAAACTAGACCAGGTAATTATAATTTTTTGTAAACAATTAACTTCAAATTTGCGATGAATTTTCATATAAAGGGCCTGATTAAAAAAAGTGTTTTCAATTGGACTTTCCCATTTAAAAACATGTTTGTAAATCAGGCCCAAAGTCTATTACAACACGACTGCTGACATATACAACTCATTAAGAGCAAAGATAATTTGGATTTAGCCTTTGCTTTAAAAAAATCTTTCAATACATTTTCAAGCAGTGGTATATTCTCATGCAATACCTCAAAAAGAATGAGCAGTGGCGGAAGTGGAGCCAGGTAAGCTATTCGGGGGTCGCCAGGGGTCGCACCTCTGACCCCTGGGGTCTACCCTGCTACCCCTGTGGTCTGCCTTGATATCCCTAATCGAAATGTTTTTTTGTTTTTTACAAACATTGAGCTCCTGAGCTGTGGCCAGCACTATGTGGCTCTTTGTTTCTGGAGGGGCTGGGTTTCTTGTTCAGGCCGCTTAAAAAAAAAACAGAGAGTTCCACAAGTGTAACTCGTGGAGCAGTGACCCTAAATAGGAAAGAATAGGAATAACAAATAATTTGTCTTTCTGGAATTCTATACAACAATTGCTAGACTCAAAGGTTCATTTCAGGCACACTTCAGCGGCTGAGTCATGGATTTAGGGCCTCATCACAAGTTGGGTGAAGTGGTAAAAATGCAGGGGTAACTATTACCGCTGCATTACTGCTCCGCCCAACTATGAGTTGGTCGGAAACTTGGAGATTGACCTCCAGCTCAGAGCTGTGGGTAAATCTGCTGACTTTCCGCCAATTTTCAGCACAATTACTGCCGAAAATTCCCCAATATGAATGGGGACTTACTGCCCCACCACAACTCGGGATCTGGCTCGAATAGCACCGGACCAAGTTGCAGTAATACTATTTGCGTTGGCCGGTACCCCGGCAGATTAACCACCGGGATACCTCCCACTCGTGATGAAGGCCCTTAGTCTGTTCTTAAACACCTCAAATTCACAATGCAAATGAAAACTTCCAAAAAGCATTTAGAATAGAATAAGCATCAATTTCAGACTAGGAATCTTGCTTTTCGCAAGTTGCAGTTATAGCATGTTTTTTTCTGCCGTTGTCTCTGTTGCGATGATCACAAGACATTCCTCCTCTGTGTCCTCGGTTACTTGACGCAATCCTTGTGCCTAAAAGCTTGCGTACATTGTAGTCTTGTTTGGCCACAGCACATGAAGTGGCTCTTGATCTCATGATGCCACAATTAATGCTTTGTTGGAATGTGTCTATCTTTCCTATCCCCATGGCATGCTGTTCAGGATGTTTGTTTCCATGAATGAGGTAACGAGTGCCCAGAGTACGGGATGCTGTGCGACTGTGCTGCTTTCTATGCGATGCTCCAAATTCTTTAATACACAGTCATGAACCCTCCCAATTGTATGTACTTTGCCAACCTCTGAAGCCTGAAAAGTAGATCGCTGCACACTTGACATGTGGCCAACTTTGCACCAGACCTGCAGATGGCCTGCTGTTAAATTTCAGTTACCAGTTTAATGGGTTTAATGGTATCCACTACAGAGTGTAATTTGCTTTCTGACTTTGAGAACATTCAGACATGCAATTGCTCATTTTACTATAGCCGGTAAGATAGCTATAGCCACTAAGATAGCTCAGTGGGTTGAGTGCTCACTGCTGCAATGTGTGTGTGATCTGAAGGTTGCAGGTTTGAATCCCAGCAACGCCAAGTCAGCCTTTCATCCTTCTGAGGTTGATAAATGAGTACCAACACAGGTTGGGTGATATTGTATGTATAGTTGTTCTGTATAAAGCGCTTAAGTGTAAGTGCTATACAACAACACATCATTATCAATTGGCTTTGGATGTCTGCTTGCATTCACAGTAGTTTGGTAATATGGGCCTGTACACAATGATATTAACAATGCTTATGGCGATCCATTCTTGCATGAAATGTATATCATATTACAGTGATATCGGAAACATATTTTCTGTAGTGTACTTAGGAACAATGCTATGTGATGCCACTTCCTGTTTTGTCAAGAGGTGAAAGGTCATGTTCCATCGCTTCCCATGATGTCACCTCAGGGTTGGGTGTGATGAAATCACTTCCGCTACCCCTGGCATTTTGGTGAAATTACATCCCTGAGGGGAGCCTGTCAATTAGGAGGCAAGGAATGCAGGCTGTATCTGTCAGTATAAGTCCACATTCTATGCCTGCCTACTTCTCCACTGCCACATACTGCCATTTCTTTTCTCGGTCAGGGCCCCGGGCTCCGAATTGCCCCCATCTCTGCACTCTTCACCACTAAATCGTACTCCCTCTACCACAGATACACGCACACAAACACCCACACATTTACTTACATGTCTGGCTCTGCCATGCTCCTCAACCCGCCGCCCATGGACCGGCCTTAGAAACATTAAAAGGATTAGCACCCTTACTGTTCCCAATGCCGGCCATCTTTGTTTTTATTTTTTCTTAGGGTGGTCGGACATGCATCATAGGCACATTTTCAATGTCCTTAGAAAAAAACTATCAGCACCCCTATGGAAGACCCATGTTTCTAATAGTGTTAGGTATCTTGTGGTGGGGCTGACATACTCTGAACAGACCTGATTCCTCACTGAAGCCCTTGATTCGCTCTGCTTCCCCCAGCTCAGGCTAGTGGGCCATTACCTGCAAAGTCCAGTCCAACACCCAGATCGCAATGCTACATTATGAACCACAACTTTTTCATTAACATTGACACTGTCCTCAAAGAGAGAAGAAAAACACAATTTGTATTATATCTGCAAAGGTCATTAAATACAGACCTCCATGTTCCCCACCTGTGGGAAATGTGCAATAGGGTTGCCATGATAAGTCTAAAATACCTAAATATACTTGTAGTAGACTGAATAGCACCCTCCTCCAGTGACAAGTCTGACAAACAACCACAGTTTATCAGAGATCCTAACATAGCTGTTAGCATGCAACATTGCAGGTCTCGAATATTCACTGCATGCCTCTACTTAAAATTATCAATGAGTGATTCGACGCCCTCCACTTCTAAGAAGACCTCTAGTTTCCTGGTTTGTAAAAATAATAACATCCTATGGTGTTGTAGGGATGGAGCCAAGTACCCCCATCCAGAGTTCCTCCCCCATGCTGCCTATATGTTGAGAGCCAGAATGTGAAACACATGCATTACCAGTAAGAATACCTATACCGAAGAGAATCCTGGAAGTAAGATTTCCATTGAGAAAGCTGTACATGCATACACGACAATATGATGGCCATTTGAATGAAATGCTGGAAGAAGTGGGAAAACTGAGCAAAAGGGAAGACTGGTGACATCATCAAGAGCAGAATTAACAATCCCAGAAGAGATGTAGAGATGAGTGAACCTAAAGATTCTGTAAGCTCTAAGGAGGAGGTGTTAAAGACGAGCAACAATTCGGGATCGAAATGAAGATGTTCATGCTACATAAATAATGAAGAAGTTATCAAGTCCTTTTACAAGTGTACAGTCGCAGTAATGCAAGTACACAAAGTATTGTTTAAGGCTGGCTTTGTAGTGAATAGATTGTGTAAGGACTATGGATGATTCCACAAAGTGCTTTAGCAGAGCTGGATTCCGAAAGCAGAAAGACATTTTCAGTGTTTTGCAGTTAGAAATCGAAAACTCAACCATGGAGGTGGATCAAAGAAAGGCTTGGATCAACACCAAAAAGTCAAGGCCACCTTGGGCCTGGATGTGCGTACGAACAATCACAGAATGTGTGAAAAGAACAAACCTGTCTTAAGTGAGAGGCAAGAACATTGAAGACGGCAGAGGTTCATCAAAAAGTATTTTAAATGCAGTAAGCCTCAAAAACATGGTCTACAGTCACGTGGTCAGATGAAAATAGACACTATGATGAACTGTATCAAAATCAAGAAGACAGAGTATGCAATACTTCCTCATATTCTCCAGCACAGAGAACATTTCCAAGGCCGAGTTCAAAGTTTTAATTGACTAGTAGGCTGCAAGTGTGATGATGGATGCCAGGGCTAATTGGTGGCAAGCTATGGTTATGACCAGCCCACCAGCACCTGTGTGCCAGCCTGCGTGCTGCTTATGTAGGTGGAATATTAGAGGGGCACAAGGGTGCCAACCAATTATAGAGGGACACATAATAGAGAGCCCTATAGTTTATATAACCAATGGGATGTTGTGTATTTGATGACGTTTGTAGTGACCTGCACTAGAGGAGGGCTTAATTGCCCCACCTGAAGTTAGAGACCCAATCACCTTCCCTAACCAGTATGGAACGTATACCTAGATGTTCCTTGTAAGTCTATCACCACTCCAAATAGTTTTTTTTTAGTTTACAACATAGGTAGACATCAAAGATAATGAGTTTGTAGTATATAAACTGCTTTTTTTATGTGTTGAATTGAGTCTGAAGATCGAGTGAGCACATTGATGTTCTTTGTAACTCCCTGTTTTAGATAATTGACATTAAAACAGTCACACTTTGCCAAATTCCTGCGTCAATTTTGATTATTGATGTTTGAGTAATATTCTGCATCTCCATCTCTCTCTAAGTATTGCTACCTCGCCTTAAAGGGCTGGGTCAGATTCCAAGATGGCCGCCGGCACAGTGTAGACGTGCCGATGGCGCTCCCTGGACCCGACTGTAGAAGGTGCCCACCACCCCATCAGTGGTCCCCCTCTAGATAGCGAGGAAATCCCTGTGGGGTTGCAGAGAAGAGCGGAGACCCAGGAGAGCCGCCTGGATCCTCTACAGCGGCTTGTGGACCTCGGTGTTGGAAGAGGTGGTAGCCCCCGGCTCGCGAATTGAACAGAGCGGCTGCACCGGTGTGCAACGGCGCTTCGAGTGTCCTGTCCCCGCTGGTGGTTCCTCGGAGCTTGGGGCTGTGGGGTGAGGCTGACGCCCAGAAGCTGGAGGAGCGGTCGGGAAATCACCCGGCGTGTGGTGCTCCGCAACGGGGAGCCCGCGAGGGGACGCGGGCAGCCCAACATAGGAGCGAGAGTGGGGCGGGAGTGGCCCGGTGTGCGGCCTGCCCCCGCCTGTGCATCTGCGACACCCGGATATCCGCCCCGGTGGTGGTCCCTCGGAGCTTGGGCCTGCATGGAGAGGCGGACGCCCTGAGGCTCAGGAAGCGGTCGGGAAACCGCCCGGCGTGTGGTGCTCTTTGACGGGGTGCCCCCGAGGGGACGCGGGCGGCCCGACATTGGAGTGAGAGTGGGGCGGGAGCGGCCCGGCGAGCGGCCCGCCCCATCTGTGCATCTGCGGCACCCCGAACAAGGGCAACGTTTCTGAGGCAGCCAGGAGGCCCCGAACTGCGGGGAAACCCGCTCTCTCCCGGGGCTACCTGGGGGGAGGAGGCAATGACGAGCGGCTTGAGATTCCCGAGCGAGGAACACACGTCACCTCCCTGGACTCGCCGGAGCGGGAGGTACGAAAAGTAAACAGAAACAAGGGGCCCCCCTGAAACCAGATCTGTGTGGCCTACCCCCTTTGCGGGGCCCAGGACAAGCCGAGGGCTGCGCCCCTCCCCCCACAGGAGTGGCACGATCGCTTGGGCAGCGGGGGTGCCGGGGAAGGGGCCGCAGAGCAGGACAGAACTCTCGCTGGGTGTGAGTGCTGGCACCCCATTAACAACTCCAACCAGGCCACAGAGGGAACCCTGTCAGTCCTACAGACCGGCGGAGCCTAGTGGTCAGCATAGGGCAGCTGGCTGCTTGGAGGGGGGGAACCTTCACTACTTGCCGGCAGTGCAGCTCAGTGGCAGCTGAGGGGCGAAGCCTTGGAGTGAGTTTATAGGCCTGCCTCCGGTAGATCAGTCCGGCCTCAAGGAAGGGATATGCCGGCGACATGTCTACTAAACTCAAAGGGAAAAGGGGGAAAGAGCTGCAAGCTACAGAGGAAACTCAGGACACCCTTCACGCGATGTGGCCGGCGCGAAATCCAAAGGAAGGACCCGGAGCTCCCGGAGGGTCTGCGGGAGAACGAGCGCCCAAAGCGAGGCAGAGGACGTGGCGATAATGCCCAGACGGGAATTCCTAGGAGTGTTACAGGCCCTACAAGTAAATTTAGCAAAAACATTTCAGGAGCAGTTCCAGCTGATGCTGTCCGACCTTAATGAAGCAATAGGAGAGATGAAACAAGAAATGAGGCAACTAGGAGAAAAAACAGACACTCTGGAGAAGGGCCTCCAAGAAATAGACAAAGACACTACAGCGAACAGCTAATCAATTGAGAGGTTGGATACAGCTACTAGAAATCTTGAAATCCAGCTGGAGGATTTGGAAAATAGATCACGTAGGATCAATATCAGGGTGAAAATGTTGCCGTAGTCGGTGCCCGATAAAGACTTGAAAGTGGCGCTCCAAGGCATTTTCGCGGACATTCTAGAAGAGAGTAGCCCTGAGGCGAGCGATAGAGCTTGATCGTGTTCATAGAGTTGGCCGGGCAGCCAAGGGCCGGATGGCGAGGCCAAGAGATGTCTTAGCAGCATCCGCTAGGTACGCTCAGAAGGAGGCAGTCCTCAGGGCGGCGAGACAGCGTGAACCCATCATGTTTCAGGGGCAACAGATTGCGCTATTTCAAGACCTGGCGAGTAGCACACTTGTGAAGAGGAGACAAATGAGCCCGCTGTTAAAGGTCCTTAATGAGAAAGCAATACGATACAAATGGACCTTTCCGTTCGGGCTGCTGTTTGAATGGGAGGGTTCCCAGAGGCGGAGCACTTCTCTACAAGAAGGGGCTGATCTCTTGCGCATGGACCTGGAGGACTCCCCTTCGGAGTCGGGGCCGGGGGAAAACGAGTGGCCGACCAAGACTGAGACCATGGGAGTGGTCAACAGTTGGAGACAAAAGAAGAAGAGGAACAAGAAGCGGTGATCCACGGAAAATAGGAAAACTGGGGGACGCAGGAAGTGGTTCTGCGGCGAAGTCTTGAGTTGCAACGGTGGTTTTAGGGGTGGTGGGCCTCTATAGAGATACGGGAAGCTTGGGGTTTCCATGCGGAGCAACCATGTTGGAATCAGTAAGGGCGAAGATGCCCGAATTAGGAGTGGAGAGAATGCGGGAAGGTATCATCCTTCAGGAGGGTGTAGGGAGGGAGGGGGAAAGAAGGGGGGGAGAAGGGGGTTGGCAACGAGCAGCTGACAGGGGGGAAGGGCAGAAGAGCACCTCCACATAGGGGCAATCTCTCTTTGATCGAGATCTTCTCAAGTGTCTGACGCATAATGTGAGGGGTTTGAATACCCCTCTTAAGAGGAAGAAACTGGAACTCTTCACGCAGAAGGAAGGACCGGATATAATGGGGCTTCAGGAGACACACCTTATTTATAGGGATCAGGGCAGATTAAAACTGCGTGGTTGTGATCGGATTCTCCACGCTTCGGGGCAAACTAAGGCAAGGGGGGTGGCCCTGGCTATCAAAAACACGGTTGATTTTAGAATCTCTGATATTACCAGGGACAAAGAAGGAAGGTACATTGTGGTAAAGGGGAGACACCATGAGGCCCCGTACACATTAGCGGTGGTCTACGCACCCAATTCTGGTCAGGAGCAATTCTTACATCGAGTGCTGAAGGTACTGGAAGAACATGCTTGGGGCCATATTGTTTTATCGGGAGACTTAAATATAGCCTGGGATAGGGAGAGGGACAGAGCTGGAAATCAGAGAGACGGGGGGAGCAGTAATGCCCATGATTCTGAAAAACAGGATTGGTAAAATGGGGTTGCGGGATGCATGGAGGGAGATAAAGGGAGATGAAGAGGGTTACACCTTCTTGTCGGGGGTCCATGGCTCACAATCCAGAATCGACTACATATGGGTCTCGGCGGGGTTATTGGGCTGCATACGGGAGGTACACACAGGACCCATAGGGATTGCGGACCATAAAACGGTCTCGGCTGTGCTGGATCTGGGTCGGAGGACGAGGGGGGTTTGGGGATGGAAAGTCCCGGGGGCCATCTTGAGGGATTCAGAAGCTCGGGGAATACTTGAAGAGAAGATTAAGCTTTTTTTCACCACTAACAGGGAAGAGGATACAGGAGAGGGTATTAGATGGGACGCTTTCAAGGCTACTCTCAGGGGAGAAATAATCGCATTGTCTGCTTACAGAGCGAAGCAATTGAAAACATTGGGACGTCAATTGGAAGCGGAGGTGGAAGCGGCTAGACAGGCAGCGGGGGCACCCCCTCCAGGAGAGCGATGCAGGAATATAGGAAGGCGGTGGGACAACTAGAATTATTGCATACCAAAAAAGCAGAGGGGGCGCTTCTAGCAGTGAGGCAAAAATATTATGCCTAGGCCAATAAGGCAGACGCCCTTTTGACGCGCCTCCTGAGGGGCAAAAAGACGAGGAACGCCATTTCCGCGCTGCAATTAGGTCCAGGTGATCGGATTACTAGGCAAGAAGACCTGCGGGAGGCCTTAGCGCAGTTTTATGATTCCCTGTATGCTTCCCAGCATCCCCAGATTGATAAGCAGGAATCATTCCTTCAGAAGGTTCGGCTGCAGGAAATAAGTAGAGATACGAGGGAAGCCCTCAACCGAGAAATCTTGGAAGAGGAGGTCAGAGGTGTTATTAGGGCTCTCCCGGCGCATAAGGCACCCGGTCCGGATGGCTATACCGCCGCTTTTTATAAATTGTTTATCTCTCAGACAGCCCCGCACTTAACATCGCTATATAATTCATTTCGGCAGACAGGTCGAATTGCTCTGTCCACGGAGGAAGCCAAGGTTACCCTCATCCTTAAACCACATAAAAACCCTGAGGAGAGAGCTTCGTATCGCCCCATAGCCCTAATTAATATTGACGCGAAGATTTACACTAAGATCTTGGCGAACAGACTCCATTCTATCCTCCCGTACCTGATTCACCCGGACCAGGCAGGGTGTATTAGAGGCAGGCAAACCGCAGACAATATTAGGAGAGTGGCCCACATAGTCGAAAAAGTACAGAAGACAAGCACTCCTGCGATCCTAGTAGCACTGGACGCGGAGAAAGCTTTTGACCGCGTGGAGTGGGCTTTCCTGTTTCGGGTAATGGAAAAGATGGGTTTCGGAGGGGAGTTCCTGACGATGGTCTGGGCTAACTAGCAAGCTCCATCCATTCGGATAATGGTAAACGGCACGGCCTCAAGACAGGTATGCTTGCAGAGGGGAACTAAACAAGGTTGTCCGCTTTCCCCAATCTTATACGCAATCTATTTGGAACCGCTTCTTCAAGCAATAAGGGAAGCGGCGGCAATCCAAGGCATCCCCTTTGGGGGCAAGCAACAAAGTCGCAGCTTTTGCTGACGATATGCTGCTTATGCTGACAGCACCAAGGGAATCACTTTGAGCTAGTATTGCCCTCTTGGAAGCTTTTGGTGAAGCCTCGGGCTTGAAGATCAATGCCATCAAGTCAGAGGTGTTACATTTAACATTAGGGGTGACGGAGCGGGACAGGCTGAGGGAGAGCACCCTTTTCCAGTGGAGCCTGGGGGGGATTCGGTACTTCGGGGTGAAAATCACAGCGTCCCTTGCAGGCTGGTATGGGGCTAATCTCCCCCCTTCTTAAGGCAATTCAGAAAGACTTCCAAAGGTGGCGAGGCCTCAGGGTGTCATGGATGGGGCGGATAGCCGCGGTAAAGATGGTCACTCTCCCGAGGCTGTTATATTTATTCCAGGCGTTCCCGCAGCCGATTCTGGTGAGCTTCTTTAAAGAATTGGAAGCGCTGACTAAGGGTTCCATTTGGGAGGGGAAAAGAGCAAGAGTGGGAATTAAGCTTTTGATGGCGGCCAGGGGGGAGGGCGGTTTGGCCTTGCCGAACTTCAGGCGATATTACGAAGCAACCCAAATCGGCATGATCAGGGAGTGGCTGAGGGGAGAGGAGGAAGTGCACGACAAGATATGGGTGAGGATGGACAGAGCGGTGGCGCACTGTAATTTAGCGGAGGTGTTGTGGCTCCCTAAATCGCATAGACCCCGGCATCTGTATGAGAGTTTTATCACCAAACTTATGGCCGACACTTGGGACAGGTTAGCGGGGTCTGAGGGGATTATCACTTTTCCTTCTCCTTTCAAGCCCATCTTCGAGAATAGAGATTTCACCCCAGGTCTAGAAAGGGGAGCATTTGTTAAGTGGCGTGAAGGAGGCTGTAAAAAGCTGGCTGATATGTTTCGCGGAGGGGAATTGTTATCTTTCTATGACTGCAAGAGGGAATTTGTGATACAGGAGGGAGAAAGGTTGCGCTATGCGCAGTTACGGCATTGGCTTCTACACCCAGGGGTTAAATTGGCAGCCACACGGGAGCCCACGCATTTTGAGAAATGTCTTCTCACTAACGATGGAGCGAAAGGCCTCATATCCAACATTTACAAAATCTTAGATAGAGACAATGCAGGCACGCACTGGACCTATATGAGGGACTGGGAACGAATCCTAGGGCGAGAGATTGCCAGGGTGGAATGGGAGAAACTATGGAGGAGGATACCCAAACTGGATAAAGCGTCCCATTTGCAAGAAATCTGGTATAAGATACTATTCGGGTGGCATTACACACCGGTCCGACTTCACAGGATGTTCCCAAAAAAGTCGGAGAAATGCTGGAGGGGCTGGGGGATGGCGGGGTCAGCAGAACACATTTGGTGGAATTGCCCCTTGATTGTTCCTTTCTGGGAGGAAATACGAAAGGCGCAGGAGCAGGCCTTCGGGGAGGTAGACGAAAGGACGCCAGCTCAAATCCTGTTAGGAATTCGAAAGGCATCGGGGGAAGGAAACCCGAGAGGAAGGGGAAAAGGCTAAAACTATACTGGTTCTGGCGGCAATGTTGTTAATAGCCCAGAGATGAAGGGGCCTGGAGGTGCCTAAGTGTCAGGACTGGTATCGGAAGATCTGGGAAATAGCGGCACTGGAATGGGCTACGTTCGCCACGAACAATAAAGTGCAGAACTTTGCAGCTGAATGGAGAGAGATTATGAACTTTCTTAAGGACGATTTTAGGGGAATGTGGTGCCCACAGCGCTTGAGACTATTGGACCTACAATGAGCGTGGGGTGTCTGCCCGATAGGACAGTGATTTGGGAGGTTTTCACTTGTTGCCGTGGGGGGAGGGCGTTGGGAGAGGGAAGGGGGTTGGAGGACTGTTTCTTTTGTTATTTGTTGTTCATGTTATAAAATTCAATAAAAAGAGTTTTCAAAAAATGGCTGGGTCAGACACACCAGTTCACGTGGTAGCAGAGCTGATGGTTAAAAATCCATCGACCTAGTAAGCTTTGGGGTCCCTGGTAATATCGGACATCCTCTGCCATTTAACTGGAAGAACGTGAGGCTCCTTGTATATATCGGCTGTTGAAAAATCTTGCAAGTACAGGTGGGACATGTCCCTCGTTTTCAAGCAGAATCCCTTCCCGACACCTGCAGGAAGCCAAGAGGACTGAAGGCTGAAGCGGCTGGTTTGAGGAGGAGACAATCGCAAGGGTCGGAAGTCGAAAATGCAAATGTGAGTAGGCTCAGTGAGGTGGCAAACTGAATGAGCACAGAGTGGGAAAGAGTGATAACTGGGATAAAGTAATGGATGGTTGGTTGGGGTATTTTATTATTTATTTAAACGGGAGGAGCATCCTAGTGTGAGACGATGAGCATCACAGTGTAAGGTATATAGACAAGGAGCGATCTATATAGTAAGCCTGTTAACCTACATCAAGGACGTCTAGAAGGAGCTTGTCCTAAAATCCAAGTGGATACATAGGCTATGAACGACCAAGGTGTCGTTAAAGAGGACAGCTCATACTACAATGGAGTCATTTTTATGGGCAGAAATAGTCATGAGAAGCGTGGACTAAAGTATATGTGGGCCGGCCGGTCTGTCAGTATTGTCTGTATGTCTATATGTTGCATGAGATATCTGTGGTAACGAAATAAAATATTGAGAAATAAGGAAGAAATAGACTATGGTGGAAACGATGAGATTTGAAGAAATGTGATTATTTATTTATTAGTTAACTGATAATGTTCAGTGAATAGGTAGATTGAAGTAAAACGTGACACAGAGGCTTGGAGCTGCGACGATTGGTGCATGCTCATATTATATTATCTTTCTGGAAAGCATTTATTTGTGTGAAATAACAGTAAAGGGTGATAGTCTATTGTGACTAAATCATGATGGAGGATATTACTCTGCTCATACACTTGTCCATACAGCATTCAAAACATGCACGCAAGCTTATGCAATACAGTGCAGAGTGGGTTAAGGGTACGGTAGATAAAATGTTCCATGCCATGGCCACAAGGTGGATCACTGTCCAAAGTGGTCCTGCAACATATGACGACAGATTTGCATACAGCATATACGGGAAAGAAGTTAGAAATAAGGTTAGCGAGCTCAGAGCTCTGGAAGATGTACGAGGAGGAACGGGGCGACCAGCCTCCTGAGGACTGGATGCTTAACCAGTGTAAATAGGGGGTGAAGAGCCTTCTGCTCCCCCTACCGTGCCTGAAGCAAATGGCGAGAGTATGAAAGATGAAGGATTACATCCTTTCAGAGAGCTTAAGGCAGCAATGGGGTATAGTAATACAACGTGTAAATCGCCTGCATGTAGCAGTGACGAGAGTCCCAAAAATACTCCAGAAAGAGATGTGATTCCTAAAGTCCCATGGGACATGGAAACAAATGACCGACCAGGCATATCTCTAGATATAGAGAGAGAAATAAAAAGATGGAAAGGAGAGAAAGACAAAGCTGACATGGTAGCGCTCATACAGAACAAATGGATGAGCAGTCAGCTATTGCTCAAACTTGATGGAAAGAGCATTGAGAAACTAAGTCAAGAGGAAGATCAGGATGAATAGGATAAAAAAGACAAGGGAACGAGAGAAACGATTGAAGGAAGACGAGGTTAAAAGAAGGGAACAGCTGTATCAAGATGAGCAGTTGAAAAAACAAGAAAGAGCAGAAGAGCAAAACAAGTATGATAATAGACAAAGAGCAATTGAAGAACGAGATAAGTTAGAAAAAAAGGAGGTAGAAGAACAGAAGTTAAGGGATAGAAGGATACAAAGGCAAACAGATGAAGAAGTACATAGAGCAAATGAGAGAAGAGAGGTGAAAAGACAGGAAGAGGAAAGGGTTAGAGAAGAATCTAAGACGCGAAGGGAAGTCGATGAAGAAATGGAATGAAAGAGAAGGCAAAAAGCACACAACATTGATTGCATAGAGAAAGAGTTAATGGACCTAATCCAGTAGTAGCATGGGAAGACATAGAAGAATTCTTCCCGATGCATGAACCAATGCCAGGTCCGTCTAGAGCAAATCTAGAAGATGATTTCGATATATAAGAAGCATAGGGGATACAATTGATAAGGTTTATCATGACATGAGGAACAAGAAAGAATCAAAATGCAAGGGAAAAAATTATCTTTTTGAAAGTACGCAGTCGCAAGGCAAGGATGGAAGTTTGTTAGCCTTGAGCATAGAGCTTTGTCTTTGGACAGGCTGTCGCTGAATAGAGACAAGAAAGAGGGAAGTCACATGAGTTGGGCACAAGACAGAGAAACCTTCCGTGGGGAGGAAGGCCCTAGTGCATATGGTCCTGAAGGGTGTTCGACTAAGGACATAGAAGTACGATGGTCAGATCTAGGCATACCTAAGTCAAGGACACCAGAGCCACTGGCACGGCTAGATCGACCTAAAGGGCGATCCCGTAATGTGAGAGGGGACTTGCTACCTTATGTGAGTAACCTAAGGCCTTACCAGGAAGAAGACAGTGTGGAACTATTTTCCCTACTCTGGACAGACAGACGATGGGGAATGAATGCGAATTTGGGATCTCGCAATTCCCAAATGGATAAGGATAATTTAAGGTGTAAACTCCTGAGTTTAACATCGGGTGCTGGAAAATGGATCTATGAATTAGAAAAAATGACAGGAGGAAATATGTTAGCTATAGGGGACATTAAGGGTCTTCTAGCAGCTATACTTGGGGAGAGGGCTGATGATATTTGGGTAAGAGAAGGATACACAGGCTTCACTGCTCAGAATACTGCTCATGATGAAGCACCATTTAATAATTGTAGAGCAGCAGTTTGGAAAGAGCTTTGAGTACAGTATCCAGACACATCGCATATGGGAGCTATAATGGCGCGTAAGATGCAGGAAGGAGAGGATCTGTTGATTTACATTCAGAATTTCCAAGAAACGTGTGAGCCAAGGGGGAAATCTATACCTGTATTCTATCATACATTATGTCAAGGGCTGCCAGAAAAAGTGCAGAGACAGCTCAAGAAATTGATAAGTATGGAGGAAAAACCGTGGCCAGAAATACAGTTGACAATAGCGCATCATTGCCGTTTGTTGCAAGAGAAAAGTCAAAAGAAAGAAGAAGGCAGGAAGCTTGAGGAGGCTAAGTTGGTACAGAAAAAGCTATTGAAGTATGCTATAGAAGGGGCAATGTTAACTAGTGGAGAAGGGCAGGGAACACAGCAAACAATGGGTATGCCACAAGTGAATAACCAAACAGCAGTTCGATCAAGGAGGGAATGGATTTGTATCACAAGGTAGAGGAAACTTCTGCAGAATGGGAGGTTTTCAGAACAATCAAGAGAACTTCCACAGTGACCAAGGTGGGTTTCTGCCTATACAGAATGATAATCAGGGCATGCAGGGAGGACAAATTAGAAAGCTTCTTCCTGTATGTTGAACATGTGGAATGACAGGGCATATATAGCGCAAACATTTGGGAGCCAAGGGTGTGTACAGAATGGGCAGTTCTCCAGAGGAGGGCTGCTTATCCGCCTGCAAAGGGCACACAAAATAGGGATGGGTTTGCCCAAGATCAAACAGTGTATCAAGTCCAAGCGCTGAGAATGTAACAGACTTTGCAACCACAGCAAGCACCATTGGATCTGCCACAAGGCCAGTCACAGCATGCACCCATGCAGATACAGCAGAGTGCAAACACGGGACAGGTACTGACTCCTAGGATAGGGGGTGTCACCATTGAGGGAGGGAATCCTTTCACGGGCACAGGGATAAGCATGTACCTGCAGAAGGACTGCTCACTGGGTGACTTGATGTGTTCAGTACTATCAGTAATGCCAAATCCTTAAGAGGAACCAATGTTTCACGTCACAGTAGGAGGCAAATCCTGTTCTTTTTTTAATAGACACGGGTGCAACTCGCCCATGTATACAAGAGGGAAAATGTTTACTCTTGGGTAATGCCATGAATGCTCAAGGTTTCACAGAAGCTACAAGTAGAGTTCCATTCACTGAAGAATTACCAGTCTCTATAGGAGAATGTGGTATGACTGTGCCCTGGAAGAACCACCTATACTGGCGTGGGCTGTGGAGGCGTGGCAGGAGGGGCATACCCTGGCAGTGGGGCCTGGCCTGCCTGTGCCTGGAGCATTTGCCTTGCTAGTTTATCTGTCCGCTCCCGGTTCTCAATTAGATCCCTCCTTAGGGCATTGGTTTCCTGTCTTGAGGCATGAACTTCTGCCCGTAACTCTCCCAGTAATCGGGCCAACTGGTCCGTTTCAGAAGTTTCCATAATGCCCAGGCAGAGATACGAAGAGACTTTGCATTCTGTTATGCCCACCTGGTCACTGCGGAGGTGTTGGGGCACGGTTGCAGCCCTCCCGGAGGTGAGGTCCCTCGGGTCCGACTTCGCCCTCTGCGCTTATGTGGTGACTGGTGGTAATAGATGATGTTGCTTGGGACTGCTCCTGCGTGGAGAATAGGGGGTGTGAGAATGCCAGCTTGTGTGCCTGATCCCGTTCCAGACCCCTTCTCCCAAACCGTGGTACCTGTGGGATGCGCTGTCCCTGGAAAGCTCACCTGTTGATTAGTTTTATTAGTTTTGGCGAGCACTCCGTCCTGCTGCTTCTGGCAGGGGCGCTTGTATGATCTGGACCGAGTTCCTTCACTGGTCCCTTGCACGTGGTAGTCCAGTCCTGCTGCGACTAAGCCACTATACTTCAGGTAAGTAGTGTTCCTGTTTGCCTTGGCTTTCCTCGTCTGTTTTTGGTGTATTGTAAAGTTTGTTGTCTTGTATTGCTGTCCGTTCCACTTCTGATGTTTGCTCTTTTGCTTTCTTCCCTTGCAGGTGATGATGCCGGCCCGGCAGAAGCTGCGGAGCTCGCGGCGGCAAGCGGAGGGAATGAAGAACGAAGCTGCAGCGGTACAGTAGCTGGTAAGTTGTTAACACTGGGGCGTACAGGGTTCAGATGCAGCACGGCCCTAGGACGGATATTCTAACCTTGTCTTTCTTCTTCAGAGGGTCAGAGTTTGTGCACGTGGAGCGCGGTGCTGCAGCGTCAGGATCAAGATCACTGGATGTCAGGAGATGAGTCTGCAGATGAAGCGATGAAGCACCAGTTTCCTGGAGGTGAGTATGCAGGAGAACGCCTGGTAAAGGTGAGTAAACTGGTCCAACCAGCGGTGAGCATCACGTTCCATGCGAGTGCACAGTAACGCTGTTACTCACCACTAGTTGAACAGGTCGGGGCGTTGCTCAACCTTAGGACACTAGGGTAGAGGGTGCTGCTCTGGTAAGTCTTCAGTCTAAGCTAGAATGTTCAGTAAACTGAGCTCTCCAGAACTAGACCTCCTCAACCTGAGGAGCTCTTTAGTGCAACACACCCCTTTGTTGTTAAGATTAATACAAGCAAAGGAATTGGTTACCCAAAAGAGCGGGAATACCCACACCACTACACCAAGCTGTGGAAAATAAGGAAACACAGGTACAAGGTAATGATTGGGTAAAACAATATGCACGGTTTTAGCAAGAAAGAACAGTACCTGAAGGAGGCTTGGTAGATCTGTAAAGGTATCAAGAGGAGTAGTCAAGATGCAACTACTAGAAAAGGGAAAAAAAGATTGGTTAACCCAAATTATACCCTTATAGAATCCCAAAGTGTACAGAATTGTTGGAAGGCTTACCCTAATATGAAAGAGATTGAATGTAGGAAAAAACAACAACAGGATAAAACAAAAAAAGGGTAATTAGTACGGGAGACTACCCCGAACGGCACGAGGGATGCAACTAGATCCGGGATGGTGCACTGGATCAGGATAGCGTTCAGGTGCACAGTAGTCACTTGTGGAGCTGAAGTTCAAGTATGTTCAAGTATTCCAGTTAAATTGGTCCAAAGGAAAGCAATGCAAAAACCGTAACTCAAGTCTTAACTATTAACAAGGAAAATGCCCAAGGCTAATTGAGTGCAACTGTATGCAACAGTCCTTCACAAAAGGATAGAATAAATAAGAAAAAGCTTACTTTGAAATAGATGAATGGAGAGCTGTTCTTCATAGGCAGCTTTCGAGTCTACGCAAGCTTCTTTTAAACACCTCTTTGGTGCATGGGGGCGGAGCCTATCCCGCCGTAAACGTGACAATGAAGTCACTTGACTTCTACGGACACTGATTCGGGAGGTTGAGAGTCCATGTCTCCATGGCAACCTCCAGCGTTGCCATACGGAAGAAGCACAGAGGCGAGTGGGAAAGCAGCCAACAGATAAACGGGGGGATTTCGTAACAAACGCGGAGCACCGCCTTAAGGATGGAGCAGCTTATATAGCTGAGCTTCTGAAGCCACGTCCACCAGGTTCAGCCTGCCTGCCACACTCTGCCACACCCGATGAGCCAGCACATGAAGACCAGGCCTAGGGAGCCACACCCAATGTGTCAGCACATGAGGATATATCAGCTCCTGGAAAGTTCTTATAAAATAAAAGCACTCCTGCACTGAAATAAAGTAAAAGCACTCTGGGACTGAAATAAAGTGTTCCTGCTCTCTATATGAGCACGGCGCCAAAGGCGCCAGGACTGAGTCCAGCCAGGGCCCCTGTGTTTATGGGTCCCAAAGGGACATAAGTGAGTCAAGTGACCCATTGCCCCCATCACTAGATGGTGTGGTTTTTGTGTTCTGGGGCCTGTGGCCATGGCAGTGCCCAGGTCATTCAAGATCTATTGGGAGAGTGAGCTCCTTTGTAGTGAGCCCACTAAGCCTGAACCTGGTGCCCTCAAGAGGATGGTGGCACCCAAGTTTAACAGCCCCTTCCTTCTGAGGTTGGCTCATGAGGTGCCCTTAGCTGGTCATCTTGGCACTAAGAAGACCAAGCAAAGGCTCTCCGCACATTTCTACTGGCCCAGGATGGGAGTAGAAGTGGAGTCCCACTGCCGGACCTGTCCCACTTGTCAGTTGTCTGGCAAGACTGGAGGCAGTGTCATTAACCCACCTCAGCCTTTGCCAGTGGTTGGTACACCATTTGAGGTCTGGCTGGAGTGGAAGTCCGCCTGTCCACTAGTTACCATCCACAAACAGATGGACAAACGGAGTGCACAAACCAAACCATGGAACAATACCTTTGCTGTCTCCTACACCAAATGGACCACAACTGGGTGGAGATCTTATGGATGGCGTAATATGCATTTAATAATGCAATGTACACTTCCACACAACTGTCATGATTCCCAGCCAGTTCTCTGATTAAGCCAATGGTTGTTAAGGGGTAATATCGCTCAGTTATTAGGAGTGGCTCTAGTTTCCTATTAGATCCATATAGGAAGACATGTGAAATTCATGTTTCCTTAATGGCCGCCTAGTGGTGCCAACCAGGAACTAATCTTGCAGGTCTAGTCTTTGAGCAACCTTTGTTACAAGTACTCATTTCCTGAGGAGACTCGCGCTTCGTGTTGCTGACTGCCTTGCAGTACGGACGTTCACCGCGGTCTCCACAGAATTCTAGTCAGTCTTCAGCCTGCCCCTTTTTTCATAGTTTTTTTCAGTCCTGTCCTTGATTATTTCTCTTCCGTCCATAGTCTGATTATAGCCCGTTAGTTTCTGTTCCATTTCCCATCTCCAAGTTTTAATTTCCAATGTTCCCCTCCTCAGAAGTCTGTAAGAAGTTCTGCTTTTCTTCACGCAAGTACCTTTTCGGGGTTTTCCCATGTTTAATCAGATTGTTTAGTTGGAACTTCGTTGCGAGTGAATCATTAGCCACAGACTTGTTTTCATTTCCTTTTATTGTGCATTTACCCATTGCCTCAGCTGTGCGAGTTAGCACACCGCCTCCTGTGTTAGATTCATTGACTGGGATAGTTTCGTGTTACACTGCATTTCCATTTGCCTCAGCAGTGCAAGTTATAGCGCACCGCGCTTCTGAGTTACATTCATTGCCTGAGGTAGTTTCGTGTCACTCTGCAATTCCATTGCCTCAGCTTGCGAGTTTAGCGCTCCATTCCCCCCTGTGATTACTCTCATTGCTGAGGCAGGCCTTTTATTTCACACTGTACTTATACACACAGCTGGTAATCATTTTTAGTTAGTTTTCTATTATGTTAGTGTATTGAGGATTTCTCTCAGACCAGAGTGGTTTCTTGTGACCGTTTATTTGCCTCACCTACCTGATATTAACAGTTGCTTACTTTTTAGTTGCTTCCTCATTAGGAACCATCTGAATTGATTTTCTTTTCTTCCAAAGTTAAATTTCATATCAGGCATTCCTATTAAGGGTGTCTTTTTTCCCCCCTGCCATTAGTTGCCCTTTGTCATTCTATAAGAATTATTACCTTGCATCCACACAACACCATCTCTTCAGGACATGCACCCCTGCATGAATGCAGGATGGAGAGCTCACTAAAAAAGAATTTAAGGTGAGCTTTTTCTGGTGTTGGTTTAACTAATACCCTTCTTGTTTTTATTAGAGTTAGATTTATTTAAGGAACACTAATTAAGGAGGGTTGTTTCCTTGTCATCTTTTCTACAGGAATAGTTATTCTCTGAAGTTCGAGGGAGTTCTTCAAGGGCGTCCCCGCAGAGTTACAGGTGAGCATTACAACAACAAACTCCCTTCTACACATTATATGGATGAAATCCATGGACATCTGTAATGATCCACCTGAAACAATTGAAATGTCAGCGGTCAAAACCCTACACGAACGTATTACGCAATCAGCCACAGATGCAGCAGTACATCTACAAGCAGCCAAAGACACACAGAAGAAGTATGCCGATTGCCATCGAAAAAGGCCCTGAGTTATCAAGTAGGGGATTCAGTATGGTTGGCGTCAAAATACATCTCATTAAAATGCCCTACAAAGTTTTAACCCAAATACCTGGGTCCATTCACATTGAGGCAGTGATCTCCCCAGTGGCCATGAAATTAGCCTTACCACCAAATATGCGCATTCACCCAGTATTCCATGTGTCATTACTAAAGCTGGTCCACCCAGGGACTCAGTTACACAAAGCCCCAGATCCAATAGCAATAGAAAGTGGCGAACCAGAATTTGATGGTTAAAAGCCTCCTAGATTCTAAAGTGGTCAAAAAGATCCTATACTATCTCGTAGACTGGAAAGGATTTGGGCCCAAGGATAGATCATGGGAGCCTAGCACGAACATCCATGCTTCTCGGTTGGTACGAAAATTCCACCGAGATAATCCCACTAAACCCAGACCAGGGAATACATCGTTGAGAGGGGCCTTGATGGGGACAACTGTCATGATTACTAACTTCGGGCTTCCATCTAAACCCTTCTCCCCTTTAGCTCTGGCAAGTGGAGGCAGGTGGGGAAGTCAGGTAGGGGGCAAGTGGGTGAAGGCCTGGCAGTCAAAACACTCACATCAGTTACTCAGAACTAACACTCACATCACATAAGAAGTTGCACACTTGGTTCCTGGTTTTACTTCACTTCCTGCCATTCCAATATGGACAGTATGGAACATCCTGTCAACCTGAAAACTAAAGTGCATTCTAGTGTTTGGGTGTGGCTGCCTATAAAAGCCACGCCCGTAGATCATCCCATGCTTCGGGTGCTTCCTGTAAGCTTAAGAGCACAAGCTTACTGTCGCTCGGTCTTCAGCCTTCAGTTTCCCGATCCAGCTTTTTCCCGCGGCCGGAGTCAGCGCTCGCATCATCGGTTCAGCGTGCTTTAAGGCAGAACTATAAAACTTACCTTGCGCATTGCTTGGAGCAGGAACCAGCTTTCCCATTGGTTCTCGCACCGTTCACCCGACTACGTGTACCCTGCAAGGAAAGAGAAAAGCAATTAGAACTCTTCCGCCATCTCCGCTCACTGCTATTGCTGTAATTCAGTGCTATAAACTGGCACACAAATCAGCAAGTGATACGGCAGATCTGACATACTATATTGAATAACCTGTGAGGTAATTGGGCAGTCACGGACTTGGTGACTCTACAAACCTAGCACTTACCTGAAACTTACCGGAACTGAAAATCTCATTGCAGCAACTGGGTAATCACAAACCCGTGGAACTAAAGCATCGATCTGCTGGAGGCAGTTCTCAAGAACAGCAACATCCGAAGCATCACCCAGCAAATATCACCCCTGCACAAGCAGGATGGAGTGCGCACCAAACTAAACACACAGGCCAGACTTTACACAAACTGAGGGGTGGTGTAGAACCAGAGAAGGAACCAGAGGACTCTATTGCTCCTGCAGAGACTCAGGTAAGCTTGACAGAACACGAAGCCGTCCTTAAACTACTCTGTCTGAGCAATGGAGACTTCGGAGGTGGATCAGTTATCCCAGTTACTGGGGGATTTAAGAGCAGAGGTCCATACAGCCCACGCTTAGACTAATGCGTTGCGGTGTGAGCTGTAGTTAACAAGGACAAAACTGATGAGATAGCCCGGCAGCTACTGCAAACACAAGCAGGTTTGGCCCCCTTACCTAGTGGAGTTACCTCAGCACTGACACCACAGTCTCCACCAGTTGCTCCTGTACAGGTAGTGATCCCGGGGAATATCCCATTAGCGTCACCAGAGAGGTTTTTAGGAAACCCTAAAAGGTTTGGGACCTTTATGAATCAGTGTCGCTTGCACTTTTTGTGCAAACCTGGTTTGTTCCCTACCGACCAGTCAAAAGTGGCCTTTGTATTATCATACCTGGGGGGACATGCAGAAGACTGGTCGGTCACATTAGTGAATAGGGATGACCCATTACTTCGTAATTTTGCAGGCTTCCAACATGAATTAGAAAAACTCTTTGCTCGTCGCACACAGGGACAGGCCTTAGACGACGAGCGCTTATCTCTGACAAGATCTCCTGGCTTACGTAGCTATGTTTAATCGTCTGGTGGCAGAGGCAAATTGGCCAGAAGAAAAACGAACCACGTTGTTTTATGGAGGCCTACGAAGGGAGCTTAAAGACGTACTGACACAGGTAGTAAATCCTCCAGATAACGGTGCGGATTATATATATTTAGCCATTCAGCTTGACCATCGACTGCAAAATCGGAAAACTGAATGCGCCCATTCTGAAAACAGAACAATTTACGTGCGACCTAAGGAAATGCCTGCATGTCAATCCACTGAAACACATGCCAAGCCCATGCAATTGGGCGTAGTTCGGGGTCCGCTCTCAAAGGCGGAGCGAGACAGAAGGCATCAAGAACAGCTATGTCTATACTGTGGGCAATCTGGTCACTTCCTTCGTAGTTGCCCTGTCAAACCCCCACAAAAGACAGTTGGAGCAATAGATAGGAATAAAGAGACAGCCGAGTCGGAAAACTTCAATGCCCGGCAGATCTAGAGGTCGATCTGTCGAACGTGGAAAAACTTCATTTGACCTCACATTTTGCTATCCCAGTAGTCATAAGCGGTCCACAATGTCCTTCCAGGATGCATGCAGTTGAAGCGTTCATTGATAGTGGGGCCATAGGTAACTACATAGACTTGGGAATTGCTGCTAGGATGAGGTTGCCAGTGTGCTCCAAGACCACTGCGGATAACGTAACCACAGTGGATAGCACTCAGCTACTTTCCGGTCCAGTTACTCAAGCATGGCAGAAGTTACGTTGATCTGCCAAGATGGTCATAGGGAGGAAATCACGTTTGATCTCATCACAGCTCCACAGTTCCAATTTATACTCGGCATGCCTTGGTTGGAAACACATAACCCACTGATAAACTGGCGTACTAGAACCTTGACCTTCTCGAGCGAATGCAGTTGCTGTTATGCCAAAGACCGAGTTTCAGTACAGCCGCTACTCACATCCCTGAAGTCAGCACCAGCGTCAAACACATTAGGAATTCTGCCCACCGAATATCAAGAGTTTCATGATGTATTTGCTAAAGAACAGGCTAACACACTTCCCCCGCAACGCTCATACGACTGCCAAATTGATCTAATACCTAAGGGCGCAAATACCATGTAGTCATATCTACGCTTTAACTGAAGGAGAAAATGCTCATCTAAAGAAATTCCTGGAACAATATCTTGCAAACGGTTTCATCCGTCCCTCAAAGTCGCCCGCTGCCTATCCCCTCTTCTTTGTACCCAAGAAGAAGGGAGATCTCAGAACATGTATTGATTACAGAGCCTTAAACTAGATTACTGTGAAAAACAAATATCCACTACCATTAATCCTGGTATAGCTGGATCAGGTACGACAAGCACAAGTCTTCACGAAGTTAGACCTCCGAGGGGCCTATCACCGAGTGCACATCAAAGAGGGTGACGAATGGAAGACGGCGTTCCGCACCAGATACAGCCTGTATGAATATCAGGTAATGCCGTCCGGGCTTTGCAATGCTCCGGCTGCATTTCAACACTTCATGAATGACGTACTACGGGAGTTACTTGACGTTTGTGCGATAATTTACATTGAAAATATCCTTATTTACTCTGTAAATATCCAAGAACATGTATCACACGTGCAGGCTGTACTCCAGAAGCTGCGTGAAAACCACCTACACGCTAAGCTAGAAAAATGTTTCTTCCATGTTCCCGAAGTGAAGTTTTTAGGGTACATTTTGTCTTCGCAAGGCATCAGAATGGACAATAGAAAAGTAGATACTATTCTCACCTGGCCATCCCCCACATCTCTCAAGGGAGTAAAAAGCTTTCTCAGTTTTTATCGGTGCTTTATACCTGGTTTTTCGCATCTGGTGCACCCGATCACATCTTTATTACGCAAAAACCAGAAATTTGGATGGACATCTGCAGCAGAAGAAGCATTCCGTGCCCTGAAGGACAAGTTCACAGCAGCTCCGGTGCTCCAACATCCACAACCAGATCTCCCTTATATCATTGAAACAGATGCCTCAAGTGTGGCCATGGGGGCGGTTTTATCCCAGAAAAATCCAAACATAGGTCATTTACACCCAGTGCCATTTTGGTCGAGAAAATTCCCTCCATTTAATTACGCAGCAACGGAAAAGGAGCTGCTGGCAATAAAAAATGCCCTCCAAGAATGGAAACACTACTTGCTGGGTGCCAAACATACCGTTACGATCATAACGGATCATCGAAATTTACAATACCTAAAATCAGCCAAGGCTCAGTCATCCCGACAGCTCCGCTGGGCTCTGTTCTTGACGGAATATGACTTTGTAGTGACCTATGGACCCGGAGTTAAAAACAGTAAAGCCGATGCTCTTTCCCACATAGGCAAGGGTGCAGAAGCTTTTAAGCAACCCGATCCAGTAGACATCATCCCGGGAAACAAAATCTTAGGCCTCTGCAGGAATAGTCCTTCACCGTTGGACACACTCAAAGAAGAACTTAGACAAAACTTACCCACGGAAGAGTTAAGAACATGGGACATGAAAGGATCGCACCATTCCATTCAAGACGGCTTTCCATTCTATCGAAAACGCCTATGCCTTCCGACACATGCTTTACAAGAAAGAGTGCTTATCAGTTATCACCGTTTGTTAGGGAGAATTCTCCAGAATGGCTAATTTCCCTTACCTACTGAGTCCCTCAGCAGCTTTGCTGGATTTCTAGGATTTATTTTTTTCACCTGGTAAGAGTGTGAGCCTTTTTCCCACTCTTACATGTGTTTTGCTGTGTGTGTTTAACATTTTTGTGTTCATAGACTGTGGAGCTTCACCTACTCCATAGGCATCTTCTTTTTACTGTGTGTTACACAGCACCTTCAGTGCAGTGACACTGGGTTGTCTTTTTCAGACTTCCCACTTTAAACTCCATATTCTGGGACTGCCTACTGTCTCCCAGAGCATATAAAGTTGCTGTTGACTTTATTAGTCTTTTTAAATTCACAGACCCAGTACAAACTATCATACAAAGAGTACTGGAAAGGGTTAATAGTTATCCCTTTTTGTCTGTCTCTCACGGAACATTATTTCTTTCCCCTTTCTTTAAGATTTGGCTGGTGGCAGTGCTATCTACCCTATTTTTCCTACTGCGGTCTATGTAAATAGCCTTGGTGCTGTTTTAGGCTAAGTTAGTAGCCTCGAACTTAAATCCGCTGGACCCCATTTACTTTTATTTGGTTCCGGCTGGGTTTATTCACCATTTCTTTTTGTAAAGGTCTTTCCTGTGTTTTACTCTGCGCGACAAACCAGGTTTGGTTCCTTTGTTCACCATCCTTTGGCAGGCTTCTGCACATAAGCCCTCCTTAGGTGCCTGAATGTCTGAGGGGGACAGGATATGACGGAGGGGTTTGAGACTCACTACACAGGGTCTCCTTGGAGACCCATGTCGCACTCTGTATGATTGGCTGTGGTGACTGTCCCGCCAGGACAGCCACCCTGCTGTCTGATTGACAGCCAGGCTGTTTGAATGGGGAAAACTGCATAAAAAGCAGGTCTCTGGGGCTTGGAAGGCAGAGTCGCCACTGGATCGAGAGCACTGAAGAGAAGCTGAAAGAAGAGGACCACTACCACGAATGAACCTCCCGGTGAAGCCCTGCTGCGGGTCCGAACCTCCAAACTTCGACGACAAATTCTGCAAGGAATCTTCTTCCCTTGAGCTGGTGGGACCAACCAGTTCGCCAAATACCAAGCAAGGCCTCCCTCCCCTGGTCGAATTTGCTGTGCACAGGTGCAGTGAACCGGATAGCCAGGAGGACCGGACCCTGTTTGCGTTTTAAGGAGCGCACCTTTTATTCGTTGCTTTGCTCTGATGCTGGTTTCTTCCCTGGGCAGTGCAGGACCCTCCAGCCTTCCTACTTCGTGTCAGTCCGACAGTCGCTTCAGGAACCGTGAGCCTGTAGATCTGCCAGGAATGTGTGCCTCAGCTACAGCCTTCTTCATTTAAGGTACTGTTCTAACCCGGTTGTTCGTTCCGTCCGACTGCTGTGAAAGTGTTTGAAATCTTTCCCCAACCCGAGGGGGTCCTTCCCTACTCTTGTCCTTCCCTACTTGTCCTTCCCTACTCTTTTAACTCACCTTTCTTCCTACCAACTTCGTTTCGAACTCTTGGCAAAGACTTAACCGCGAACTACTCTGAACTGTGTGATCCTCTGCAAAGACTCTGTAACATTAACATTGGCCCAGGCCTATTGATTTGAATCCTCATTGTAGCAAGCCTTTTCTAGATTGCCCTGCCTACTTACTTGTTGGTGCTGCTTAATTTTGTATAACCTTGCATTCCCCTCCCTTTTAAATTGCTGGAGTGCCATTTTGCTCACACTTCATTTTGAGCTTAACTAGTACAGAATTAATCAGGTTTTGTGTAGTTTATTAAGAGTGTGATTTTTCTGCTGCTTCACTTAGTGAATTGTTTTACAACTGTGTAAATAAATGTGTATATTCTTTTACTCAGAAACCTTGAGTCAGTGTTTGTTTGATTTATAGTGATTACTGTCCTTTGTGTAACTATTGATACTGCTCACTTTACTCTTAAGATAAGTCTGGCTGCTCAGCCATCGCTACCACTTTACTGTGTATTACAAGCTTGTACCAAAGGTGTATTTGTACTGTCACTTGTAGTCTTAATTGTGGGTGGTGTTCCCAAAGGGTACTGCATATGATTCTGCCTAACACTGGTGTACAGCGGTGAGGATCAAGTATAGTGATTACACTTAGAGTGCTGCTATTACCTTGGATCAACTAACCACAAGGCTAAACATCACTAAAAAGCAATTTTAATCATGTCTGATATGGAAAGCTAGAGTCAGGAGATGCTCCTTAGTTACACTGTGGATTATCTGAAAAATCTGTGTAGAGAAAGGAATCTCTCTGTGAAAGGCAAAAAGTCCGAATTAATTGAAAGGTTGTTAGAGAAACAAAGTCTGGGGAGTGGGTCTGAAATACCTGCCCCTCCAGCAAATGTGGAAATGAAAACGTTCTCTATTGAAAATGCTTCTCTCCCAGAGTCTTCTAGGTCTTCCAGCCCTAAGAGACCCTGTATGCCTAAAGAAATTGTTGGTATGTATGAGGTTAAGCTTGACATTTTGGATTGGTTGGCAATGTTTGAATATAACCTTGGGATTCAAGACATTACAGGGAATCGGTTGCTTCCTTGCCTCTTCTCTAGGCTACCCAATGTTGCATCTGATGTTGTGATGGACTTGGGGGAGGTGGATAGGATGGATTATGAGTGTGTGAAGCTAGCTTTAATTGCTAGATTTAGATAGGCGCGTGAGCTGAAGTGTGTTGGCTCCAAGTGTGCGGCTGTCTTGCTGTCCGGGAACGCTGCTGCTCCTGAAATCTGGTGCCCAAGCGACTTTACTTGTGGACATTGTGCTCGCATTGCTTCATGCTTGTGATTCTCGTCCCCGCCCCCGCGTCATCCCGACGCCTTCAAAATCGATGTGACCGCGCATGAGCGTGTGCTGAAGTGCGTTGGCTGCAAGTGTGTGGCTGTCTTGGGAACGCTGCTGCTCTTGAATTCTGGTGCCCAAGCAACTTTACTTGTGGACGTTGCGCTTGCATTGCTTCGTGCTCGTGGTAAGCCTCATGCGAAGATCCAATACCCGGACTGGACTTACTCCCTGTATTTTGCTGTAAAACACTGATACACTGAGGACATTGAGGACTCTAGTACTGTGTGTATCTAATACTCTGCCTCCTTATCTTCCATTCTATGCAGATTCTCATCCTCGCCCCCACGTCAGCCTGACGCCTTCAAAATCGACGTGACTGCGCATGAGCGCGCGTGTGAGCTGAAGTGCATTGGCTACAAGTGTGTGGCTGTCTTGCTGTCTAGCGGGATAGCATTGGGCGAGGGCCTGATTCGGTTTTTGGTCCGTGTTTTGTTGGTTAGTTACCCGAACGGTGCGGCAATCCTGTAATTCTATCTTCAGCCTGGAAGGTACCTGGACATACCCCTCAGGTTAACATCTAAATTGTTTTCTTATCATGTATACCTTAAAAACAGGCATGCCACCAGGAATTGCTGAGTGGCTTCTTACCTGTGAACCCCCATATTTAAGAAAGTACACAATGGCCCTTAAAAGGAAGGAAAAAAAACTGCCCACAGCTCAACGGTCAGTCTCTCTCACTGTTGACATTCGTTCCTTTTGCTCATTAGATACAACTAGAGCTAAGGGCGCTGTCAACCGTGTTGCCCCCGTTTCTGTTGAGAAGAACATGATTAATCAAGAGGCATTGCCCAATAGCGCAGTCATTAACACAATTGAAAATAGTACATTTTTAAAGAACTTCATTCCTCCTTCCATGAATGAAATAATAGACAGAACGATTGAATGTCCATGTGAATCAGGTGATCTATGTACAACCCAATTACCAGGTGTTTTATGTGAAACCGAATTTGTGCCTACAGATCCTCAGCGGATGTTATTTAATTGTAATTCATCACCACAACATCTGTGAGTATGCTCAGTACAAGCCCAACATGAGCTGAGGAAAGAATATGATAGGTTAACAATGGTGGGAGAAATTAATTATGACATAATGGACTTTATGAACATTTCTAATGATCAATGAGAGGTTTCTCAGGAGGTGAAATAAATTTGTTTGAATACTGGGGACTTGATGAAATTTGACCAAGAGTATTTCATCTCAGGTGAAAACATTAAAGATAAGACAGAGATTGATACCAAATTGGTTCCCCAGCTTGAAAAGGAACATGATCTATCGAAGTCACCGATCATGTTTGATAAAACAGACATGAGTGGCTCTAATAGATCATTATCGTTGCTCCTATAATAAGGCGAACAAAATTAGATCTTCCCATAGGTGAGCAACCTTTCTTTATCAGAGACCAAAAATCAAATCTGACTGCTGGGCATAGGTTTTCATTTCCCGAAGCGCCTGCCTTAAACAATACGCTTGGGGCCATGAACACAGCTCTCTTCTCGATGGCTAAATTGTATGACGCACTAGTTGAAAAGGTAAATAAACATACATCCATGCTGCTGCAAATTATGACAGAATTGCACGACCAAATCTTGCCAGTGAACAATCAGGCTTTACCAAATAAATCCAACATTAATGACCCTGACACCATCATCCCTTAAAATAATTCAACTAATGAGGGCCACTTGAAGCAACATCAAGATGAGTCAAAGAGGTGTCAAGACACCGTGAAAGAGTCAGCATCTCCAGTTAAAATCCAGAGAGACCCGATTACCATGAACAACCAACTCCCGTTTACTGTTAGAGAGCCTGACCCTGTAAATCAAGAGATACCCCTACCGCCCCCAGTAGTGCTTGAGACAGGGATACCAGATCCGTTAGTCAATCCATTCACCAACTTATTCAACAATGGTAAGAATTGGTCAAGTGAAAAATGTACCAATGAGGAGTCTATGATAAAAAAAAAAAAGTTCTGTCACAGACAAAGTCTCAAGCCAAAAAAAAAAATCTACACGCAATTGCAGTGAGAAAAAGGAGAGTGATAAAGGCAATTGCTAACTCTAAACAGTCAAAAGAGCAGCCAAAGAGTTATCAACCCTTGGATGATCTCGTAGCAGTGTCATTAGCTAGTCGTCTTTGTTCGGCGCCTAATCAAACTGCTAAAAATCAGATAACCGCTCCAAGGGTAAACTTACCCTCAAGCTCCATGAATAAAGAGCTCTGTAAAAACAAATTGGAGATTCCCCACTCCACAGAGACACAAAGCAAAACACTGACGATGAGCTCTACAAAAGCTAACCCACAGTCTGGTCACTTACAACCACTTTATAATTCCATCCATGAATTACGTGAAGAAATACGAGCATCCTTTGCGGCCTATAGGAATGAAAATCATAAGATGAATCAAACCAATAATAGCGGTAAGATTGACAGCTCATTATGTGGCAAACACTCTTCGCTGAACACGATGCCTGAGGTTTCTCGACTCTTAAGGGGTGCCATGGTAACCCAAAATCTGCCCAAAAATGGGGGTCAAAATAATGAGCCTCATATTGGGGCGATTCACCCCGGTTTGAATGGAGTGCATCAAACAAAAACTCTCTGAGAAATGTGTAGATAAACGATGGGCCCCCTATAAACATTATCACAGTTTACTGATTACATGCAGGCCTCACCCTTTCCCTCGCTATGACCTAAATCGAACAAGTGTTTTGAATATTTGTTCAGATATACCTGTTTTGGAAAACTTGAGATACTCTGATATTGGTTTGGTCGAATTTACAGAGCCACAAGGATCGGGTGAAGTAAGACTTTATATCCAATCTGGAGTTGTCTGGAACACCCTATGGGCAGCGCACACTGCATTTTTCAACTTAGGCTTTATTGTAAGTCAAGATGCTCCCTCAAATACATTCATGGGCAAAACTCCAGTATAGCCAAGCCTACAGATATATGGCTCCAATAAAAATCGGGGGAGGGGGTCAAGACAACACAATTTACAGAAGCAACTCCATGGTCAAATCTAATTCAGGAAAACAGATCGTAACAATCCCAGCCCTGTGAAACGATCAATATTATCTCCTGGAATACAAGAGGCCACAGCCACTTTATTAACACCAAGTGTGTAGATCTACATAACTATGACATTATAGTCTTTCAGGAGACGTGGCTTTCCACTTCCCCTATATGGGATTCATATTATATCTACACAATACCAGCTATAGAAGCCCCACAAGGACGGCCGATGGTGGGTCTACTCATGGCGTTTAGGAAAGATAAACAGTTTGAAGTCTTTAGTTTATCTACCTTATCTCCATGTTTTCAAGTAGTGAAAGTTCGACGAGGAATATATATGATTGCCATTGTCAATATCTATTGGGGTAGAAAACACCTGTCTGTGGATGATTTTTTTCACGTATTACAATTTATTCTTGATAACCTAGTATTAGATCACATGATCATGCACACCCTCATCATGGGGGATTTAAATATGCATTTGATGGCCAAAATCTAATAAAACCACAGAGGAATACAAATGGTTAGAAATTATGGATGAACGCAATTATGTTATGTTAAATGGAACTGTTTAGGGTGATGTTCCGCCATGCATGACATGGCATAGAGATGATCAGTATGCAATTTTAGATTACATATATGTAAGTCATCAGTTTCTAGACAAAGCTAGATAACTGAATATTAAAACTTCAACTAAATCAATTATGCTTAGTATGTGATCGGCCCACAGATCACATAGAGAGTTTGATTAATTCTGTCATGGCTAATTTAACTGTTAACAATGCTAGAACTACAGTAACATGGAATACCACAAAGTTACTTAAGTATGGAGAAATGTTGTATACCTCGTTTCAGAATGCTAATAGTAACAGCAATACAAATTATGTCGACTCCATGCAGATATTTAAGTCTAAGAAGGTGATTGATCGGCAAAACAGTGGTAATCATGTACATGTTTTTGATCATGAGGTGAAAAACAAAAAAGGAGAATTAAGGAAAAAAATATGGGATGCTAGAAAAGCTGGGAATAATTAAGATCAGATTAAAAAAGTTAAAAGTGCCTATACGCATTGGCACAGAGGAAGACAAGCCAGCCAATATCAACATAATGGTGAGTCTATGCTTAAACAACCCAAGCTCAAATCAACGGAAGGCATTTGGGCTTTGTTAAATGGAGCTTCCCAACAGTTCCAATCTGTTTTACAAATGAATCCCATCACCGAAGAAGTATGGCGGCATTACTATGGGGATGCCTTTCGATCACCTTTCACTGGCCTTAATGTTGAAATGAATGCCCCGAATCACCATAGTAATTTAGAATTTGAAATAGCAGATATTCAACATCATATAGGCAAATTGAGCAATTCTAGAGCAACTGGCCCGGATGGGCTCCACAATTCCAAATCCTGAACTGTGGGCCTATATTTTACATTTAATATTTAGAAATGTCATAAAAACAGGCTTTGTCCCTGAGTCTTGGCAAACCTCCATAATATTGCCCATTTTCAAAAAGGGCTCGCGAACCAACCCAGCCTCTTATAGGCCCATTGCTCTGTTGGACTGTCCGGGCAAGTTATTTGCTTGTTTGAAATTAGATGAATTTAACACATGGTTAGACATAAAACAACTTTGTGATCCCTTCCAAACGGGATTTATCCCAGGCTTAGGCACTGTAATAAATTTGATAACACTAACCTCCATTATATTCCAACTTAAACAGCTCAATCAACCTTTATACATTGCATTTATTGATTTTCGATCAGCATTTGACCTAGTTCCAAGAGAACTATTGTTCAAAAAACTATGTGATCAGAAATGTCTGTGGTCTATCTTGAAGTGGATTATCGCTCTTCATATGAATATCTCAATCCAGGTTTGACTAAGGAATGATGGGTGGTTGTCCGGCCCCATTGAAACATTGAGAGGTCTTAAACAAGGCTGTCTGCTAGCCTCTGCTTTATTTAATTTTTTCCCAGCAGATATATGCCCTTGCTTTATAGGTTTGATTACGGATCCTCCGAAAATCCAGGATGCAGTAATAAATTGGCTCTTATATGCAGACGATATGATTCTCATATCTAAAATACCATCTGGGCTAAGAACATTATTGTCCGCCCTAGATAAATGTGCTGCAGCAAACTGCATTAGTATTAACACCAATAGATCTCAAACAATGCAGTTTGGCAAATCTAATCATAAACCGTACCATTGGCAACTACAACACACCACACTGTTAGCAGTTAAGACTTACATCTACCTGGGGCTGTGTGTACATAATCATTATGATGATAAACCATATGAGGATCACATGAAATCTAAGCAACAAACTGCTATGTCTCAAATGTACATAATAAGAGCCAAATATTGCAAGTTCTCAATAGCCCCTCTAATAATATATTACAAACAAAAATGTGTTCCAATCATGCTTTATGGGGTTGAGACTAGGAAATGCCAGATTTATGAATATTGGCAACAGCGGGAAGCGTCTTATTGGAAAAGAGCATTGATTCTTCCCAAATCTGAATCCATGGCTATTATCCGGCACTAACTGAGTCTAATTTCTTTGTATGCCATGTATACATGGAAGATATGTCAACTATATAGGAAGTTCATCATTCAGGGAAATGACAATGGCCTGTTGAAAATAATATCTAAACATCTATTACAGGGAAACAACGCCTTTGCGAAGAGCTGGCACATTTTTGCGTCTAAGTCACTCCATGGAGCAGTGATAACAGGAAAAATTTTAATTGCAAATCCGGACAAAGCTAAGCAACACTGATGGTTGTCTGACTGGATCAAAACGCTATCCAAGTGTATGCATCTACTAAAATTCCAATAAAATCCTTACTGTTTAAAAACATATGGTCAAGTAGAAGCATATCTGCAGCGATCTCCTGCGCCTATACATCGGGCAGATTACTTAAGATTCAGATTGAACATTTGGCCTACTAAGGAAGTTACCAATACAGGCGATAAACTTCAGATTTTGTCATGAGTACTCTGAAACGTTGAAACATTTGACGGTTGAATGTGATAAGCTGCTAGAAAAGAGAATTGTTCATTTGAAAAGTTATTTTATTGATTACGTGGGCTTGACAGAAACCTTGTGGCGTGAATTATTTCACACGAACAGAAGATGTGTGCGATATGCAATTGTTGGATATTTAAACAGCTTGAACCTAAAGAATTCTTGATAAAAACGTAACTGTACAGTACATAAGAAAATATCAGGTTCTAGCTTCTGGATGAGACAGTTTCTGCTTTATAGTTGTTAGGGTGCTTAATTATGTGATGTCTAAAATTGTTAGTTTGTTCGAATGTTTTTATCTTTTTTTTTACTTTCCTCTTGGAGAAGAATTTATGCTATGACATGTTAAATTTCAAAGCTTACTGTGTATCGTGTTGAGCAATGATTGATAATTGAATACGTTTAAAAACATTTTGTATGTTTTGTTGAAAGATTGTTTTTTTCCGATCAAAACAACTATTTAAAAAAATTATTGCTAGATTTGGGAAGACCCCTTCCCCAGTACCTTAAGAGGTTTAGGACCCTCAAAAAGCATGATGGTACCCCTTGGGCTACCTGGGTATGTGAATGTTTGAAAAACTTAGATGGTTGGGTTAAGGGTTACAGAGTAAACACTTATGAAGTTATGAGAAATCTTGTTATATTGGAGTCAATTTATGATGCCTGCTCTCCTGAGCTCAGACAGCACTTGGCTGATTCTAAGGAGATAGATCCAAAGAAATTAGCTAAGGCTGCTGATTTGTGGGTTGCCAACAGGGCTACTCACAAGGATTCTGGGGTAACTCATAAGAAGGATGAGGGAACGCAGCCAAAGAAAGATAACAAGGAGAATTCTAATACCTCCCATCCAAAAGAGGCCCCCAAACAAAACAATAAGGGTAAGCCACAAGGGAAACCAAACCAGGCTAGTGTACCATCTGGACCCAAACCAGATGGAGGTCAGAACAAGCCCCCATTCATCAAAGCATTTGGGAAATGTTATGTTTGTGGGTCAACTGACCATGTGAAAGGGGATCCCAGATGTAAGGGTAAACCTTCAGGGGTCCACACTGTCTCCTTAGCCTTCTCCCCAGAGGAAGAAGTACCTATGACCAGTGGAAACTTTCACCTACTGGCTGATGAACCCATGAGAGTCTCAGCCAGTGTTTCTTTAGTGTCCCTGGGCTTGTGGGAACAACGGAATTTAGATGTCTATAATTCCATCCCAGATAATACTGAAGAGTATTATAAAGATTGTGTTCTTGTGAATGGTCAGGAGACCCCTGCCATCAGAGACACTGGAGCCAGCATAACTGTGGTTGATGAAACTTTTTTCAAGGTGGAGGATGTTGCTAAGGCACCCAAATGCCTAGCCAAGTTAGCTGGAGGCCCTTTGCAAATGCTTCCCCAGTTACCAGCTCTCATCTAGTGTAATGATATGACTGTCAAAATACCTGTTAGTGTGCAGAGTGAAGTGCCTGGGAGAGTCCTGTTGGGTAATGACCTGAACACTCTTGGAGTTGTGTCTAGTACCCCCAGGCCTCCCAGTAAAAGGAAACAGGAGCTTACTAGGCCTGCAAAGGAGAGACCTTGAAAGGCACTCCAGGGGAAGAGATGGAAGAAACTATCACCCCCAGTCCACAGGACTTACTAACTGCTACTTCAGGACAGAAAGAGGCAAAGGGGAAACCCAAGAACTCCAAGAAGAAAGCAGATAGCACCCCTGTGCTACCAACAAGGACATCCCCAAGATTATCCAATTCACACCTGTGACTTCTCCACCTGCTGAGGTACAACCCTTTGTGGTTGATCCAGTTTCTGAAGAGTCAGATCTTGAAGAACACGTAACTTTAGTTGGAGATCTGAATCCTGTTGACCATCCTGAACTGCAGTCTTTACTGGCAGAAGGTGGACCCAACAGGGCAGACTTCAACAGAGGACAGAGAGTGTCCTACTCTTGAAGGTCTTCACCAACAGGCAGCTTCTGAACTCGATGGGCAAGAGCCTGGGAAGCATAGCTTGCACAGGGAAGATGGCCTCTTCTACAGTGAACCGACTGAGTCTATCCCTGGGGACTGCAAAAGACTTGTAGTGCCCCTAGAAAACAGACTCCAGTTCCTACAGTTGGCCCATGAGATACATTTGGCTGGTCATTTGAGTTTCAAAAAGACCACGGAAAGGCTCTCCCTATACTTCTACTGGCCTACGATGGGTCCAGAAGTTGACAAATTCTGTAGGAGCTGTCACACTTGCCAAACCTCTGGCAAGAGTGGAGCCAAGAATGTGGCAGCCTTGGTGCCTCTCCCAGTAGTGGGAGTTCCTTTTGAGAGGGGGGGCATCGACATTGTTGGTCCCCTTGACCCTGCCACATCTTCAGGAAACAGGTTTATTCTGGTTGTAGTAGACCATGCTACTAGATATCCTGAAGCAATACCTATGAGGACTGTTACGGCTCAGGCTGTGGCTAAGGCTCTACTTGGTATTTTTACCAGAGTAGGGTTTCCTAAGGAAGTGATATCCGACAGGGGATAATTGTATGTCCCACTACATACAAGCCATGTGCAAAAACTGTGGTGTCACTTACAAGTTCTCTACAGCCTACCATCCACAGACAAATGGACTGATAGATAAGTTTAATCATACTATGAAGAGCATGATGGGTGCTTTAGAGGAACCCCTTAAAAGAAAGTGGGACCTTCTACTGCCATGCCTTCTCTTTGCTTATAGAGAAGTCCCTCAGGAGGGAGTTGGTTACAGTCCCTTTGACCTTCTCTATGGCCATCCAGTCAGAGGTCCATTGGCCCTGATTAAGGAGGGGTTGGTGAGTGCTCCTTCCCCCCAAGCCAGTCAGAGTGAATGACTATGTGATAGGTCTCCGGACAAGAATGTCACATATGATGGCAGAAGCTAGTGATAGCTTAAAAGCAGGACAGGTTCTATTCAAACATTGGCATGACCAGAAGGCCAGCATGGTTGAGTTTACTCAAGACAAGCTTGTACTAGTTATGGTGCCAACAAGGCAGAATGCCTTTCAGGACAAATGGATAGGACCCTTCAAGGTTGTGGGCAAACTTAGAGAGGTGAACTATTTGGTGGACTTAGGCAGACCTAAGGAGGCTCCCAGAGTCTTTCACACCAACCGTTTGAAGGCATATGTCTTGAGACCAGAAGTGGGAGCTTTGCTTCTAGCTAGCTTCAGCTCAGGAGGAGGAGGAGAGTGAACCTCTGCCTGACCTGCTCAGAGGCCAACCTTTGAATGAGAACATAGGAGTCAATCTCGATTCTGATTTGACATCTGAACAGGAGGAGTGCAAGGTTCTGTTAAATCAGTTTGCCACCCTGCTTTCAGTTTCACCAGGCTTGACCCCTTGAGGCCAGCATGATATTCTCACTGGTGACTGTTTACCTGTGAAAAGCAGAGGTTTCAGAATGTCCGAACATGTGAGATTCCACATCAAAAGAGAGGTCAACAAGATTCTTGATCTCGGGGTGATAGAGCCCTCTACAAGTCCGTGGTCTAGTCCAGTTGTTCTAGTACCAAAGGCAGGATCCAAGGAGTTGAGATTCTGTGTGGGCTATAGAGCTCTAAATGCAGTCACTAAGACTGATGCCCATCCTTTGCCAAGGACAGATGAACTGGTGGATAAACTTGGTGCAGCCAAGTACCTCAGTACATTTGATCTGACATCAGGCTATTGGCAAATAGTCCTGACAGACCATGCCAAGGAGAAAACTGCATTCTCAACCCCTTCAGGCCTCTGCCAGTTTAAGGATATGCCTTTTGGATTAAAGAATGCACCTGCTACATTCCAAAGGATGGTCAATCAAGTTCTGAATGGGATGGAGGACTTCTGCATGGCATACTTGAATGACATTGCAGTGTTCAGCCCTACTTGGAAAGAACATGCTGATCACTTAGGATATGTTTTGCAGACTCTTGAGCAGGCCCATCTGACCATAAAGGCAAGCAAATGTCAAATTGGTCAGAGAAAAGTGGTCTACCTTGGTCATGAGGTAGGAGGAGGTGAAATAAGGCCATTGTCTAGCAAGGTACAAGCTGTACAAAACTGGGCCACCCCTACTACTCAAACCCAAGTGAGAGCCTTCCTGGGTCTCACTGGGTACTACAGGAATTTCATTGAGAACTATGTGTCCATAGCTTCTCCTTTGAATGTAATCTCCGCTCCAAAATTCCCTAAAAAGGTAGATGGAATGAGGAGTGCACTCAATGCTTTGAAAACCTGAAGAAAGCCCTTTGTCAATCTCCAGTCCTAAGAGCTCCTGATTACCACCAACCAATCATTGTGCAGACAGATGGATCCAATACAGGTATAGGTGCAGTCCTCAGTCAACTGGAAGAGAAAGGTAGGGAGCACCCCATTTGCTTCATCAGTAGGAAACTGAAGGAACCAGAAACAAGGTGGGCAACCATAGAGCGTGAGTGTTTTGCGTGAGTGTTTTGCCATTGTGTGGTCTCTGTAGAAGTTTAGACCATACTTGTATGGATCTACTTTTGTGATTCAGACAGACCACCAACCCTTGAGATGGTTAATGCAAATGAAAGGGGAGAACCCAAAACTTCGAAGATGGTCAATCTGCCTGCAAGGGTTTGATTTCACCATTGAGCACAGGTCAGGATGTCACCACCAAAATGCTGATGATCTCTCTAGGATGTTTATAACTGACTAGAGTGAAGAGATTCATCCAGGAGTGGAGTAAATACTCATTTCCCTTGGTCTGGGGTGGGCAGGCAAGTATTAGGGAGAATTCTCCAGAATGGCTAATATTCCTTACCTACTGAGTCCCTCAGCAGCTTTGCTGGATTTCTAGGATTTATTTTTTTTAACTTATAAGAGTGTGAGCCCTTTTTCCCACTCTTACATGTGTTTTGCTGTGTGTGTTTAACATTTTTGTGTTCATAGACTGTGGAGCTTCACCTACTCCATAGGCATCATTTTTTTACTCTGTGTTACAGAGCACCTTTAGTGCAGTAACACAGGGTTGTCTTTTTCAGACTTCCCACTTTAAACTCCATATTCTGGGACTGCCTACCGTCTCCCAGAACATGTAAAGTTGCCATTGACTTTATTAGTCTTTTTAAATTCACAGACCCAGTACAAACTATCATACATAAAGTACTGGAAAGGGTTAATAGTTATCCCTTTTTGTGTGGCTCTCATTGGAACATTATTTTGTTCCCCTTTCATTAAGATTTGGCTGGTGGCAGTGGTATCTACCCTATTTTTCCTACCGCGGTCTATGTAAATAGACTTGGTACTGTTTTAGGCTAAGTTAGTAGCCTCGAACTTAAATCCGCTGGACCTCATTTACTTTTATTTGGTTCCGGCTGGGTTTATTCATCATTTCTGTTTGTAAAGGTCTTTCTTGTGTTTTTTGTGCAGCAAACCAGGTTTGGTTCCTCTGTTCGCCGTCCTTTGGCGGGCTTTTGCACAGAAGCCCTCCTTAGGCGCCTGAATGTCTGAGCGGGGACAGGATGTGAGGGAGGGGGTTCAGACTCCCTGCACATGGTCTCCTTGGAGACCCATCTCGCACTCTGTATGATTGGCCGTGGTGACTGTCCCGCCAAGACAGCCACCCTGCTGTGTGATTGACAGCCAGGCTGTGTGAATGGGGGAAAACTGCATAAAAAGCAGTTCTCTGGGGCTTGGAAGGCAGAGTCGCCACTGGATCGAGGGAACCGAACAGAAGCTGAAAGAAGAGGACAACTACCACGACTGAACCTCCGGGTGAAGCCCTGCTGCGGGTCCAAATATCCAAACTTCGACGACAGATAAGATCTGCAAGGAATCTTCTTCCCTTGAGCTAAAGGGACCAACCAGTTTGCCAAACACCAAGCAAAGCCTCCCTCCCCTGGTCGAATTTTCTGTGCATAGCTGCAGTGAACCGGATAGCCAGGAGCACCGAACCTTGTTTGGGTTTTAAGGGACGCACCTTTTATTTGTTGCTTTGCTCTGCTTCTGGTTTCTTCCCTGGGCAGTGCAGGACCCTCCAATCTTCCTACTTCGTGTCAGTCTGACAGTCGCTTCAGGAACCGTGTGCCTGCAGGATCTGCCAGGAACGTCTGCCTCAGCTACAGCCTTCTTCTTCATTTAAGGTACTGTTCTAACTCGGTTGTTCGTTCTGTCTGACCGCAGTGAAAGTGTTTGAAATCGTTCGCCAACCCGAGGGCTGGTCCTTCTCTACTCTTTTAAATAACTTATCTTCTGACCAATTTCGTTTCGAACTCTTGGCAAAGACTTAACCGCGAATTACCCTGAACTGTGTGATCCTCTGCAAAGACTCTGTACCATTAACATTGGCTCAGGCCTATTGATTTGAATCCTCATTGTAGCAAGCCTTTTCTAGATTGCCCTGCCTACTTACTTGTTGGTGCTGCTTAATTTTGTACAATCTTGACTTTCCCCTCCCTTTTTTTTTGTTTAGATATTTTTATTGATTTTCAACATGAAAGGCATTACAAAAAATTATACCAACAATTAATTTCATTATGTCCAAATCAAAACCCTTGTGCCCCCAACAGTTCCTCAGTGTTTCACATATTTGGCGTTAAATAACAGTGTTAAGTACAAATTATATGGTACAATATATGTCTTTAGTTGATTAATCGGGGGTAATGAGAGAGAAGAAGGGAAAAGAAAAAAAAAGGGGTTTACAAAGTTAAATTCATTGGGTCAGTTATCTCTCCTTTATCCGATCAGAAACATGAATACATTAACCAATATTACATATCAAGAGTTCATAGACATGACTTCCTTTGATGCACATCCTCTATCAAAAGTGCGTAAGTGTGGGGCTAACAAATCCACAATCAATTTAGGAATTCATGAGGTGCTTCAGAAGTTGTAGTTGGAAGAACATATGTTCTTTCTCAGAAACAAAGTCCAGAAAAGGGCGCCAGGTTTTCCGGAATTTCGAGAGCTTTCCCTCCACCACTGCTGTAAGCTTTTCCAAGCCTAACAATTCCCACATTTGTATCCAACAATAGGCTATCTGCGGGCCCTCTATCGTTTTCCAGAATCGGGCTTTGGTGATGCTGGCCGCCACTAGTAAATGTGAGATCAAAATTGCCTTATGCCCTGACATGGGGAAGGACCCATCTTCTGGGACATCCCCCAGCATGAATACCCTTGGGTCCATGGGGAGCAGGGAGCCCGTGATTTTCTTAATTCTAGACCGCACCTCCAGCCAATATGACTGGATAATCGGGCAATGCCACCACATATGAGCCATATCCCCTTGTTCACCGCACCCATGCCAACATGTGTCTGGGTACTCTGGATTAAGGGAGTGAAGTCTGCTTGGGGGGAAGTACCACCTGAAACAGATTTTGATGGCGTTTTCTTTTACAAGAGCACAACGAGAACTGATCTGAGTTCGATGCCAGATCCGCTGCCAAGATTCATCTGGAATTTCCAGGCCCAACTCTCTCTCTCCCAAGCTTTCATATATGGAAGTTTCTCATCTATTGAAGCTTTCTCTAACAGTCTATAACACAGCAAAATCTTGCGGGATTGCTGACCTTCAAGAATTTTGAGTTCAATTCCCAGGGGGACCCTTCCAGCTGCCCTGTGGATGTCCCTATTAGTAAGCCATTAGCGTAGTTGTATGTATCGGAAGCGTTCCGTCTCTGGGAGATCAAACCTTTCTTTGCATTCCTAGAAGGTCAAGGGTTCTTGGTCAACATATAAATCTCTCAGGCGCAAGGGTTTATCTCGGCACCAAATTCGGAACGTTGTGGGTGTGAGGCCTGGGGTGAAAGCCAGGTTCTGAACGATAGGGGACAATGGCCCAAGTCCCAGTGGGATGCCACTCTGCGAACGTGCTTTATCCCAACTCTGTAGAGTGGACAAGGTGGTTGCCAATATCCCATCCCTATAATTACGTGCCTCTTTCTGGAGAAATGGAAGGTGAGCCAGAGGAAGTGAGGCAGCTGCCTGCTCGATCCTTAACCATTTAGGAGGATCCGGGGAATCACCCCAAGAAAGCATTATAGCTACTTGTGCAGCTCTATAATAGCGTGGTATCGAGGGAAGGCCTAACCCCTCCCCCCCCAACATCCTTCCCCTAGTTAGGAGTTTGCTAGAAATACGGGGTTTCTTCTTCTTCCAGATGAACCGGTATATCTTCTTTTGGAGGTTTATGAGTTCAAATTCAGGGATGGCAATTGGTAAAGAGTGGAATGCATATAATAACTTCGGGAGGAGTGTCATCTTGACCGCATTAATACGGCCTAGCCATGAAATTTCCTGGGAGTCCCACCGCTGTAACCACTCCCTTAACTCTTTAAACAGAGGGGGAATGTTCGCCCTGTAAAGACCCGCATATGTTGGAGTCAGTTTTACACCTAAGTACGAAATCTCCGTTGGAGACCAGGGGAAGCTCGTCATTGTTCGTATTTCATCTAATCTACTGGGGTCTTCAGACGGGGGCATTCCCACTGATTTAGCTGGGTTTACTTTGAAGCCAGATATCGTGGCAAACTTGTTTCGGAGGTCTAAGAGGGGAGGAAGCGCGTGGGGGGCATCCCTCAGGAAACAAAGCAAATCATCCGCGTATAGCACGATTTTATGGGGTTGTCCCTCCACCTCAAAACCCAGGATTTCCGGGTGCAGTCTAACATGCTGAGCAAAAGGCTCCACTGCTAGGGCAAAAACTAACGGGGACAAAGGACAGCCCTGTCTAGTACCTTTGGCTAACCTAATTAGCAGAGTCCAATTTTTATTAACCTTGATCTTGGTCAAGGGAATTTTGAGAGTATTAATCTAGAAAACTCCGGACCAAATCCAAACCCCTCTAGTACTATTTCCAGGTACCCCCAAGACATACTATCAAATGCCCTGTGGGCATCTAGGGACAGCAGGGACAAATTACCTGGGATCTTCGGAGTGAGGGCAATTAGATCAATAGCATGGCGTACATTATCGTAGGTGGACCGATAGTGTATAAAACCTGTCTGATCATTATTTATCAGAGACCGGAGGATAGGACATAAGCGGCTCACTATTATTTTCCCCAACAATTTAGCGTCTGTGTTTAGTAATGCAATTGGCCTGTAAGAGGCACAATCTGTCGGATCCTTCCCAGGTTTCAGCGCCAATGTCGTGGCTGATTCCGCCATAGATGCTGTGACCACTCCCGTCTTCCATACCGAGTTAAATAGTTTTGTTAAATGGGGGTCAATTCCTCCTGGAAAGTCCTATAAAACTTATTGGCAAAGCCATCTGGCCCCGGAGCAACATCAACCTCCCGTTTTTCAGACCGCACCATACAATACACGACAGTACATTAACACGATTACCTGTGTTCACCAAAACATGATTTTTCGGTCAGCTCTTGCTTCCTTGCCTGCTCTGGCCACCCTTCTTGGGCCTACGGGCGCTCCAGCCAGTTCACCCCTCTGATGAAATCGTTTCTCTTTAGCCCTTGGGGATCCACCAGGAAGCGTACCCAACGGCCCACAGACTTGGCTGAAGAGCAGTGGGACTCCGACATCTAACAACACCAATCTTGATGAGATAGAAGGATCACTCACTACCCGGTGGATTGGTGAACACTTTTTTAGTAGACAGCAGTGACAGCACAAATCCAACAGCAACACAAGACACAAAGATTTGAACGTCCCCTTCCCTCCGAGCCCCCAGCCTTTATACCCACTGGGGCTCATGCTTTCCATTGCAAGGGGTGGTCCCAACAGGTCATGGTTGCACACTAAATTAATTGTGCTAGCAAAGAACAAAGCCTAAATATATCATCCTTTGACACCAGCTGCACTCTTTCATGTAAGCCAGTGTTATCAGTGAGGTCACCATGTCGTAACTCAGTCAAGGTGCACACACTTCTTACTCCTTAAAGATTCCCATAAACTTTGAGGCGAACAAGAGCGTTAGCAATATGACGGCTTCTGCTCCCCCGTGCCGCTCTATTAAAAAAGTGAGAGCTTAGATACTCCTTGCATATGCCAAAAGGGAAATATGTCAGAAGCGAGAGATGAGAAAGTGAGCATTCCAACAAGCTAGGCGAGTTTCATTGCAAAGATATTCTACAATCTCTACCTCACATACGCAAGAGACATTGTTTAAACATGGCAAGTAACAGAGCATAGTTTCTACAATACTGCAGTGCCAGGCATGGGGGTACATACAATTTTCATTTCCCAATTTTCCTCCACACTGTTAAGCCCAATAAAAAGTGTGTTTCAATGGCAAGATGAGGTGTGCAACTATCTGGCTGTGCATACAGTCATTGAGCCAAACTGTATAGGTTGAATTATCTCCCTGCACTCACACAACTGGCAGGTAAAATTGATAGATGGGTCTCAGTGCCTCTTTCTTTGGCAAGCAGAATTGCTTCAGTGATTCTGATAGTGTTCCCCAAATATTTATACATTTTTCAGGCTATTGCAATCCATTTGTCATTTCTGTTTTTTCCTCAATTAAAGGGTATGCTAAATAAATTGATATGACACTGCACGAGAAAGAGAGCATCATGGTTCCAGACTTTCATATTTTTTACCTTATGGCGCAATCACAGTTAACTAGACAATGACTTCAATCTGACATTGCATTTCTGCCTATGCAGCTGGAGAAGATGGTATCAGAACCAGCAGCATTGACTGTGGCCCTAAAAGGCTCACTGAAACGACCACCCTTTGTCCCGGATTATGCTAGGTAATCAGATAAGTGACAAACAACTGTTTTACCCTCAGTTCCACTGCTGGCGGTCACCAGAAGGTAATATTTGATTCCAGTATTACTGAAGCCTGGAATCACTTAGACATTACTAGATGGGCAGATATGTTACTTAATGGTGAATTTCAATCTATAACAAGGGTCTGCAACCTTCGGCTCTCCAATCCCCATCAGCCCTAGATAGCATAGTAAATCTTGAGTGATCATGGGAGGTGTAGTGCAAAACATCTGGCGGGCTGCAGTTTGCAGATCCCTGATCCATAACATACTCGCAAGCAAATATCTGCAACCTACACCTGATATGTTTTATACTATAGAATTAAAACAGCTTTAAAAACGAATTGGCTGGAATTCCATCAGATGCCAGTGGAGAGCAAACTCGTAAACATGATCTGAGCACTGCCTCAGTCTACTTTCAGGAATGTACGCACATGTTCAGAGTAATAGACAGGTCCCACAGCATTCTGCATTGATGAAATGGAGAACTGACCGTGCATATGATGTTACAGAAGAACAATGGGCAAAAATATGTAGTCTATCCAAGAATAGTTCAGTTAGCCCAAGAATATTTTGTATTCACTTTAAGTATGTGCGTCAACTACATTATACCGCGGCCAGAGTTGAGGTGTTGGATGGATGCATCCAAATTCGAAGAGTGTCCAAGATCTCATACTGCGCCAGTGGATTTTATGCACATAACATGGTCCTGTAGGAAACTGGATGCATACAGGGAGAAAATGTTGTGAATGTTGTCTGGAATATTAGGAACATCTGTTCGATTATAGCCAATGGGCTGTCTGTGGGGCCTAAATGCTGCAGTTCAATGCAAAATGTATCAAGTTGGCCTTGTAATTAGCCAGGTGCAGCATATTATTGCACTGGATTCAAAGAAAAGCTGTGACACATGAACCCTGGTTCCATGATATAGTGCATGTGCGAGCTGTTCAGACAAACTATTGTAATCTGTGTACACATTCTCGACCAAAATACACATGGCTGTAATTGTGCTCATATTTACAACGAATGCATGAGATACTGCAAGATTTGGATGATGACCGCTATATTTAGGTAGTACTAAGTGCATCAGTAATACCGGTTACCCATTCACCGCTATATGTTCTATTGTAATGTACCAGCTCTTGAGGGGTGCCAGCGGTATAGCCAATTGTGCTTGATGGATATGGCTCATTGAGATGTTGCATCATGGATGTTATATGTCAACCGTCATATTAATTAAAATTAATAACAAATAAAAACGTTGATATAAATCGGGTGTGGATTATTATACTTTCAAACCAATAATAAAACAGAATATTTATGACGATGATAACTTACGCCATCAGAAAGGAAGGCCTTGAGCAGCACCATATGTAAATGTGTGTCCCTTTAAGTAGTTGTCCCTAGAAAATATCGCAGAGTTTTTTATGCTGATGTGGTTAAGAACATACACTGCATTTGAATTTACAGCAAACTCCGCGTGCATGGAAAGGGGCTCCACAAAGTGAAAGGCTCTGTGGTCTATGCAGACATCCAACCGTCGTGGAATCCCTCCACTTAATCACAGATTGTGTGGGCACTAGCACAAGAAGACTGTGACATATCACTCCTATCTTACTTCATTATGGTACAGATAGTGATGGCTTTAGGGAGTTTTTGATGAGCGGGGAAGATTTAAATATCGTCATTCGAGGAGTACATACATGGAATGAGTTAGGCTTCAATGATTAACTAGAGAGTCACTCTATTACTAACATATTACTCTGTTTTGCTTTTAATTGACTTTTTATGAGCTAAATGATATGCTGCATCTACAAAAAAATCCACTTTTACAGAAGGAACCCCTTGTATAGGAATCTAATGCATTATGTATAGCCGGTTTATTTAAACTGATCAGTACTAATAAATAAAAACTATAGAAGTCTTGTTGCCCAACATAGTCAAGCAGTACACAGTGAAATTCGAGGCAACGTCCTTCAACATGCTTCAAAGCAATTAAAAAATGTACCACATTCAGTCAGAATAAAGTAAAAAAGAGTTATCCTTATCATTAAAATTGCCATGGAACCAGTACAGGCGAGTGAGAGTGGAAAGTGCATAGATTCCCTGTACTTCATAGTTCATTAAGGATGAATTTACAATCATATTGGATTTCAAAATAGTTAACACATTATTCAAAAGAAAGGAAGAAGCTCTGGATTCTGGCGATACACCAGATTATTCTACATCATTGAGTGGGTAGCCATATAACTTCAAGACACTTTCTTCTAAAAGCCACATGTATTCTGTTCATTTTGTAACTGGAAACATGCCCTTAAAGTACAGAGTCCTAGCATCCAGGTAAACATTAGGTCTCTGGATCTTTTCCTAGTTCATGGATGTAGGGTCTGCTTTTCTTTGAAACAAAAAATAGTTGTCTGTGTTCACTCATGTATTGGTTAATCGGGCATCACAATTGACTCTTGAATCCAATGTGTCCATCTGACAATGTTGCTACCTTCAACATCTAAGTCTCTAGAAGAATCAAGACAAATCTACTCTGACACCTTTTCTAAGTCTTACACTGCCTAGAGTTAATCAACACCCTGAAGAGAAGCGTGCCACCTTTAGAGGGCAGATCATCAGACAGCCAAAAGAAATGCCTTGCCCTTAAAAAAATCCCCTTTCCTAAAGTTAAACAGGTATCCTTTCTTGGGTCCATAAATTTCTCTATATTCATAGTGCCGCTCGTAACACTCTGTATGCTGCCACTATAGGAATACCAGGAATATCAATGTTCTCAAAATATAGGGGATTAGACAGAAAAAATCACTTTCTCTCTCGGAAATCACTGCTGCAGTCCCTTTTTTCCCTTTCAAACACCTTCCCATGGGATAACAACAGTGACAAATACATCCCTATAAGACTGGGGGCTTACATCGTGCCATTTCTCAGCTTAGAGACTCTGGCCAGAGAAAGAGTCACCTTGCAATATCAGCTTTTGAGACTGAAGGCAGTTTATGTAGCCCTAAAGACTTTTAAATGTTCTTTCCTAGAAAGTCTGCCCTAAAGCAAACAGGCAACTCAAAGTTGATGTACTATGTGCAAATCACTTGTACTACTTTGTTCCCCCAGTACACGTCCGCACTGAGCGCCCTTCTCCTTTACAGACTACCATCATACAACCCATCTTTAAAAGATAGTCTGGAAGATGTGGTTGCTAACCTTACGATAGACCCCCGCAACACTGCACCATGTTGTGTAATTTTAATTTCTGCCTGGAAAGGGATGACATATCCACCACAAAATCCCTCTGCAAACCATGCACCTTACACCTCAAGCACAAGTTAAAGTGCACATGCAAGCAGCTGCACACAGGATTGCGTTTTGTGCAAGGAGAATTTCAGCACTGTCTCCTCCCCTCCTCAGTTCTCTTTCGATCCCGTTCTGCATCTTCATCCAAGCACTAACACTTCCAAAGTCAATCAAAGCCCTCCAATCATCAATCATGCCCTGAAAGGAGGTTCAGCTTGAAATGCTTCTGGAAAGACCTCTAAACCCCAACCTACAACCGAACACCAGATGAAAATGCTGGATAATCTACATAATGATATTCATAACTGCACAGCCAATATCCATTAAACTGTGCCTCCACAGAAGCACGTCACATTGTCACTAAAGAAACATGTCAAATGGTTCTCCACAAAACTTAATCTCTTAAAAAAAGATAGACATGAGAGAACATTTGGCGAGGGAAATACCACCAACTGACAATTTTGCTTCCCATTCACAACTCTGTTTCTACAGAATAGAGATGTTCAAAGTCAAAAAATCTCATTACGCATACTGAATACAGTCAACACAACATGGCCACAAGGAAGTCTTCAGAAAAATGTAAAAACTATGCATCCTGCACAGCACAGGCACCATCTCAAAAGCACTGTGTCCCCCATTACAACATAAGTCTGCAAAAAATTCAACAAATCTAGAACCACTTGGAGAAGAAAGCACAAACGCCACCAAAAACAACAATGGGACCAACACAGAGGAAACCACCTCTTACAACACTATATTTTGCCTTTTCCTGACAAAGTGCTCCCTGTCAACGCAAGCCATCCATCGGGTCCTCTGGAAGACCTTTGCCCCCTCAATACATACAAAACCATGACAAAGCAACCTGGATTAAAGCCCTAATTTCTATCCCTACCCAATGCCTGCCTCGACAAAGGGGACATCCCTCAGACCTTCAAAACAATCTTCATCAAGCCTTATCCCAAAAGCCTATGGCTGATCCCAACAACCCACCAAACTACTGGCCAATCTCCAAGACATCATTCACCACTGAAATCCTTGAGAAGTGTATTTACCAACAGCTATGGGAATACAGTGAAAGCAACAGCCTGTTCCATGAATCACAACACAAATTCACACCAATGAGACAAACTGAATACACACTATGCTGGATAAAAAGGGTGGATTTCAACTTCTCTAGTTCTTGCATCCTGCTGCACATTTCCACTGCTTTCAACACTATCGGCCACAACATGCTGCCAAAAGAATTGAGGACATTTGATTAAAAGGAACCACTTTATACTGGATCACTCAATTTCTCAATGACTGAACTGAAAAAACACACATCATCCCTTATTGCTTATGTCCTAAACAATATCTCATGTAAGTATGCAAATCTTTCGTCTCAACATCTACATGATACCGATCCTCCAACGTATCAACAACTCAGGCCTCTCTTCCTTCAACTGCGCAGATGCCACCTAAATCATCTACAAGCACAACAATGACTTTACATCAAATGCACTGGGTCTTTGCACATGCTTTGACCTGGATGAAGACAAACAGAATGAATTTAAATCAAACAAAACCAAACTTATGATTTATGGCACCACCCTACTGAGTCCCACGCCCACCCAGCAGCCCCGAAACAATTGACATCTTATTTTTATTAATTTCTTTATTTATTTGTATTTGGCACAATGTACCTTTACAAATATTAAAACATAAGTGAGATAAATACAAAGTAACACAGTACAAAAACGTATTTACATTTTGTAATACACACAAAACATAAAATGTACATCCAATTAAAACTGATTAAAAAAGAACTCATAATTAAGATTGGTTATTACAAATTCACACAATATTCCTATAAGACAATGAATCTTGATGCTACTCAGGCACATCTTGTTCCATTTGGGTTAAATGAACCTGAATTATTGTTAAGAATCATGTTAGAGCCACTACCAGCGACTGTCTTATGCCCCACATACAATGGGGGTCATTCCGAGGTGGGCGGTAAGGGATTACCGGCACCGGTAAGGATACCGGTGCCGGTAATCCCCTACCGCCCGATTCCGAGGTCCGTTAGCAGGAACCATAAGGGACGTGTGGTCGGACCACACGTCCTTTACGGGTCCCGCTAAGGGACCAGGGCGCTAATAACGGGCTTGCTATTCGCAAGCCCGCTATTAGCGCCGACCCCATTCCCATTGAGCCCTATGGGGGCTCAAATGGGAATGGGCAATGGTTTGTTCAATGGGGACTTACCGGTCCATCCAGGGTTGGAATGGACCAGTAAGTCCCCATTGAACAAGACCGGACTCTGACACGGTATGGGAGGGAGCCATGGTGCTAATAGCACCATGGCTACCGTCCATCTCGTAATGACCCCCATTGTGTCCACAAGAGGTCTCGTGAGAATACCAGATCTACATCAAAGTACATCCCCAAATGGACTATCCGCAAATTTTCAAAATACGAGCAATATATCACCAGATGTTTCAATGTCTCATAACTTTCCTTTTCTCGACAAAATCTACAACCAACATCGGGCTCCACTTTTTCATTCTTAACCCAATATTGCATCTTTACATTTGTATGAAAGAGGTTGAGCTTAAATTTCAAGTACAGACTCCTTGCTTTATCACAAGGAAAAATTACCAGGTATCGAAGCCGTGGATGTTGTTTATGAGTGAAGCATGATTGATCACCATAAGATTTGTACTTAGCATTTAGATCAATGATGTTTGCCCAATCCATCTGAAAGAATTTCTTTTTTACCACACCAGGATGCTCATAGAATTCTTTTTGCTCCATAGCTATTAGCTGTAACATCGCTTGCATCTTCTTAACATATCTATCAATCGACATAGGATAAGCATTCATCACCATTTTACCAAAATCAATGAATTAGGTGGAGGATACAACATTTTACCATAATTCATCAACATTCTCCAATAGAATTTAGCAGCAAGGGAGGTCAAGTCCTAGTTCATGAAGGATGAATGAATTAGGCAGTGATTTTGGAAATCCAAAAACTGCTTTCCAAATCCTTCCTTGTAACTTGTTTAGAACTTTTGTTAAATCAAGTATACATAGATCCAGTCCAAACAAAATGATTGGCTCTACCTTTAAAGTGTAAAACTCAGTAGTTGGTAATAGAGAGAATTTTGAGTACCTCTGCTAAATTATTTTCATTTGTGAAATGAGGTGGATTACTTTTATGTTTAGCGTACTACTCCACATAGCCAGGGAGTTTGAGTCACACAGATTCTTTGCTGGCCATATGGTGTCCGGTCATACATCTGCAAATGCTAACCAATTGATTCTGGTGTCTCCTAACTTGACTGGAAATATATCCAAGTTTTCCCATATCTTGTCAGGGTCACATCCATATAAGTTAGAGTATAGCTGCCAATTGACACCCCTTCTTAACTCCTATTTCTGTGTCGATTGACTCTGTAGCAGAGCCATCTCGATTTATCCGTACCCTATAGGTATAAGTAGCGCTATTCGCCCCAAAAGATATTCTGGTATTCTGTATTTAATCATTTTACTCCATAGCCAAGCCCTAATAAGGCTGCGGACTGGTCTAACGATGCCATGTATATAGCCCCTGATCAAGTACGATGAGAAGTCTCCAACAGTTGGGCTAGGATCGTGGCATTAAGAGTCGTCCCCATCGCCTTCCTGAATCCGACCTGGAATCTTGAGAGAAGATGGTTATCCGCTACCCATTTCTCCAGTTCCCTTAGTAATAGAGTTGCAAATACCTTGGCAGGCACATCAATCAATGAAATCGGGCAATAGTTACCTGGGTCATCAATCGGCCCTTTTTTGTGGATGGGTACAATAATTGCTGTGAGCCAGGAGGATGGAATCATTCTGTTTTCAAATACCAGATCAAAGCTAGGTTTGATCATTTTGGCCCAAAAGTGCAGATGGATCATCTTTTAATAATAATACATTTATTGTGAAATAGTTCAAATTTGATACAAGTCTATAAAATGACTTAATACAAACATATTACAATCAATACATTAAATATGAAAATTATATAAAAAAGATAAAAAAGGATTGAATAAAATTATACATATATGCATAATCAGACACAATACAGTACAAGGATAATACAGTGCAGTGCAGAGATAGATCTATAGGAGGTAAGTGTGGCACACTCCATACATATCATATGCAACTCTACACACAGGATACCTGACACGGATGGACACATACAACTGAGTACCAGGTATCAATCGTAATAATCCGACGTCAGACTTCCGGCTTCAAACATAGGGACTGATTCCTAAGGTTCCTGAGGAGCCCCGCACGTTTCCACTGAAGCCGGCTGGTTGGGTAATAAACTTTTGACTTTAACCCAAACCCTGTATAGTGCCAGTTGAGTCCTAATTGAATCCAAATTTAAACAGTAATCCCAAAAGGACTCTCCCTTAATAGTCCCATAGTTGTTTACCAGCTTTCCCAGCATGCACATATAAAGTGGGCCCAAACGAGGGCACATAGTCAGGACATGCCTAGTAGTTTCTAGATGTTCTCCCTTTTCACAGATACGACAACTCCTGTCTTTCGGTAGAATACACAATTGTGGCCCAATAACTGCTAGTACCTGAAGCTGGTTCGTCTGCAATCTTAACATAAATTGACGTACCTCCGGATCTGGGCATAGTAACAGGTATTGTTGGGGCTTTCTGTATCTGTGGATTCCATGAGTTACGGCTTCGTACCCCTTCAAGGTTGACAAATGTATGTAGTTCTGAGTCCAGTCCCATCTATTCATTTTTTTAACTGTTTGTAGCTATTTCCTTGAGGTGACCTTTCATTATCAAAGTTGGTACCAGCCAGACTAAGCAGTTTACAAGATAAGGAGGAAATAGCTTTCAAATAGAACACACCTCGGGCTCTCAATGCCATGCCTTTCAAAGGTGTCAAACCCAGTTCCAACCTAAGATACTGGACAGAACAAGCTGGGCCCAGACCCAAAACTGCTCGCCAATACTGGCCCTCAAGTATATTAAGCCAGTTCATATCTTGTATAGCTAATGCCTCCAAGCCATACAAGATAGCGGGGACAAAACACTGTTGATAGAGTCTAATGATCCCCGCAATACTAAACCCAGCTGTTCCTTTGGCAAATTTACAAGCCTGCAGTGTAAGAAGTTTTGCCTGCCTCTTTTTTTGCGAGATGATCAGATTATAGTTGGGTTGAGTGTCAAATTCTAACCCCAAGTATGGATATGATTGATCAATACTTATACTCCCTAGGCTAGTCACAACTTCTGACCGACGAGGGCCACTTTTGGCAATTACCAATATCTTAGTTTTCCTTAGATTAATGGTAAGTCCCAACTTCGCTGAGTAAAGAGACAGCTCCTCAAGCATGCTCTTTACTCCAGTCAATGTGCGATCGAACAAGATTAAATTGTCCGCATTTAGCATCCCTACAATAGGGGTGTCCCCCAATTTTGGGGGGCAATTTGCTTTAGCGGCCATCCGGGGTAACAGGTCGGCTATGTACAAATTATAGCACATGGGCGCGCCAACACAGCCCTGTTTTACTCCTGTGTTGATACAGATGGAATCAGTGACCTCTCCCTCGTTGTTAAGCCTGACCCTGGCACTGTTGTTACTGCACAACTATCAAAGTTCATCCTGTGTAAGCTCACCAATGCATGAAGTATCCAGCCAAGGCACTTCAAGTTCCTTAACTTGTCCCACATGGTCTCCCTCTTGACTTGGTCAAATGCACTACAAAAATCGACAAAAAGCATGTACAGGGTGGCGTTTTTATTGCTCAGGGTATTATTGATCAATAGGTCCAGGACCCTGATATTATGGGCTGTCCCAAACCCTGCCTGTGTTTAATTCAAGATGTTGTTACTAGTGACCCAAGATTCAAGTTCCTTAAGGACAAGTGTCATAAAGATTTTACCAGTTACGTCCAGCATGGAGATAAGTCGGTAATTGCCAGCATTGACTCGATCTCCCTTTTTATGCACTGGTATAAACACTGACCTTCTCCATGAAGACGGTATTGCGGCCGATCTACAGATACGTGCGAAGAGTGTTAAGAGTACATGTGCCCAATTGTCCGGGTCTCTTTTTAGTACCACATTTGCCAGCCCATTCGGGCCAGGGGCTTTTGTAGGGTTTGAGTGCTAGAATAACCTGCTTTAGCACGTTGTGGCTTAAAGGTAAGGGCCAAGGGGATATATTTGATACCATGGTAGAGGCAGGTATGTTTGCATTAAAAAACGTATGCTTAATATGTGCTACCCACTGTTCCTCACCAATAGGATTAACTATTCTTAATCCCTGGTCCCCTCCTGCCTCACCTAATAATTGCCAAATACGGTGGGTGTTTCTGCTCATTAGAGTCTGAATGGAGCCCTCCCATTTTTCACGTTGTTGGGACTTACGGTAATGGTAAAGCCATGTGCGGTACTGGCGCTTTATATACTTAATCACAGTCAGCCTCTTCTGCAGGTTCCTGGTGTTAATAGAGGTGAGTCTACAAGTTCGAATTTCTCGCCTCATTAACCTTTTACGATCTTGTATCTTAATATCAAACTTGCCCCTTTCAACGTCTTTCCATTTCATTTTAGGCACCTGGATATGCTTAAACAGGGACTGGGTGAGAGATTGTATCCATACCTCTATCTCCTCAGGGGATTTCCCCCTTAATTCACTCTTCACACAACAGCCCTCAGGGAAAATCAAGGACCTCATTCTTTCAATATTAATCTGGGACCAGCAGATCCGATTCCCTTGATTTGTTATAATCACATCGCTACAAACATTCCCAGAACCATTTCCCCCACCCCCACTCAGGATCAGGACAACTGGGGCGTGGTCACTATAAGTGTTAGGGGCAATATGAATACCCATGACGCTACTCAAGGTACCTTCGTAAACCACCATATAGTCCAAGACTGCCCTCTTTGTGCCCATATGCCAGGTGGGTTGGCCGGGATTATCGCCGGTTGTGCGACCATTCAGGATTATACACCTCCATTCATTTAAATAATCAACCCATACCTTGCCTTTGGAATTGGAGGTTGCTTGTGGCATTTGGCTGAAATCAGATACATTATCATATTTACCACAACCTTCTAAGTCCACACATCTCGCATTCAGATCACCACATAGTATGATCGGGTTACTTTCATAATCAGCATCCCAATTCATTAGTATGGTGTCCAATTGCTCGAGGATAGACTCAGTCTTCAATGTACCCGGTGGATCATAAATATCAATAATTAACAGATCTTGAGGATTTCCTTCTTTCTCCGTTATAGTCGCTGCCACAGCTAACACATTACTACCGGGTTTAGGGTAATTTACAAGTCTCGGGCTATATGATGACTTTATACCTATTAACAGGCCGCCCTTAGGGAGACCACTCTCCCCCTTAGTGGCCTCTGCTTGGAAAGTTACATGCCCATCAAATTCCACCTCAAATGTGATCCAGGTCTCTTGTAATACAAAAATTTCATTGGAGAACAGTACTTCCTGTGCACTGCCCCCAGTAAGCCAGTGACTAAACCCCCTAGTATTCCAGCTCACCACTGACCAATTTCATTCTGAGCAACTTTTAGTGGCAATCATGTTCTTTAACCATTCCCAGCCTTGCTTGTCGTTACATTAACTTTTGACTTTGGTGCAGCTTTAGAGACTATTGTTTGAGTCTTTTGACAATTACATTTAGTACATCCTTCCTCAGGCACATCCATCTTTGGCAGTATATCTAGAACATATCCCAAATATCCCTGAGTGTAATCTAATTAGGGCTGTAGTTTCTGGCAGGCTACAGTGTACTTTGGTAATCATAGTATTCAAAGGTCTTAGTGGCGCCACAAAATCAAAGTCTCCACTATTGAGTAGCCTTAGCGAGGGGACCTTGTTAAGCATGAAAAAAGTGTAGCACGATTCAGCGGCCGCCCCTTTACAGCTGTCTTGGGTGCAATAGTTAAAGTTCTCTGAGGTAACATCACAGAGATAGTAGGAGATGAGAACACAGCAGGAGGATCCAGGGAAGGAGCAGCAGTATTACTAGGGGCCATATTGGTGATGGTCGGTGAGATCTGAGTCTCATGCAAGGGTACATTAGATCTAACTACTGGATTAAAGTCTACATGGACCTGTTTTGAGGCTGTATCCTCCTCCTGAAAAGACGTGGCACAAGCCGGACCTTCCTCTATCAGCCAGCTAGTAAGAGTACCCACGGTCTGCACCGACCGTCTTTTACGTCTTGCAGCTCTTTTTCATTGCTTTTTTGACATGTTGGCACTAAAGGGCTTTATTGTGGAATTTAATACAGGGAGGTTCACATCCTGGTTATCCGGCGGTTCAGCATTAATCTTCTTTTTTATCGTCAGCGTTTTCTGTTTTATCTGCTTCCCCTGACGTTTCATAACAGACCCCATGTCAGATGCACCCCTTATTAGGTCTACCAGAGACGGTGATAGAGTCGTATCCAGGTTTACTGAACTCAGTTCCACAATGGCGCAATCCTGTGACACGCCTTTTACAGCAGAAGATTTCTGAATGGTAATCTCCCGCAGATCGATACATGCCCTTTCTTTAAGTTGGTTTTGGGTTGTTAAACGTTCACATATATTTGCAATTGCGACCCCCTGAAGCTTCAGATCTCCGTGTATAGTGCCACATAGTTTTAAGAGTATTTTTGTTGCAAAATTTAAAATGCTGTTATTATGGTTTGTAGAAGTCTCATGGGAACTATACTCCTCCTCAGTAAGTGTACTTAAGGGTAAAGCAGTGGCGTAGAACATGTTAGGGCTAGCAGATAGCCTGGCTACCCCCCCTGTGTTGGACTGTGCAGGCTGGGGAGTTTCCTTTATTTCCATGACCACTGGAGTACCCACTGCCGTCCCCATGTGGGGCGCAGGTCCCAATGTAATCTCCTCCCTTAATAGTAACGGGACTTGAGTCTCCTTTACTAATGGAGGGTCCGGCAAGGAGGGCTGCAGCTGTGTTGGAACATTTTCTGCAGCCTCTTCAATCCTACCCCTTACTGCAGGGGAGGTACGATCTTGTAGGGCATAACATAACTGAAGTAAGGAGTCATTATCCTAGTCCAGCGGTAGATAGCTGCTGTCCACCTCAACTAGAGGTGGGATCGCGTTTGATGCTGGCAGAGAAGTTATCTGGACAAAGGTTTTAACGGGGAAGAAGGCATCCAATCGGTCTTTTTTTTAAATTTAACTCCTCAGGCACTTTCGGTCCTGTGTCCCCATCCTTGCCGCCTTTCTGCAGCTCAGTGCAAACTTCGTTAGTCTGTTTAGTGGAACGCATTGCATAGGTTTTTTTTCTCCTATTGCCCGCTGCTTTGCAGCGACTAGAGGCTTTTCCTGGCATTACCAATTGAGAGATAAAGGGAGAGGTAGGTAAGCAGGTCTGTATAGAGGGAAATAGGTATCAGCTCCAGAACAGATGGGTTTTACCCAATTTGGCTTACGCACTCCCCTTGCACAACTCGCTACCACAGCACAAAATTCAGAGATAAGGCCCCGTACCTACCAAAGCCCAGTGCGCAGCACTGGGCTAACCACGGCCGAACCGGGTTCAGAGACCCAGTCCACCCGAGGGCAGTACACCGGCCTTGGACTCACCCGAGGGCACGTAGTCTCTTCGTGTCCAGTGTGCCACATTTCTGAACCCCCACGTCGCTCAGCATAGAGGGGGAATAACAGGAGATAACACCGGCGATTTCACAGGGAATAGCTCTCGGTAGGAGCCGCTCCAGACACCAGCTCCGGCGGAGCCCGGCTCCCGCTTGTTCGCTCGTCGCGCGTCACGTTGCGGGTTAGAGTAAAGAACCCAGCGTTTCAGCAAATACCAGCGAGTACTGCAATTCTGTTGGGTTCGTCAAGCCGCACTGCCTCCGGTGTCTGGAAATTACTCGCAGCCGCCTCCGACAAACAAAAACAACACAGTAAAACTCATCTTTTAGTAGACATGGCGGAAGCCCATCGTGCCCTGCAGATTTTGAATAGGTTAATTTGTTAATAGCCCATCTCACGTTCTCCAATTGCCACGGGCATTCTCTGGGAATCTTGATAACAAGTGGATTAATATCAACAGGGAGAAAACCGGTAGAGCATATCTAGCTTTAATATATGTACTCTACTCCTCACCCGTAATTGATTAATCAAATCGGGTAGCGTCCGGTTTACCATGCGAGCGAAGTATGGCCGAAACATCTTTAGTTTTATGCTTCCATAAAAGCCCAATCATTTTTTGAATATCTGCCAATCGATTTGCCCTCTTCACCTTTTTAAGTGCATATCTACAGCAAGTTTGAATATGCTTTTTTGTCTTGATAAATAGGTATTATCAGGTATAAACTTTTTTGCTCTTCTAATATCCCTATTATGAACCCTCTTTAGAGCAGCAATCTCTGTGCTGTGTTTATTGGGATGTAGAGTACTCAGTCCCATCTGTTGTGAATGCGCAAGGTCGTGCAAATTATATTTTACCACATTGATGTTATAAGCTATAATATTCTGTTTTGTCCAAAAAGACGTGGCACTAATACCGCTTCTCCACTTGTCTCGATTTACAAGAAATGACAAATTTCTACACAGTTTTGGGTTCCATCTAATAGACTTCGGATATCTATCCACTTCAATTAGTGTCAACTGTTTTGATTTCGTAAACACTTCGACTTGAACATCCAAACTGAGCTTCAGCATCATATGATCACTACAGCCCATATTGTTTACCACGATCGGTCCACACATTTTGAGTAGGCTTTCTGATACCGCTATATAATATCAAAGAACGTGAGTTTCCTCTTAACCATGTAAAAGCACACTGAGCGTTTGCATGAGAAATTATATGGATGTTCCAATCTACCAAAAACTTCATCCAACAATGCCCTCTTTCATATGACAGGGCTTTATGAGCCTGCTTCACATGCGCCAATTTCTATGGAGGGGAATCCTTCAGAATGGAATTAAAATCTCCACCCACAATTACCTTGTATTCTTCATTACAAAGTAAAGCTTTCTGTACGATCGCATGTAATTCCGTTAGTATACTTAAATGCGACCGCAGTTTAGGATTATAGCACAAATGGATAATCAATATGTGGGGGTGATTTGATATTACTTCAATAACAAGTCATTCATTGGACGAACAAATACATTTTGCTGCCATCTTCAAGCTATTGTGCACCAGAGTCGATACATCTCCTGCTGGTTGTCCTAGTTCCTGCACCTAGCCGGATGACTAAAAGAAGTACAGCCATCTAAACTAATATGGTTCACAGCCATAGTTTCTTGTATTAAGATGATGCTGGAATTGTTGAATGCAGGATTTGTTTTATAACATTTCTGCAAATTGTTAAAACCACAACAATTCCAACTGAGAATGGAAATCTCTGGGAGTTATGTATGATTCTGCCTGGTATTGAGGGAACCCACATCCTTCAAAAGTGGTTCTAAACCTGCCAGCCCCTTTTAATTGCATTAACGACCAAAGTTAACTGGTTGAGAAGGTTTTGGGTCAGGGCTGCATCTACACACAGTTGTGTCACTGGGGTCGTATTACATATCATCTGCTGGGTTTGAAATTCAATAAAGCTGGTTGATTCTCGCATACTTTCAAAAGAGTGTAGCTCATAACCCAACAAATGAAAGTTATCTCTTTGTTCCCATAACATTTTGGTGATCAGGAGAGATTGTACTTTACATAGCATCCTGTTATTATTAATAAGGTGCAATTTTATCCATTCAATGTCATGTGTATTTAAGTTCCGCAAAGTAGGTATTTTTTTTAAAATATATTCAACAAGTAAGTGCGGTTGATTCTGGCGTTTCCATGCATCAAGACATCACTACTCCACCCAATAAGCATTTGCATTTCTTTTCGGATGTTGTGGCGTGTCTTAATGATGTCAACATCAGGATGAAGCTGATTTACATTTCCATCCTTGATACCTGTTAGGGCCCAAGGGCTAAATCAAGCAGTGGTGGCTTAACATGTCATGATGCAATTGAGTCTTTCTGACAATATACCCCTCAAGAGTACAAAAGGACAGATTGAGGTGAGTATTGCCCGAAAATGTTGGTACACCCTGGTACCCAGACAGCTGGCTGCAAGAGAAATTAACCAAGTATTAATATATGACTCAAGACAACAAAATATCTAAGCAAGGTGATGAGCCGATACTCACAAGCAAGAAAAGTAGACTGGGACTGACAAGTTCCAAGCTAAATTGCTGAGTATCCTGAAACAAGAGATGTGACTATTACCATGGGTACAGGATAGTAAGGCAAAGGAAGAACCAGACAGTAGTGTGCCTACCAATAAGTGATCTGGATGGATTCTGAAGGATGAAGTTGTTGTAATGGAGTGGCAGTCCTGGAAACACAATGTCTTGTTTCCTATTCCCGCCGACACGAGGACGCCTAAAGAGTCTTTGATCCTTGCGCCGATGCGCCAGTGTCCTTTAAGTTCCTTAGAGTCTTTGAGCTGTAAGGAAGGGAAGACGTGACGATGGTTGGAGTTGAAGCTGTCCAATAGATGTTCTGTTTTGGCAACCAGCAGGTAAGACGTGAGGGATGAGACGAATGCAGTCCGTGGACGTTCCGGTTTGGCAGCAAGCAGGTAAGACGTGCAGGGATGAGGCGAATGCAGTCCGTGGCCGTTCCGAGTTTGGCAATAAGCAGGTAAGATGTGAGGGGTGAGACAAATGCAGTCCGTGGACGTTCCGGTTTGGCAGCAAGCAGGTAAGACGTGCAGGGATGAGGCGAATGCAGTCCGTGGCCGTTCCGAGTTTGGCAATAAGCAGGTAAGACGTGAGGAATGAGACGAATGTAGTCCGTGGACGTTCCAGTTTGGCAGCAAGCAGGTAAGACGTGAGGGATGAGGCGAATGCAGTCTGTGGCCATTCCGAGTTTGGCAATAAGCAGGTAAGACGTGAGGAATGAGACGAATGTAGTCCGTGGACGTTCCAGTTTGGTAGCAAGCAGGTAAGACGTGAGGGATGAGGCGAATGCAGTCTGTGGCCATTCCGAGTTTGGCAATAAGCAGATAAGTGACAAGGACGAGGCAAGGAAGGTCGCAGAGCAGACCAGGAGTTCGAAGAGCTTGAAAACAAGATAACAAGATGCGTAGCTTTGAAAGTACAAATTCAGAAGCACCGCCGTGCATGGGGGCGGGGCTTAAATACAGATCAGCTGACTGCACGCACAACGCACCGCCATAGGCTTGAACGCCTACGTGAATGCAATGGGTGCCAACGTCTCCGAGGCAACACATAGCGTTCTCTGCAGGAACACGTAAACAAGGATGAACCAAGGTTCCGAGGTGAACCTAAACTGTAATATCTACTGGGGATTCGGGAATGTCTCTTCCTGTGTGAGACCGATCCATGACCAGACAAAGAGGAATCAAATGGAACCCTGACAATACCTTCTCTTCCTGATTGCTCACCATTTAAGATTGTGTCCTCCTGAAGAACCTCAGATTGAGTCTGAGTTTCACATTCGTTTGAGGCAGACTGGTTTCCTACATTTACAGTTAGACCTGGCATATCTGAATGACTGATGTTATTCATGTTAGTGTTTACAGAATTTCCTTGGCTTGGATTGCTATGCTTCAAGCATATCTATGGAGGTTTTGCTTCTATTTGTATTTGGGGTCCTAACAAGGTTATCGTTTGGGCATGTTCTCCATCGCAACTATCTTTTCTAAAAGTTTTTTTATTTTTAGTTGCTTGGTAGAAAGCTGCCAAATTAGATTACCTAATATTTCTCCCTTGGCTATTGTCACTGCTCGAGGTACTCGCAAACGATCCCACTTTGGTAACTGCTGTAGATTTAACTGCATTTTGCCCCTTTTGGGGTGATTGCGGCTTACGTACTAATTTTCTAAACGTATGTTGAACCTTACCCAGTTCAATCTGAGGCTCCTGCAGGTCCATCTCTAGATGAGCCCTCAATTCAGCATGTAACTGATTTAGGTCAAGACCAGTCTCATGTACAGAGTGTATCACAACATCTTTAGATTCTTTGCTTTTTATATTCGAATCCTTTTTACTACTTTGCAGCCCCTTTTTGATTGCTGTTTTAGCTGGTGAGGTGCTAGCATTTCGTTTGAGAACTTTCTGCTGACGTTTTTTTGCTCTTAACTACAGTTTTTTAGCTTTCCTGGACATAAAAAATGTCCATTCCTGATTACTCTCTATCTTATTTTCTTCTCTATTAGAAATATCCTCCTCATTCTTAACCCGTTCTTGTTGCTCCAAGATTTCAGTCAAGACGGAAGGGCTATCCGGTTTCTCAGGATGATCTACAACCTGCACATCATATGACAAATCAACCAGATATACTCCACTTGCGTCTCTATTTCCCACATTATCTTTGATAAATAGACTTTCCAATACTAAAAGTCTGTCATGGTGTAGCTTTGCTACTTTGATTAACTCAATCTTATCAATCTCATCCTGTGAAGGAATGTGTGTCTCACTTTTACCCAGGACCTGTCCTTGCTCAATGTAAGGGTTCTCTACTTTGTAATCTATTTTATTAGTTTGTGTCTCTTGCATTGTCATCATGACATGTGGGGGGGGGGAGCAACTAATATGTGTTATCTGTTTGGGCTGGCGTGAATTTTCCCAAAACTTCATGTGCCAACATAAAACCCTCTAACTTGTTCAATTTCTCCAACATCTCCCCCATTGACCCTCTCATCTCCCTTATGGCAAAGTGAGTAAATTCATGCCCCTTATCCAAGAGGTTAAGAATCTGCATCAATAGGGGAAAGGTTTGGCAATTCGGCTCATTTAAATCAAGCATTGTTTCATCAGTGTGATTATTTGCTTGAATCGCCCTTGCAGATTTTTGAGAAGGCATGTCAGCATGGGCATTGTGGGACATGGCTAGTGGATCAAACTCTCCATACTCATTTTTTTCCATTCTTTTTGCCCCTCTCCCGATAGTGGAGAGTGAGCTTACCCACTCAATCTCACTTCTTCCCCAAAAACGAACTTGTCAGATGAGATTGGGTTGCAACGCAAGTCACCATCCATGTTACTATGTAAATGTACAAAATCTCTTTGTCTTCTAGGTGTGGAGACTGGAGTGGATGGCCCTGAAGACAAACACACACGTCTAAGAAAATAAGCCATTATAACTGGTGCTAACATAGAAAAGTCTGCGATATCACCATTTCCCTTTTGTTCAACTATGCGTTCAATCTCGTCTAGCCGGGCATCGCACAATTGCATTATATCATCCCCAGTATCATCAATGATGGGCTGAGACATTCGTTGTTGTTTGTCACATAGATTTTGCTCTTCAATGTGCTTTACAGAAGCGTTATAGAGCGATTTCGCCAGTAGCGGCATTATCAATGGTATTGTAAAGGAGAGCTCTGTAATCACGGGCTCCATGTCTTGGACTAGTTCCATGTCAGACTCCGCTGTTTCATCTATACATTGCAGTTTAGGGAGCACATTATTCTTTTTTGCTACAAGGCTCTTCAGACGTTTTCCATTTCGGAGGCTCGTTTCCATTTTGTTATGTGTCTTCACACCAGTATCACAATTTCCACCCCACTGAAATAACTAAAGCAGCACCACTCGGCTGTGCATTTCGTAATAGATTGCCAACAGCTCTTATACCATCAGTCACCCCAGTATCACGCACTACTATAATTACTGTGCGTGTCTTTAACCACACTTTGTAATCAATTTAGGGTAGGTGCTCAAAAGGCTTATATGCCCGCAGTCATCCCAATGCCAGCACACATGAACACCACCAGTCGGTACTTTACCAGCCGACACTTTTTTCCAAATTGGCGGGGGGTTCCAGGGCTCTAGGGCCCACAGTCACCCCAATACTGCTACACTTGTACGCGTCGATAGAGACCTTATCTACCAACACTTATATCTGAGTTTACCAGGGGTTCCAAAGCTCACCAGCCTACAGTCACCGCAAAAACGCTTCACACCTCAAAAATAAGGGCACACTTTTGCTAGCAAACAGTGCCAATTTAACATGGGGCTTAAAGGCTCTAAGGCCCGCAGTCACCCCAAGTTCGCCGCACACCTCACATGCCAGTACATGCATTAGTAGCAAACCCTTATAGCTGATTTATTGTAGGGCTCAAAGGCTCAGGCCCGCAGTTGCCCCCGTGCCACCACACTCCTCGTTCTCTGGAACACAGTTTTTATACTGACACTTGTGTCTGAGTTGCCAGGATCAACACAGGCACCCAGAGTTCCTTAAACCCTTGTACAATATGCTGCCGTTTGGGTTGAGGAGCAGTTATCCCCTATGAACATCAACCTGCACAATGCTATACAGCTTGTCCCCATCTCAAAAAGGATCAGTCAGTATAATTCCAAATCAGTGCAAGCCTACGCTCGAAACAATTGAACTGAAGCAGTCGCAGATGTCTCACGATTCCGTATCACGTGTAGAAGCATGATAGTAATCACAACTGTACCGTATCAATGTCCTCCAGCTCAGCTTGCACAACACAACAGAAGTGATGCTTACCGACCAGTTCAGATAGCTTAGGAAACGTCCCCCCCTGCCGCTACTCTGCAATCCACAAAACACACATGTGCGGTGTGTTTATAGTAAGATTATCCCAATTAGTAGTAATAGAAATAGGACTCTGTTAAAGTTGTCTGTAGAAGCAGTTAGGAAAACTGAAGTGCAGAGCTTTTGCAAAACAAGTCCTCCTCCCAGGTATACCAAAACACACAGCTGGCACACCATGCAGCGCTCCGCGCATGCACGGTTTGTTTATACTAAGAGGATCCCAATTAGCAGTAACAGAAATAGGACTCAGTTAAAGTTGGCTGTAGAAGCAGTTCGGAAAACTGAAGGGCAGAACTTTTGCAGAACAAGTCCTCCTCCCAAGTACACCACAACACACAGCTGGCACACCGCGAAACAATTGACATCTTCCACCTACCTACGAAAATAGCCAAAACTCTTAGGGCCTCATTACAAGGAAGGCGGTAGGGGGTTAACAGGACCAGTAGAGCTACCGGCCCCATTAACCCCCTACGGCCTCATTACGAGGTCCGCTCGCGGGACCCGCTAAGGACGCCTGGTTTTACAAGACGTCCTTAGCGGGTCCCGCGAGCGGTCCAGCATGCTAACAATGGGCCAGTCATTAACGGGCCCGTTGTTAGCATGCTCACCATTCCCATTGAGCCCTATGGGGGGCTCAAATTGGAATGGGGATATACCGGGTCCGGGTTCCCTGAATGGGGTAATACCGGGCCCTCCAAGGTTGGAATGGCCCGGTATTTCCCCATTCAGGGAACCCGAACCTGGTACCCGGAATGGGGGTAGCCATGTCGCAAAAAGCGGCATGGTTACCTCCAGGGTCGTAATGGGGCCCTTAGACTTTTTATGGACAGCAACCTCACACAGTTTAAAGCCATTTTAAGGATATGATTTTTTCAAGCTCAAATTACCCATTGCATCTTGCCTTACTGTTAGGCAGAATCATCTGCAGTACCCTTAGGGAACACTACAGACAATTAAGACTACAAGTGATAGTACAATTTCACCTTTGGTACAAGCCTGTACTACACAGTAAAGTGGTAGTGATGGCTGAGCAGCTAGACTTATCCCAAGAGCAAATAAGCAGTAGTAGGGATTACACAAAGGACTACAATTACTGTGACTCAAGCAAACACTGACTCAAGGTTTCTGGTTACAAAATATAAGTACATTTATCTTTAAACTATCTATTCACAAAACACTTCACTTGTATTAGATAAAACCACACTCTAAATATACTACACACAACCAATTCCTCTTGTTTAGGTTAATTCAAGGTAAGTACATTAGGATTTGACAGACCAGTGTTTCGAAACAAAGACGTTACCCTGGGTTAATACGCGATCACTTTTTGATAGTAATGACAGTTCGGTCTTACGAAAGAAAAGCGTACCCGCGGGCAGAAATGTAACCGTAGTAAAACACACTTAGCACATAGAATAAAACAAGGAAATAGTGGATAAAAATCATAGGCAATATTTTTGTTAAGGCAATAGAATCAGAGGACGTGTTCTAAGGGGCAGAAAAAAGTCAATAGGCCTGCGCCAGTGTCAAATGGAGCAGGGGCTCTGTTGTCGAGGATCACGCGGTGGAAACAGCTCAAGATTAATGTTGCCAGAAGTACTGGATATTGTCAAAGGGAAGCAAAAGTTATAAGAGTGAAGGAAGAAAGGAAAAGCCTTCGGAAAGGAAAAGGGTTCACCCCGGTTCCTCAAGGTCGGACGACCAAATGGACACAGTACCTTATTCAGATGAAGAAAGCTGGTGCTATGGCAGTTGTTCCTGGTAGTTCCTGCAGACTCACGGTTCCTGAAGCTTCAGTCGTGGGAACAAGAAGGACGACGTCTGGAGCGATCTGCACTACCCAGGGATGAGGCCAGCAGCAGCAAAGCAACGATGAATAAAAGGTTTGCTCCTTAAAAACAGGAGAGGGCTCTTCTGATGGCTATCCGGACCACTACAGTTTAGTGCAGTGATTTCGACACAGAAGAGGATTCTCTGGCTGTAGAAGGTGAGCTGGTTGATCCCACCAGGCTCAAATGAAGAAGACTCCGGACTGGATCTTCTTTATCGTTGAAGGGTAGATAGCTCAGGATTGCAGCCGGGCTTCATCGGGATCCAGGAGTTGCAGCAGCCGTCTTCTTCTCCACTTCTCTTTGGTTCTTGTATTTCCAGTGGCAACTCTGACTTCCAGCCCAAGAGTCCTGCCTTTTATGCCAAAATCCCCCATTCACCCAGCCTGGCTGTCAATCACACAGCAGGGGGGTTGTCCAGCCCGGACAACCACCCCAGCCAATCAACATAAAGTGGGAGTTGGGTCTCCAAGGATACCCTGTGCAGGGGGTGACTAAACCCCTCCCTCAAATTCAGCCCACCTAGACACGCAGACGCCAAAGGAGGGCTTCTTCGCAGAAGCCTGCCAAAGGACTGAGAACAAGGAAACCAAACCTGGTTTAGCGCGAAAAGTAAACAAGAAAGACCTTTCCAACACGAAATGGCGACAAACCACGCTAGGACCCAAAATAAAAATGATATGGGGTAGCAGGTTTTATGTTCATGTCTGTCACCACAGCCAGAACACTAACACGGGAATCCGTGTAAAAATGATAGTTACCACTGCCACCAGCCATGTCGAGTCGGGAAGGGGGACACAAAGTGCCCCTTGAGGTACAGAAGGGCAGGGGAAAGATATTCCCCTCCAGTGCTCCATTGTAAGATGGTTGGTACTGGATCTGTATTTAAAAGGACTAGTAAAGCCAATGGTGACTTTACATGTTTCTGGGGGACAGTAGTCATCCCCAGGAATGAAGTTCACAAGGGAAGTCTAAAAGACATCCCTGTGTCACTGCACTAAAGGTGCTGTGTGACACACAAGTAAGAAGATGATGCCTAGGGAGTTGGTGACACTCCATAGCCCATGAGCACAAAAAGTACAGCACACACAAAAAATACACTGTAAGAGTGGGAAAAAGGCTCACACGCTTACCAGGTGGAAAACAATAAACCCCAGAAATCCAGCAAAGCAGCTCAGGGACTGACTAGGTAAGGGAAATTAGCCATAAATGAGAATTCTCCCTAACACTTGCCCCTCGCAGACTAAGGGACAGGAGGATTTAATCCACTCCTGGATGGATCTCTTACCTCTAGTCGGTTAAAAACACCCTAGAGAGACCATCAGCATTTTTGTGGTGACTTCCTGCTCTGTGTTCAATGGTAAAATCAAAGGTTTTCCTTTGTAAGCTATATGACCTACACACCCTTTGAGAGACATCTTTCTTTTTGAATCTACAGGGGATCTGGTTGAACAGTCCCTCAGAAGTTGGTACAACTCCTGAACCTGTGATAGGCTTTTTCAAGGGGTCCTTATAAAGGATTCCCTTAGATCTAGAGGGGCCTCCAGGTTTCCTCACCACCTCTCTTTTGGGAGCATGTTGGGTCTCAGGCATCTTGGGTGGAGGGGCTGGGGATAAGCAAGGTACATGCTTCCCCTTCATCCTAGATCTAACCTTACCTACTTTAGGAGTTTTTCTCCTAACATTAGAATTTGGGTTGGAGTCCTCTGTAGAAGGTCCAACAGTCTGAAGGTTTTTGGCCTTAGACTTTTCTTTTCTGGTTTTCCACCAGCACTGAGAATTACCAGTTCTCTTAGGCCTAGAGACGGGTCCAGTTGGTCTATCCACCTCTTCCTCAGAAGCAGGGGCAGTCAGAGACTTTAAAACTGGGGGAACAATGATGGAGCTTGGTTTGGGCTCCCATTTCCCTAACATACTAGCCTGAAATTCACCTGGGTTAGAGGTCAACTTACTAACACCAGGGCTTGTAGCGGGGTTCTCAGTAGAGGCTCCTGGAGGCTCAGAGTGGTCCCTTAAGGTGGCCTCTCTAGCCAATTTGGTTTGGTTCTGCTTCTCCATACTGGGAGGCCTGGTGGTACTAGATACTACTCCTAGAGTTTTTAGATCATTCCCCAACAGGACTCTCCCAGGCACCTCACTCTGAATACTGACAGGGATCCTCACAGTCATTTTGTTATACTGAATGAGAGCTGGTAGAATAGGAACCATTTGGACAGGGCCTCCAGCAAGTTTGGTGGGGCCTTTGGGTGCCTTAGCAACATCCTCAGGCCTGAAAAATCTTTCGTCCACAACTGTTCTGCTGGCCCCAGTGTCTCTCATGGCAGGGGTATCCTGGCCATTGACAAGAACACTGTCCACATAATACTCCTTAGAGTTTTCAGGAATGGAGTCACATACATCACTATGTTGTTTCTTACCCAGACCCTTGGACTTTAAGGATACAGTTGCTTAAAGAGCCAAAGGTTCTTCAGCAAACAAGTGAAAGTGAGCACTAGCCATCTGTACTTCTCCTTCTGGGGAGAAGGCTAAGGAGGTAGTGCTAACCTCTGCAGGGTTACCCTTGCATCTGGGATCTGACCTAACTCTGGTTTGGTACCAGGAGGTACACTAGCCCTATTTGGTTTCCCTTGTGGCTTACCCAGGTTATGTTTGGGGACCTCTTCTGGATGGGAGGTATTGGAATTCTCCTTGTTATCTTTCTTTGGCTGCTTTCCCTCATCCTTCTTCTGAGTTGCCCCAGAATCCTTGTGAGTAGCCTTGTTGGCAACCCACAAGTCAGCAGCCTTAGCTAACTTCTTAGGATCTATCTCCTTTGAATCAGCCAAGTGCTGTCTAAGCTGAGGAGAGCAGGCATCATAAATTAACTCCAACATAACAAGATTCCTCAAACCTTCATAAGTGTTCACTGTGTAACCCTTAACCCAACCATCTAAGTTTTTCAAACAGTCACACACCCAGGAAGCCTAAGGGGTACCATCATGCTTTTTGAAGGTCCTAAACCTCTTAAGATACTGGGAAGGGGTCTTCCCAAATCTAGCTATCAAAGCTAGCTTCACACACTCATAATCCTGTTTATCCACCTCCCCCAACTCCATTACAGCATCACTTGCAACAGGGGGGAGCCTAGAGAAAAGTCAAAGAATCAAGTGATTCCCTGAGATACCCTGAATCCCATGATTGTATTCAAACATTGCTAACCAATCCAAAACATCAAGTTTAGTCTCATACATACCAATCATTTCCTTTGGCATACAGGGTCTCTTAGGACTGGAAGACCTAGAAGATCCTGGGAGAGAAGCATTTTCTACGGACAATTTCTTTATCTCTAAAGTATGAGCCATCTCCATTTCCCTGAGCCTTAACTCTTGATGTTTCATGTCAGTTTGTGCATCAATACGTTTCACTTCCAACTCAAGTCTCATTTTCTCAAGTGCAATAAATTCAGGAGTGAATGTAGGACCTGATGGGGTTCCTATGGACAGAGATTGTGGTTTCTGGGCAGGGAGAGGAGTTGTAGGGCCTACTGGCATAGACTCGTCTACTTCTTCTAATCCAACACTCTCAGAATTAGAAACCTCATTATCCACATTTGCTGGAGGGGTAGGCCCTTCTGACCGACTCTCCAGACTTTGTTTTCCCAATAACTTAGCAACCAGTTCAGATTTTTTTCCTTTACCAGAGAGACTCTGTTCCCTACACATGGTTCTTAAAAGCTCAGCAGTGTAGTTTAAGAGGCTCTCCTCACTGTAGTTTTCCATATTTGACATGATTTTTCAGTTAATAGGTTATTGTGGTGTTTAGCCTTGTGGTTAGTTGTCCCAAGGTAATAGCAGCACTCCAAGTGTAATCACAATACTTGAAAATCCCACCGCTGCCACCAGTGTTAGGCAGAATCATCTGCAGTACCCTTAGGGAACACTACAGACAATTAAGTCTACAAGTGATAGTACAATTTCACTTTTGGTACAAACTTGTACTACACAGTAAAGTGGTAGCGATGGCTGAGCAGCCAGACTTATCCCAAGAGCAAATGAGCAGTAGTAGGGATTACACAAAGGACTACAATTACTGTGACTCAAGCAAACACTGACTCAAGGTTTCTGGTTAAAAAAATATAAGTACATTTATTTTTAAACCATCTGTTCACAAAACACTTCACTTCTATTAGATACAACTACACTCTAAATATACTACACACAACCAATTCCTCTTGTTTAGGTCAATTCAAGCTAAGTACATTAGGATTTGACAGACCGGTGTTTCTGAACAAAGACGTTACCATGGGTTAATACGCAATGACTTTTTGACAGTAATGACAGTTCGGTCTTACGAAAAAGCGTACCCTGGGGCAGAAATGTAACCGTAGTCAAACACACAGAATAAAACAAGGGAATAGTGGATACAAATCATAGGCAATACTTTTGTCAAGGCAATAGAATCAGAGGAAGTGTTCTAAGAGGCAGAAAAATGTCAATTGGCCTGTGCAAGTGTCAAATGGAGCAGGGGCTCTGTTTATCGAGGATCACACGGTGAGAACAGCTCAAGATTAACGTTGCCAGGAGTACTGGATATTGTCAAAGGGAAGCAAAACTTATAAGAGGGAAGGAAGAAAGAACAAGTCTTCGGAAAGGAAAAGGGTTCACCCCGATTCCTCAAGGTCGGACGGAGAGAACGACCAAATGGACACAGTACCTTATTCGGACGAAGAAAGCTGGTGCTACGGCAGTTGTTCCTGGTAGTTCCTGCAGACTCACGGTTCCTGAAGCTTCAGTCGTTGGGACAGGAAGGAGGACGTCTGGAGCGATCTGCACTACCCAGGGATGAGGCCAGCAGCAGCAAAGCAATGATGAATAAAAGGTGCGCTCCTTAAAACAGGAGATGGCTCTTCTGATGGCTATCCGGACCACTACAGTGATTTCGACCCAGAAGAGGATTCTCTGGCTGTAGAAGGTGAGCTGGTTGATCCCACCAGGCTCAAGGGAAGAAGACTCTGGACTGGATCTTCTCTATCGTTGAAGGGTAGATAGCTCAGGACTTCAGCCAAGCTTCACTGGGATCCAGGAGTTGCAGCGGCCGTCTTCTTCTCCACTTCTCTTTGGTTCTTGTAGTTCCAGTGGCGACTCTGACTTCCAGCCCAAGAGTCCAGCCTTTTATGCCAAAATCCCCCATTCACACAGCCTGGCTGTCAATCACACAGCAGGGGGGTTGTCCAGCCTGGACAACCACCCCAGCCAATCGACACAAAGTGCAACTTGGTTCTCCAAGGATACCCTGTGCATGGGGTGACTAAACCCCTCCCTCATATTCAGCCCACCTAGACACCCAGACGCCAAAGGAGGGCTTCTTCGCAGAAGCCCGCCAAAGGACGGAGAACAAGGAAACCAAACCTGGTTTGGCGCGAAAAGCAAACAACAAGAAAGACCTTTCCAACACAAAATGGTGACAAACCACGCTAGGACCCAAAATAAAAATGATATGGGGTAGCAGGTTTTATGTTCACGTCTGTCACCACAGCCAGAGCACTAACACTGGAATCTGTGTAAAAATGATAGTTACCACTGCCACCAGCCATGTCGAGTACAGGGGGAAGATATTCCCCTCCAGTACTCCATTATAAGATGGTTGGTACTGGATCTGTATTTAAAAGGACTAGTAAAGCCAATGGTGACTTCACATGTTTCTGGGGGACAGTAGTCATCCCCAGAAATGGAGTTCACAAGGGAAGTCTAAAAGACATCCCTGTGTCGATGCACTAAAGGTGCTGTGTGACACACAAGTAAGAAGATGATGCCTAGGGAGTTGGTGACACTCCATAGCCCATGAGCACAACAAGTACAAAACACACAAAAAATACACTTTAAGAGTGGGGAAAAAGGCTTGCACTCTTACCAGGTGGAAAAAATAAACCCCAGAAATCCAGCAAAGCTCCTGGGGGACTCACTAGGTAAGGGAAATTAGCCATAAATGAGAATTTTCCCTAACATTTATCATACCCCATGCACAGAACCACTACTAGTCTAGACTATATGCCAAACACCACTACTTGAGGCTCCCTGATTACCTACTCTGCAGGTTACAATGAGTCCAAAACATGGTAGCCATACTTCTTCTGAGACTTCACAAACATAAACACATCACCCAAGCCCTCCAAAACCTCCACTGGCTCTCTATTAAAATGATTTATTTTAGAAACGCATGCATAACCCACAATTCCCTCCATGGCAGGAGACTGGAATTAACCAAATGGAAATGCATCCATTAAAAATCATTGAGAAGCCTTTGATATAGCAATGCGACCTTAGTAATGGTGAGTCACTTGAAATAGAAACACCACAGAGGAACTTTCTTTCCCTTTCTCGCAACCAAACTCTGTAATTTTCATGACCAGATGCTTGTACACCTGACCTGCAGAAAATGACTGAAAACCTTTCTACATAACTGACAACAGAACAATACCAGAACAAAACCTCAACAAACAGATGTCCAATTGTGCTAACATGACCCATATAAAACCTCCTATGATTAGTTACACAAACACTATATAAATCTAAACATAACTCACCAGCAAGGGAACGTGGGAGAGCATACTCATTCAGGTCAGTCCCCCCGAACCTTTTAAATGGAATCGGACCAACACTGTTGAGAATATGCAATGACCAGACCATAATGCATCAGCCATAGAATACAGGAATCCAGATTCATCCAGGTTGATATGCACAACATTTATCTCAACCAGAAGTTCAAGAACCCTCACCAACAGAGTCTACAGTCAACTACTCAAACAAAACCATACAAACTACCTGAATCTAATGGTTCTCTTGACACCTAACCGTTGCCCCTGCCCTTCTAACCTACTCACATCCTCAACTCTCCACCTTGCACTAGTCATGCAACCACACTCACACACATACAGAAAACCACCACTGCTTACCTGTTTGGCCCTTTCACAACCCCCCCCCCACAAAGTCTGTGGCTAAGCAGGTCCTTTCAATGCTGACTCCGATTGATCAATCATGGGCTCTCCCTTCTGGATGAAACACACCAAAAGTGTATCTGCCATTACCCACCTCAATTAACACTCAGGGCTTTGGTACTTCCAGCTTGCAAGCATCAACACTACAAGACTTGCATTTTCCTTTCCCATGTGCTATTCCTCTAACATACCCTGTTCTTTTGTTCTTTCAGAGCACGGTGCATGGATGCCACCAATATAGGAGAAGTACACCACAAAGACAACTTTAGATTACATCACATTACTATATCCAAGTGGACACCAAAATGGCATATGTTGCGCTGTATAAGATCACTTTACACCATATTACATTACATAAAACAAACAATGGAGAGCCCAATCTAGAATTCTCTATATGGTGGCGCTGGGAATCTACCAGGTGTTCTGAATGTAGGAACTTGCATCTTAAGCTGAGTGCTTCCCGAAAAGTGCAATTGAGCTCTGTGATGAAATCCCCTGCCTGACTCTGGAGATAAGAGGGTGGAGTAGCGATAGGGGCGGGCTTCCACCCCCCTCTAGGCGATGTCTGGGAGCAATGTGGAGTTGATTCCATGGCCCGGCCCAGGACATTCCGGCCATTCAGCAGGACTCTTCAGATTAGTCTGAAACATGCCCCAAACCCATTTAAGGAAGCTCAAAGATGAGCAATGTCACCAACTCACATGTGCTCCTGTGGAACAGTGTTTCTGCGACATTTCCCCCTAAAGTGGTTATGGGGTCCCCAGAGGCCATGGTACATTTTAGTGAGACACTTCACATCCTCCACATGCTATTCACTGACTTAAAGGTTGCATTCATTGGGCAACACGCTGGAAATATCTACTGGAGAAGAAGATGCCACCTGCGCTGCTAAAGGCTAATATGGAATTATATGCTGACACAGTTCTATGGTTAGGTGGGGAGCCGTGGGTAATTTTACAAAACCCTTCCCAGTTGAAAAGATGGTAAGACATGGATGTATTTTAGCCTCTACCCTCTTTTCATTGTTTTTGTTGTAATGGCTTGGTTAATTGCTGTCCGACCTGTATGTTGATGTCCCAGTTCTAGGGAGCGTAAAGATAGGTATTTTAATGTTCACTGATGATGTTGGTTTAATCTCACGTACCCAAACATGACTTGACAAACTTAAAAATGGTTTTGTAAAATTCTGCACCAGTAAACGGTTTGTAATCATCACTGAAAAATGAAACCCTACAGTGTGGGAAATTAAACCGTAGGATGGTGTTGAAGATTATGAAATGAGAAACAGAGATTGAAGAAGTAACAAGCTTACACTACTTAGGTATAAGGAGTGGCCAAATAATAACTGGAATCAGCAAGTAGATGAGGCAAATTTGATTTTAGAGAAAAGGAGTTCTGCTCTAATTGGCAAACACAGGAATAGAAATGTGACCCTGTCTTTGAAATATATAGCGCTGGGGCGATTGCTGACACTTGGTATAGGGCAGGGATTGGGGGTCATACTGATACAAATAAACTCATTACTGCGGAAAATAAAACCTTTAAAAACTTCTCTAACTGCCTCCTAGCACCAGCAATGTCCTGCTTCATTTAGAATTGCCATGGTATTCGACAGATGAACGAATTGCTCTCAAACCAATACTTTATTGTGTTTCTCCTTGGTCAAATCCCCACCTAATAAAGTATAAGGAAGCTGCATTCGATGTCTTGGCCTTAGCAGTAGGATTGCAGCTGTCCTGGTTTAAACATGTAAGGGGGTGGTTGAGGCGTTTGGAGTTGGAAAATGTGTGGTCTAACTTGTTCCTTATCTCCAAGTCCACCACAAAGCAAGTGGTCACAGCAAGCTTATAGGGAGTGCATATCAAAGAGGCAGTTCGAAAAAACCCATGTCCTAGCATCTGGGACGGCCTACGTGGCCATAAAGAATGAATTAGGTATGGAAAACTATTTGGTGACTATTGATAAGCTTTATGCCCGACTCCTTCATTTGAAACTGAGCTTAGATACGCACCCGCTCGCTTGTGTTGTTTCGCATTGGAAAGTAGGTACTTCAGATCAATTTCCCTTTTGTACAAATTGCACTGAGTTTATTCAACAGTTTACATTTTTGTGCCCTGCTTATTCAGTTACTAGACAGAGGAACGTAACGCCTTGTTTGCAAAATCATGAAGCAAGAAATGTGTATATTGAAGATTATGCAAGAGTAATATCTTCCCTTATGTAACATTTGCACTTTTGCATTTGATACATTATGCTTGGGTTAGGTGAGCACGATTTGTTTAATTAACTGTGTGACTGCTGAAAGAGGTGTATGTTTATTTATTTAGTTATACCGCGCACCAGACCCGAAGGTATCAGGGCGCGAAACACAAGAATACTTTAGGCTTACATGGTTACAAAGTTACATAGTCATATAGTTACAGGTCAGTACAACAATACAGCATGTAATACATATTCAATTACAAATATTGTTCCACAATTGAAAAGCGGGTTCCAGTCTGGATTACAGAGTCAAGTAATGGGAATAGCAGGTAATGCTAGAGCTACTTTCTTTAAGCCACTTGATGATGTTTAATCTAAAGTGGGTGTAGGATTGGTCAGTCCTTAAGGTGGGTGGGAGGGAATTCCACAGTTGGGCCGCTTTGACGGGGAAACTATTCCCTCCGATTGTAGGTATTTTGAAGGGGGGAACTGATAAGCAGTTAGTATAGGCTGCTCTGGTAGGTCTAGATGTGACTGTTGTTTTGAACCTCTCTGTCAGGTAGCTAGGTGCTGACTTGTTGAGGCATTTGAAGGATAGGGAAGCATTTTTAAGTTTGATTTTGTCAATAGTAGAGAGCCAGTTAGATTGTCTTCTAGTCATTGATATGTGTTCTCTATTGGACATTCCTAGGGCTGCTCTAAGGGGGTTGTTATGCAGTATTTGAATTTTCTTCGTAATGTATTTATTAGATCCCAAATAGAGAGCGTTGCAGTAATCAAATTTGGACAGCACAAGTGTTCTTGCCAAAGTGGTGCAACTGATTGTGGAGAGGTATGGTTTCGCTGATCTAATCAGTTTACAATTATAAGCTGTGGATGATGCCATAGCGTTCACATGTTTAGCCAACGTTAGGTTGGAATCGAGGTAAAAACCTAGTGTTTTAAACCATCTATTCTATAATAAAATAAATGTGAATTCTTCCAGAATTCCAGACTGGGGAACTTGTTTAATTCAAAGATCTCAAAAGGAAACATAACTCTCTAAATAGGTGGCATAGTAGTACAGAGAATTTAATATCCACTAAATTTAGAAAGAAACACTTTGGAGTGTATAGATTGGGCCTCATTACGAGTCCGGCGGTAGCCTTGCCAGTAAAATCGGCAGGCTGCCGCCAGACTTGTGCATTTTTCCGGCACCTGGCTCCACGGAAACACCAGGGGATTACAACTCTGGTGTTCCTGGAAGTCAGACACCAGAAAAATGTAAATCCCCATTTCCATCAATGGGCCTCATTACGAGGCTGGCGGTGGTATACATTTTTTTCCAGCACCCTCGAATGGGCAATTACCGGGTCATGCTGAGTTTGGCGGACCCGGTAATTGCCCATTCGCGGGTGCTGGTAATAAGGGGCTCCACATCGCCATTCTGCCCCATGGGGCTGAATGGGAATGGGGAGGGTGATAGCACCGGTACCATTAATAACGGTACCGGTGCTACCATCCTGTTCTGCTCGCGAGTGCCGGTACAGCCACCAGGTCAGACCTGGTGGCTGCAAGGGCACCTGCAATTAAACTCCTAGTATGGCAGTACGGTAGCAACGGTGCTGGTAGCGATACCGGCGCCGTTGTTGCCTTACCGCCAGCCTCGTAATGAGACCAAATGGGAATGGGGATGAGGGAAGCACCGGCACTGTTAATAGCGGTGCTGGTGCTTCACGGAAAGTCTGCGAGCGGGTGCCGTCCTGCCCGCCAGGTCTGACCTGGCGGGAGGGATGGCACCTGCCCACAGACTCGTAATGTGCCGGTCCGGTAACAACTGTGCCAGTAGGCTTACCGGCACCGTTGTTACCGGACCGACACACTTGTAATGAGGCTCATTATGTTTTATATAAAGCACTTATGAATTATGGTTATGGTTGAATCATTGACATGTTTGTTTGTTTGATGCTTTTGTGGCTTTATAGTCGAAAATAAAGTATAATGGTGATGATGACCTGGTCAGAACATTTTCTGCATGCCTTCCCCCTGATTCTCCTAATCCTAAAGCCACTCTCAAAAGTGAGAAAGTCTAACAGAAGCATGATATAAATCACCTAGGTTGGTCTTGTGAGTGGTGACTGGCACATCTTCTTCATCTATCTGTAGCTCAACACGAGGTATTTTTTTTGTAGATGGCATCTCTTGTCAAAAGTGGGGAACAACCTTTTGCATCGGAACCTTCCATTTCTAAGCTCAAAAGCTTGGTTCCTGAACTCTTAAAGGGCGGCTTCTGAATCACTGCTAGACTACTTAAACAACCTCAACAAACACTTCATATGCCTTTACATTTCAAATATTTACCATCTTCTGTTTGAGAAGAACACACTAATATAGCTTCTACATTTAGCTAAATCCGGCCGAGGATCGATTCCATAATATTTCAGCTGTCAGCTATAACATGTTATAAGAAGCACCCTTGACATAGTAATTTTTTTCTCCAAATACCAGTGATTAATTACCTTTACCCAGTTACAAGGATTTCATTTCCTTACGTATTTAATGTGGTTGTTGTACAATCCAGGTTCATAAAACCTGCCGTTGAATCTGTGCACAGAAAGGATTTGCAACATTCTTCCTGAAAGTTATTTTTCTATTAGTAATAGTGCTGGTAAAGTGAGTAAAGAACAAAGCCACTGCTTTCTCACAAGGCCTATTTAGAGTTTCACAGAGATGCGGTAGTAGCTCTTACAACACACCCTGTTATCTCCCTAAAGTGGTTTTCAGATTGCCAAGAAAACTAGATTATCTTTCTTCCTTCTTTCTTCCCAAGTTCTTTCGCACAAGCAGAACAGTCCCTCCGACACCAGAGATACAAATATAGTGCTCAGGCATTACCTAGATAGGGTAAAGAAATTAAGACAATCTAAAGAACTCATCCACCCTCATTTTAAATGGCTGGTGCACTAAATGGTGGTGTAAAAGCAAGGTGTATTGATTTTACACTCCATTTTAACTTCATTTAATGCTCGGCCCATTTTCAAGCATTGACGGGGCAGAGGAGGAGCATGGAAGGGAGATAAGATCTCTGCCATGCATTTCTCCTCTGTTTATGAAAGCAAGCAGAAATAAAGTGCAGGAAGGCAGGAACTGAAGAAGAGGATTAGCGGTAGCGACGGTCTGGGAGTGAAGAGGTTGGAGTAGAGATGGGTGGTGCCACATTGCGATTTTCTCCTTTCCTCCACATGTGCCACCAGCCTGTGGTGCCACTGCATCGGGACACTATTTTCCATTTGAGGCTGCTCTAAACTGTAAAAGACATTGGGCCTCATTACGAGTTTGGAGGCAGCCATGGTGCTTTTAGCACCATGGCTGCCTCCAAACCGGCCTCCATTACCGGGTTCCTTCAATGAGGAATAACCAGGTCATTCCTACATTGGAGGACCCAATAATTCCTCCTTGAAGGAACATTCCCCATTCCCATTTGAGCCCCCATAGGGCTCAATGGGAATGGGGAGGGAGGTAATAACGGGCATATTATAAATGGCCCGTTATTACCTCCCTCTTCCCCTCGCGGGACCCAGAAAGGACGTCTGGTTTTACCAGACGTCTGTTCCGAGTCTCGCAAAGGGAACCTCGTAATCGGCGCTCCCGTAATGAAGGGGGCGGTCCCGTACCAGCCCCCTTCATTTACGGGAGTGCCAGGGTTATAATGAGGCCCATTGAGTTTGAATCAGCTCTTCTGTCTCCTGAACCCACTATGGACTCCTTCGGATGTACCTGCCCTACCATGAGCCGGCAGATTTGTACCTGTGTTGCTGCAACAGAAGGTGGGATCTGGCTTGGGGAGGAGATGGCACTGATGGTGAGGTCTATGGTGCTGTACCCTTTCTGACTGCATTTCACCACTGTAAGAAAATAGTGCTTGTTTGTCAGCTGTGCCTGTGTTCGCTCCCTGCTCCTGTTATTTCCCACATTCTGCTGCTGCCTTCAATATCATTGGCCCTTAAGCACCCTTGTGGGAATGTATATTCATCTTAAGTACATAATCCTTCCTGGACAGACTTCCTTTAGCCAACCATATTCATCCCTTTTCAGCTTGCTTTCAAAAGTGAACACTGAAGGCACGCCCCTGAACACTCACACCAGAGAGAATACAACCCACTAGGGTAAAAGGGCCCAAGTCTATCTTGTAAGGATAACAAGTTTTAATCTCACACGCAGATGAGAGCAACAGCAAAGAACTCTGCTGCTAAGAACGTTCTGCCGAAAAGTAGTACAAACAGAATCTTATAAAGGAAAACATTGTCATAGCTGACGCAATACATACAGTAAAAACCTCTGCAGTTGATTGGATGGACCCTGTACATGCACTACCTCTATCCATAAGCTATGGTAGTTTATTGGTCCCCGCTCAGTCTGTCCGTCTTCTACCACGTGGGTGTTGCAGGGTTCATCTTCTCACGTCGAAGGTCAGAAAACAAAATAATGACTATACAGCTTGTTTTATCTCATACTGTGCACTTGGCAGGTCTTAAGACGGACACACAGAAGGTTCTGGGGCACTCTAACCTTCACACACACATTTCACTCACTCCATCCACACCATCTGGCTCCAAGGTCTCTACCCTCGTTTTGAACATTTATCACGCCCAGCACCTCACAATACAACTCACACGATTGTCGCTTCACCTGTCCACCCTCTTTGAACATGCATGCCACCAGATTCAATACAGACAGAGACGTGCAGGATCGATTTCTAGACCTGCCATTGAAGGGGGTGGACTTGATCTATTCTTCCACTGACGATGAACTCACCAAGAAGAAGGCAAGCTCGCAAACCTAGTCTTTTGCCATCTTGACAAAGCCGGCTGCCAAGGCATTCGGACAGATGTAGAGCAGGTGCGAGCAAATAACCTACACAGAGTGACACAGAGCGGCTTCCAGAAACAGGCACCGATCAGGATGGGGATTTTAACCGATGACTTTAAGACAGTGAAACTTTGGCTAGATTAAAAACAACAAGGATCGAAACATCAAGAATGCACCAGATCTAACCAATAAAGCAATAGAAGATTTATTATTTACAAACTGCCTTGAAAAGGCCCAAATGGGCAAATCATTTTGGCCATAAGAGTTGGCGGCACACTAAACAAGCATGTCAGGATGTTAGAGTCACAAAGTTACTAACTCACTGCAATGTGTGATGTAATGAAACAGGATTCACATATAAATTTGAACAATACATACACTGCATGACATGGATTATTTATGAGTTGCGCTGATAACAAGGGAATCCTCTTACAAACTCTTTATAATAAAACCCGGGTTGTTAGCCTTCCACGTTGATAAGCAGCACTCAATACCAAACAGTAGGACACAAAAGAAGCAGATACATTACAAACATAGGGAGGCACTGGCATGCACAGCCTAACAACCCCTGAATCTTACCAGGTCTGAGCAAAGGTCTGGGGCCTTCAAGGGTTTCAGGAACTTCCAGGAGAGAAGAGCCATGCAACCAAAGAGGTCCTTGAGCATGCACAGGCACAGACAGCAGCACATGACACTGAAGAGGTTTTTTCAGTCCCCCTCCTCATCAGCTGCCTCCGATGCCAAGAAACAATGGCTAGTCGGGGACCAGTGGCTCTTCCCAGGGCAGGGTATCAGCTGCTCACGCAACAGGGCAGGGCAGTGGTTTACCCGGCTCCATGGAAGTTAGCCCTAGAAGATTGGTTCCAGAGCAGTTAGCTCTCGCTCATCTGGGGTTACCAAAAGATAACTTAGAAATAATGCACAAGGCCAGAAAGGACTCTACCAGGAGTCAATACAAAAGCAATGTTCTGCTTCTGGCGAAGGGACAGTAAGGTGGACCCAGTCACCTGTTTGTTGGACCAGGTGCTGTCTTTCTCAGCACAACTGGCTCAGGAGGGCACGCAGGTGGGGACATGCCGTACCTACCTAGTGACCATTGATGACTATGGGACTACGCAGAGCTCCTCATTCTCAGCATCTAACCCAGTTGTCAAAAGACACCTCTAGCCCGTAGCAAGCATCCTCACCCTGTGTGGGACCTCAATATTGTGCTAACAGCGTTGGTACACAGGCTGTTTGAACGTATGACATTGACAGATATCAAGTGAGTCACTCTAAAGACTGCCCTGTTACTGGGGCTTACCTCTGCCCGCATGGTTAGTGAGATTGAGGCGCTAGTGGCATCAGAGCCATGTATGAAATTTCACAGGAACAAGATGGTGTTGCGCACTCACCCAAAGTTCTTACCAAAGGTAGTGTCAGTGTATCAAATTAATGAGGAAATTGTCTTACCGACCATCCCAGATCCTCAATCCAAGGCTCTGCACTGTTTGGATGTGAGAAGAACACTCAAGTTCTATTTTAGCAGGACTAAAGCTGTCCTCAAGTCAGTGGCGCTGCTGGTCATATTTGGCTGAGCAGCGCCAGGTGGCCAGCCATCTAAGGCGATAATAGCTAGGTGGATGGTAGCAGCTATTGCAGAGGCCTGCCGACTCCAAAAGCGGCCTTGTCTGCCAGGGATCATTTGGGGGTTTCCTGTGGTAGCAGTTGCTCCCCCTCTGCTACCCCTAGCCCTGTCCTTGCGACCCCTGATCCACTGGACAAAGAGGATGTGCCAAGAGCAGATATCTGGGTCGCACCTGAAAAAGGCAGTTGTAAATGCAGCTAAATGTGTCACAGCTTTTTTCACCTGGAATCTAGATCTCGTTAGCTATAGAAAAAACAGGGATGTAGGAAAAACCATGAGGCCGCCATCACTAACAGGTTGACTGTCCATTAGTGAAGAATGCCTGAATGGTTAGGTTCAGAGGCGGGGCTGTCTGAGCAGTTCACACCCAGTACTGTAGTAACAGGAAAGGTATGGGGGCTAGGTCTGGCTAGCTGGGAATGGGTAAGAGCAGCCTGCAGCACTCAGTGATAGCACAGCATGAATGCACATCTCATCAGTGTTTCTCGTTGTCTGCTTTGCACATCTAGTGAGCCACTGGGCCTGTGATGAGAGGGGTTTGCCCCAGTGGCTTCTGCCACCAATCCTGCCTGGGCACTGTGTGACCTGACCCAGCTCTGCCAGACCTGTATCACTGGCACAATGTAGATAGACGCAAGGTGAGATAATAAATTCACTTGAAGTTGCCCTCCGCCTTTGAAGTAAACCATCTGTTGCTTCCTCAAGCAAACAAAATATGCATTTGGAAGGATAGCTCAGGGGCGGCGAACTTGTTTTGGGAACAAGAGGATGCAGTGCTGCTGCTGTTTGCATTTTAACATTTCCAAAAACATGCAATTACTGTGACCTGCAACATATCTTTCCCCTCTATCTCCTATCTAACAAATAAAACTGTGAGTTACTTACCAATTAGGCAAAACAGAAAGGTGATGGCAGGAAGGTTTCAAATCATTCATAACCACTGGCACAGCTCTGGGTTTGCAGTGTGTGCTTGAGGCTCAATGTTATGGATGCTGGTACTGGAAACTTGGGCCTCATCACGAGTTGGGCGGTATCCCGGCAGTAAATCCACTGGGATACCACTCAACGCAATTATCGTTACCGCAATTTGGTCCAGTGCTATTAGTGCCAGATCACAAGTTGTTGTGACGCTGTAAATCCCCATTTTATATAAGTCCATAGGACACAATGCGAATGTAATTGTGCTGCAGTAATTGTGTCGCAAATGGGCGGAAACTCAGAGGCTTCACCTCTAGCTCGTTTCCCCCAAACTCATAGTTGGGCGGAGCGGTAATGGGGTGGTAATAGCCTTACTGCCATGTTTTTACCGCTGCGTCCAACTTGTGATGAGGCCCATATGTTCTACTAGTGACTTACAGATGTTGGGAGAGAGTGTTTGAGAGGTAATGTGTTGTAAGAGAGCTGAAATGCATTGAATGCAGATATAAGATGTTTTAGGAGGGTAATTGAGACTCACGCTGTTGGGGTGTTGAAGGAGGGTACTGGAGACTTAAGTTGCTAGTTTGCTTGAGGTTGATGGTGCTGGGGAATGCTAGAGACTTAAGTTGCTGGAGGGTGGCACTGTGTAAACATGAGGGTATTGGAACAAGGCATTGGAGGTGTAAGGTGTTGGAGGGCGGACGTGGGTGCCAGACATTTAAAGCTGTTGACGGAGAAACCTTAGTGACTCGCAGCAGATTGTGGGGTGTCTGTGGTGAAAATAGTTGAGGGAGATTCAGGCTCTGGGTGATTGGCGGGAGTGAGTTGCTTGGAATGGTTCAAAGTGCACTATTGACAAGAAAATCCCTGCACGTATTGTCCAAGTGTAAAAGGATGTAGCGGTACAGCCTCTGATTGTCCTCTGGTTGTACTTGTGTTGGTCAGTTGCAGTTTCCAGTCTGTGGCCAGACACTTGGCAGGCACTGGATGTCTCCGCTTTGGGGTTTAGGGCTCTTCGAGATGCTCTGTCTGTTTACAGTTTAGCCTGAGTGATGTACAATAGTCCAGGTTGTTGTGTTGGACGTCTGCTTACATTCACAGTAATTTGGTAATATGGGCTGATACACACTGATATTAACCCTACATATTGTGATCCATTCTAGTATGAAATGTATATCATATTACAGTGATATCGTAACCATATTTTTCTTAGTGCACTGGGGAAAAATGCTATGTGATATCACTTCCTGTTTTGTCAAGGGGTGAAAGGTTATGTGCCATCACTTCCTGTGATGTTACTTGGGTGCGGGGTCAAATGGCATCACTTCAAGTGATGTCATCAGAGGTCAGGGGGAGTGTAATCTCACTTCCGCTTCCCCTGGCATTTTGGTGAAATAACGTTGCTGTTGTCTGCCCAATTTGCATGCTCACGTGGTCAGGGCAAAAGCAGCGGCAGTTGTTTTTCAAAGGCATATACCATGACAGGTGAGGCAGCCACGTGGTCATTGCCATTGACGTTTTGCAAGAATTACTGCTAAGACTTTTGCGCAAGATCAGATGCTGCGTTTGGTCAGGCAGTGCTGAGGAACTTGTTTGCATGACAGGATAAAGGTTACTCTCCTCCTGAAGGGCTGTATCAGTTGTATTCGCTCAAGCAGTATGGAGTAAAGGGAATGGGACGCAGGAGTACTTAAATGTTACTCACCGAAATGACTAACATACTCTTAGTTGTGAGAAACCTGAAGGTGTCTCACCCACTAGTCCTCAGGGATCTGTCATGCAGGTGGCCAGGACACAGCCTTCACTTTTGGATCCAGTTCCTTGCGGTGGACCAGAGCGGGAGAATCACCTGGGTGAGGGGTCTTCGGGCGTGGGAGTGGGACACCGGATGGTGAGACACGGTATCCTCTTCCCTGTAACACCTTTATCCCATCCTACAGATAGGATATTTTGGAACTCAACTCCCACCCCATTTCACAACATTAATACTTTCTCACAGACAGCTCGCTATGAGGGAAAACGGACTAACACCCGAGCTGTGTACCTGACATGTACCAATACAATGGTCAGGCAGGGTCAGGCAATTACTGACCATCACACACACCTGACTCCCATTACACTTCCCCACACGGATAAAAGGCAGAGCACGACAGCATACTCTGAGCGAGGCAAAGCACATGAGGAAACAGCAGTACCAAGATGGCAGTTTAACACAAGGAGAAAGACGGCAAAACAGAAGGGGATCACAAGGAGGGAAGTGCCCTTGACCTTTTTGACAAAGAATGGTTACTTTCATGAAACCTCGAAAATAGAAAGCGTAAGACCAGGAAACCAGGCTGAAGAATCCTGCATTGTGTGTCGGAGTTACCCGGGGTCCTCCCGCGTCATTAATCAAGGTGGGGAGAATTGCCTGCAGCCGTGGTACTGTCCTTGGCTCCAACAACAAAGCAACGCCAGTGAAATCAACACAGCCGGTGAGTTTGGGGGACCAATACCAGACCGGTCTGTGTTGAAGCCAAGGTTGCAAGCGTCAACATTGTATGGTGAGCGCTGAAGCGAACAGTGTATGAAACGCGTGTGATAACCAACGCAAATAAAATTGAACAACAGATAAGTGATTGAACTAAGATACGGTAACTTTGACAGAGTGGTCCGGCACTGCAGGCATGCTCATTTGAAAATCTCTGTAAGGCATGCAACTGAGAGTTGACAAAGGTGAAAGAGTGCCAAAGAACTGTGCATTCAAGTGGTCCTGCGGTTGGTCATGCAAAATCCTTGATGTGTTGATGTCAGAGTAGATAAAGTTGGTCCGATCGCGAAGGAGGGAGATCACTTAAAGCTTTGGGTTAAAGCAAGTTTGTGTTAAAGTGAATTAAATTGATATGAGCCCGGCGGAGGGAGACTGATTGAACATTGTGTTAAAACCCCCCCCTGAAGGGCATCCAGGCTGAACCATGAATCACCTGAGAAATTGGATACATGAACATCCTACAAGCATTGTGTTAGAGGGGATCTGAGACCGGCTGAGGGGGATCCGAGGTGAATAGTGAATCACCTGAGAATTGGAGTATGTGTGAAATCCTAAGAGGAAAGGAACATATTGTTTGTTTGTCGCATCAGGCCCACTAAAAGAAGAGACTTTGAAAGGCAAAGAGACTTGGGCACAGAAGGCCCTGATGCTAATGTTTGACCTGCACCCTGGTGCTTGAGAAGCCATAGACTGTGCTAAGCCTGAGTGTGCCACCTTGTCCCGTGCTGACAACGTGAGAAGGGAGGCCAACGGCCTGAATATCCTGACATATCTTTTATTGAACACTTATTTCTTTTACATAACATTGGGCCTCATTATGAGTGTGGCGGAAAGGCAACAACGGCGCCGGTAGTCCTACTGGCGCCGTTGTTACCTCTCCACCACACTATGAGTTCTGCGTGCCGGTGCCGGACTGCACGCCTAGTCTCACGTGGCGTGCATACCGGCACCCGCAAGCAGAACTCATGATTGCACCGGCACCGTTATAAATGGTGCCGGTGCAACCATGCTCCCGACCCCCATTCTGCCCTATGGGGCAGAATGGGGATTGGGAGACTGGCCATAATGGCACCCGCGAATGGGCAATTACTGAAACCGCCAAACTCGCACGGCTAGCCCCAGAGTTATAGTGAGGGCCATTGTTTCCCACACTATTTGTATTTAGAGGTAAGCATTGGCAACAGTTTTTTTAGTATAGGCCCTTTTATTTTGACAAGACATCACTAGGACTGCGCTATTATTATTTAATGGTCGTAGCTTGCTCCCAACTTTAGGTTTAAGATTAGATAGGCGTTTTCTAACCCTTTTTGAAGTTCAATAAACACCTTTCAGATGTGGTCACTTGTGTCTGTCTTACTGTTGATGACAAGAAAAATGTTCCCAAATTGGAAACTCCTGTCCCTCGCACACTATCATAGGCCCAAAACTTTGAAAAGATAAGGTTCTAGATTTCTTTACATTTTTCAATGCCAATTGAGCTTTAAAAAAACAAGTAACAATGATAATTTCTTCAACAGATATATTTCATGGCTTCACAAATGTGGCTTGCGACAATATACATTCTCTACAGTATGTGCTGATTAACATTTTGCGGCACATGACTACAAGGACCGCCGGGGCTGTAATGCCCCAGTAATACTGTGAAATCAGGCACCAGAGTTGTAATGAGGCACACTGTCAATTGTTGAATTTCTCTCGCAACAATTGGAATAATTGTTACCTATGGTTAAAATGATGCAGGAATTGTTGGGACACACTAAACCAGTCTTAGTCTACTTAGAGTATTATCTATAACAAAGAATTAGTAGAAAGTGCACTCTTGGGAGGCAATACAGGTTAAGGGAGTAAGTAGTTCTTGCTCAACATGTTAAAAATATTTTCTTCATACAAAGTAGATTCCTTCAGCTGAGGAGTTCTATTCGAACACGTCAACATAGTAGGGGAATAAATCCATGACTATTAACAAGGAGGGAACACCTTAGAAAGATAAAGAAATGTTTCTACATACAAAGTATACTCTGTGAGCTTAGGAGTTATATTCGAACACTTATACACCGTAGGGGAATACATTACTTTTTGTCCACATGAACACATGACCATAACTATTAACAAGGAGGGAACACCTAAGAAAGATTTACTTATTAATTATTCTTTTTGCTGAATGAAATGAAAGGCTTTATTATATACATTGATCAGTAATGAATTTGGTACAACAATGTTATTTTCATTATTTTGTATAAATCTATCAGTAATTGGTTTCCTAAAACAAAGTTATCTGTGTTATTTTGTAGAACTGATTTGAAATCTGCCCCTGGCGAGAGAGATTTTCTTGAAAGGCATTGGGCCTGATGAATAAACACATACTGTATAGAACGTATATTGCCTCAAGCCACATCTGTGAAGCCATGAAATATATCTGTTGAAGAAATGATCATTCCTAACTTGTTCTTTTAAAGCTCAATTGGCATTGAAACATTTAGAGAATTCTAGAACCTTATCTTTTGAAAGTTTGGCTTCATTATTGGGCCTATGATCGTGTGCCAATTTGGGAACTTTTTTCTTGTCTGCTTCAGTTTTTCAACCCATGTGTCAGGGCTGTCCATTTCTCCTCTGCATCTTACGTTATACTATATTCAGTTTAGGATCCATATAAACACTTGATTGATCAAGATTGATTTATGCTATTCCATAATATAGGTGTGCAGTGTATAACAATGTGAATGTCTTACTGATGATACCATGCCTTCCTTACATAGTCCATAGCCCCTTTCCTCCATACGACTCACCATCCTCTCACCTAATAAGATGATTAGATATGCGTAACGGACCAAGGCATGAAAGGGAGACTAGGGCGGGCTCAGTGGAGCGTGCTCATGCCCTTCGCTGCGTCCCTGCACATCCTTAATTGAAAGGGGAAATGCACTGTTTGTGGGAAGAATGTATCCGGTCCCATCGGACGAGACTGGAGCATTTCTCCTCACAAAATGTGCAATATGGAGGAAAGGGGACTAAAGGACTAGGAGTAAGTTAGTCACAATAATGAGTAACCTTTCATTTCTCTGCCTGTCTGGGTTCGGTCTGGAGTTCAGGTAGACTTGTACAGAACATACCAAGTGGCCATTGGAGATTATAGGAATTCAAATCAATTTGTTTTCTCTTCTGCAAACCCAGTGGTCAAGAGGCACCTGGAAGTGCTCTATATATTGTTTACTCCGATCAAAAGACCAATACCTTCCTGGGATCTCAATGTAGTACAAGTAGCTCTAGCACATAAGCTGTTTGAGCCCATGGCCATATCAGACCTTAAAATGGTTACTTTGAAGACAGTTCTGTTTGTAGCAGTTACGTCAGCCAGACGAGTGAGCGAAATACAGGCATTGGCAACAAAAGAACCATTTACCATGTTTTACAAGGATAAGGTTGTGCTTCACACTCATCCTTCGTTTCTACTCAAAATCGTCTCAGAGTTTTATATAAACCAAGAAATAGTGTTACCCACTTTCTTCCCAACCCCGCACTGTCTTGATGTCAAGCGTGCTTTGAAGTTCCAGTTAAACAGAACAAGTTCATTCAGAAAGTCAGACGCACTGTTTGTGACATTTGGTGGAACCGCTCCGGGCAGTCAGGCGTCCAATGCCTCAATCGCTAGGTGGATAGGTTGTTGTATCTCAGAGGCTTATAAGGTGCAAGGAAAGTCCCCTCCGGAAGGTATTAGTGCTCATCTGGTGAGGGCTAAGGCAACCGTGGTTGTATTTCAGAGGCACGTCCCGTGGGATGTGATAAGCAAGGCAGCGACCTGAGTTACCCTGTCGGCTATTTGCCGGAATTTCTGTCTGGACATTAGTTCAAAGGAGGATACAGCATTTGGCCAGGTGGTGCCCAGGAATGTATTTGCATAAGGTTATAGGAGTACTCCTCCTCCTGTTAGGTCATTCTTGGAATCGCCTGTATAGTATGGAGGAAAGGGGACAGGACATAGGAGTAAGAGCAAGTTACTCAGCATAGTGACTACTGTACTGTTAGTCCATAGGGCCCTTCCCTCCATAAGCCCCACCCTCCATCCCCAGCAATATGTACTAATGTGTATTTAGGGCAGTTGTTCCGATGCGCGTTACTGGGGACTGATGTGTGCGCCGTAGGGTGTGGTTAGTGTGCGTGTCACGCCTAGCCTCACGCCTATGCGGGCATAATTTAAATACATTCAATGGGGAAGGGCTATTTTTGAAGTGCATAATGCTCCAGTCCCGTCCTCGAACTGACTGTTTGTTTATTTATTTATTGGATATTTATAAGGTGCCTAAACACCAAGTGGTGTTTCAAGGTGCCACAAGACAAAGGGCGGGGGGCAAGGGAGAAAGACAACAATAACGGTCCAGCTAGGCCTTGTGACATTCGGATCGTGCAGCAACAAGAAGTTCGAGGGGTGGCGATTTGCGCAAAATGCAAAGTGCTAGGGTGGGAAGGGGAGTGCAGGGCAAGAGGACAGAGTGCAATTGAAAGGGAATGGGCACAGGGGGGGAGGGCCACAGGGGCTAGGCGAGTGCTAAGGGGAGGCTAGGTATTGCATGAAGTGCAGGGGCTGAGGGTCTACATGCTAAGTGCGAGCAAGGGGGTGGATTGGGTGGGGGGGGGTCTGGTACAGAGGGAAACCAGGCAGGCAGTCACTTCGGCAGGCGAGGGCATTAGCAGGGGAGGGAGAGAGTGAAGAAAGAAGAGAAAAGCAGGGTCTTGAGAAGCTTCCAGAACTCCAGAGCTTAAGAAGATCTATCTTAAGCCTGAGAGGGGCAGGGAGACTATTCCAGGCGGAGGCTTCTGCAGGGGAGAGCTATCTACCCCCCACTCTCTGCTTAGAGAACCGTCTGATCTGCAGAGAGTTGGAGGTAGAAGAGCGAAGGGCTCTAGCAGGGAGGTATTGAGGGAGTTGTATGTAGTGGGGTCTCGAGCCCCAGAAAGCCCTGTGGGTGATGCAGAGGGTCTTCAACTTGATCCTAGCAGCAACCAGGAGCCAGTGGAGAGATTGTAGGGCTGGAGTGATGCCAAGGGTGTCACAGAGCCGATTTGTCAGGGTGGCATGATTGACCGTGTTGAAGGCAGAGAAATGATTCAGAAGGATAAGAACTGAAGGAGAGTTGGAATTGAGATGTTAGAGCAAGTCATCACGGGTGTTCAGGAGAAGCTTAGCAAGCCAAGTCTACCCCAAGACTACCACCCACCTTCTCCGACATCCGGCCCATGAAGCGTGGGTCAGTCAGGGCTTTCGCTGCCACCTTCACACCCCCTCCTTTACTCCAGGCTAACTCACACCCTGACACAGCCCTGTCTCTGCTCTACCCCTCTATCTCTGCTACTCTTGATGCTCTTGCCCCTGTCATGAGGATCCGTATGAAGCCCAAAGTCAAGTGCACTTCTTGGTATGACTCTGACCTAGCTACACTTAAACGTAAGTGTAGGCCGGCCGAGAGGAAATGGAGGGCCTCTTGCTCAGCCTCTGACAAACTGGCTTGCCGCCTGCTCCAAAGGCAATACCGACTCTTTGAACGCACTAAGAAGCAAGTCCATATTCAAGCCCGTGTCTCTGTGGCATCTAACAACTCGGCCAAACTCTTTAAAATCTGAAAGGAGCTGGCCAACCCTGCTGCAGTATCCACCCCTCCTCTCGCCTCTCAGGCTCTTTGCAACGACTTTGCCTCACACTTTATCTCTAAAACCCAGGACATCTTGTCCACACTCTCCTCCTCTCCTGCTCCTCTCCCCTCTCCTTCTCTGCTTGTTGACCCAACCTCAGCTACCCCCTCCCTCTTTCTCCGCCTTGCCTCTTTTCTCCCCTGATGAGGTCACTAGACAAGTCCAATCTATGAAAGCCTCATCAAAACAAGTCCATCCCTGTTCCTCTAAAACCATTAAGGACCACATTGATACCCTCGCTCCGGCCCATGCTGATTTCTGCAACCTCTCATTTGCCTCTGGATCTTTCCCCTCCCCTCTGAAGCACTCCTTTGTGCATCCTCTCCTCAAGAAACCCACAGCTGTTCCTTCTTGTCCGGCTACCTATCGCCCAATTTCCATTACTCCCTTTTTGGGTAAGCTCCTGGAAACGCTTGCCATCTCTCAGTTTAACCTTCATTCTGACTCTGTTGGCGCTCTCCATTACCACCAGTCCGGCTTCAGAGCTGCCAGAAGTATGGAAACTGCTCTGCTGAACATCCGTGAAGACCTTCTCTCCAACCTTGACTCTAACATTCCCTCTGTCCTCATCCTACTTGATCTCTCCTCTGCTTTCGACACAGTCAACCATACCACCCTGCTCAATTGTCTCCGTGACAACCTGGGTATCACCGATCAGGATCTGGCCTGGCTGACCTCTTTTCTCTCTGATCGACCCTCCCAGGTACAACTTGGTTCCTTCCTATCTTCTATCTCCCTCTCTACCTGTGGTGTTCCCAAGGGGTCTAACCTCTCGCCCTGGCTTTTCAACCAATACCTGGCAATTCTCGCCTACTGCATTTCCATTTTCTGCTCAAATTTCCAGTGCTATGCTGACAACACCCAACTCATTTTCAGGCTTCCTTCAGCCACCTCCTCTCCTTCTCTCATCTCTGCCTGTCTAATCGCCATTCAAAATTGGTGTGCCACCAATGATCTTTGTTTAAATGCCAACAAGACTGAGATCCTCCTCATTGGTACACCCACTCCATCCTTTCCCCTCACTCTCTGGTCGGCCTCCCTTGTCCCTCCTCCTGCCTCTACCTGCGAAACTAAGAACCTCAGGGTCATCATTGACTCCACACTTTCCTTCTCCGCACACATCTCCGACATCTCTAAAAAGTCAAACTTTTTACTGCACCTCCTTAGAGGAACTCTTCCTTTCCTCTCCTTCCCTCAAAAGCTCACTGTCTCCCAGGCTCTGATTCTCTCTAGGTTCGATTACTGTAATAACCTCTTTCTAAATCTACCTGCCTCCACTCTGTGCCCTTTACAACTAATCCAGAACAGGACTGTGAGACTTGTCCTTGGCCTCAGGCCCTGGGATTGTATCTCTCCAGCTCAGAAATCCCTCCATTGGCTCCCAGTGGATGCAAGGATTACATTTAAAACCCTTTGCACTGTCCACAAGGCTATCTGAGGCCTGGGTCCAAAATACCTTCAACTATCCCTCCGTAAATACCCCCCCTCTCGAGCCCTTCGCTCCTTTACCTCTAACTCCCTCAGGGTCAGTCGTTTTTCAAAGAAACGAGTTGGGGGTAGATCTCTGTCCTCGGCTGCAGCCTCCCTTTGGAACTGCCTCCCTGCCACCTTGAAACTTGAGGAGAAGCGTCTACGGTTCTGGAAGCTCCTCAAGACCTTCCTCTTCGCCTCTGCCTTTGCCCCTTTTCTCCCCTGCTGATCTGCTTTCTCTCTCGGCACTGTTGCACTTGGCCACCCTCTGTCCTTCGGGCCCAGGTACCTGCTCACCCTGCCACCCTTCTGCACTGCCTCCTGGCCAGCCCTTGCACTGGGGCCTGTATCTGTACCCATACAGTCTCCTCCCACTCTTCTTCTGCACTTATCCGATACACCCTATCTGACTAACCTTCACTTTGCCACTCACAGGCTGCACTACCACTGTTTTTGATCACCATATTTATTTATTTATTTATTTATTCTCTTATTATGTATCTTGTTCTTCCTATGCTCTGCAGTTTCCAATTTCTCCCCCTCCCATGCACTTTCCCCCTTTTCCCTTCCCCATGCACTTGCGCGTTCTCAATGTCACTGGGTCTAGTAAGATTGTTGTTTTTGTTTTCTCCCCTGTTCCCCTCCCTTTGCCTGGTTGCGCTCTGAAACACATGTGTACGAGCGCGATATAAATAAAATATCATATCATATATCATAGCAGTTTCTGTGCCTTTGGCTGCTCTGAAGTCAGACTGGTGGTCGTGGAGACAGCTAACAGATTCAGTGTGTTGGATCAGTTGGGGGGAAGACCAGCTTTGCCAGGAGTTTGCCTAGGAAGGGGGTAATGGAGATGGGGCAGTAGTTAGTTGGGCAGGAGGGGTCAGCAGAGGGCTTTTTAAGGAGAGGATGCACAAGGGAGTGCTTGAGGGGTAGTGGAAAGGAGCCAGTGGCAAAGGGGTTATTACAGAAATCTGCCAAGGCTGGCGCAAGGAGGCAATGTTGTCCTTTATAGTTATGGAGGAGCAGGGGAGCATCTGTTTGGAGTAGACCTTCATAGAGAGGACTTGTTTAGCGACCTCATGCGGTTCTATGGGCGAGAAAGAAGAGAGTAGGGGAGAAGGGGAGAGGGGGCCAAGAGAGACCTGAGAGCTAGGGGAAGGGGTCTAGAGGAGAGTGAGGACAGGATGTCATGAGGTTTGATTTAGAAGTGGGAGGCCAGGGTTGGCGAGTGCCTTATCTCAAACAGTTTGCCCATATTGTTCGTGGCCCCGAGAGAAGCAGGCTTGGATATATGTCCTCTTCTTCGAGTGGATGGAGAGTCTGTATAGCCTTTGGAGCAGGAGGCAGGCCAGTCTGTCAGAGGATGTGCCTGAAGCCCGCCACTTCCGCTCAGCAACTCCGCATTTGTGTTTCAGAGAGGCCAGGTTGGAGTTGTACCAGGTGTTGCGCTTGGAAGCAGACTTCATGCGGGTCCTCATGACAATGGCAAGAATGTCCAGCGTGTTGGTGATAGAGTGGAGAAGATTATCAAAGGCAGAGTCAGCGTGGTAGTCCGTGGCAGGAATGGGCGGGAGAATGAAAGTGGCGGCAAAAGCAGCAACTGGCATCGGTCGAATGTCATAGAAGGAGACTGGCAGTGCAGGCAGAGGCTTAGCCGGGGGGTCTAAAAGATCCAGGTGAGAGAACACGAGATCATGGTCCGATCAGGAGAGAGGTATAGAGAGAGGGTTGGAGATGGGGATGTCTGCTGTGATAAGAGCATCCAAGGTATGTCTTGCTGAGCGTGTCTGACCGGAGGGAAGAATGGTGCGGGAAAGAGAGTCAAAGAGGCTGTGGAAGAGTCCAGTGGCTGTATCAGGAGAGTCAAGGTGAATATTGAAGTCACCAAAGAGGAGAAGCTTGGAAGTGGAGGCAAGAAGAGAGAGCTGAGGTCAGATCACTCCAAGGGGATGAGGGACACCGGACCAGGGGTCCTGTAGATGGTGTGCAAGAGTCAACGAGAGGGTTGGAGAGACACCAGGCCTGCAGACGAGGCATTCGAAAGTAGAGTAGGTCTGAGTGGGAATGATAGTAGCAGGGACCCATTCAATGAAAATCAAGTCCACACTGCATCCAGACCAGTTAGGCCTGGGCTTAGAGAGGATATTGTAGCCCTTAGGGGGGGAGGGTGTCAAAAACAGTGACAGAGCTGGCAGTGAACCATGTCTCGGTGAGAGCGAGAATGCTAAGATCGAAGTCTTTAAGAAGGAGACTGATATCAGAGGAGTATTTTACAGCAGAGCGAGAGTTGAGGATAGCTAGGTGAAGCTGGCTGCCACCTTTGAAGTTCTTCCGAGAAGGGGTGCAGGGATGTGGTACGCCCGTCGATGTTGGGGAAAGGGGCAAGAGGGGTGGCAGATGGAGGAGAAGCAGGAGAGGGGAGGAAGTTGATGACAGACCGAAGATGCCCATCAAGAAGGAGGAGATTGGGCTGAGAGCCCTGGGCCATGACAGTGCCATTCTGATAGACATTAATGATGCACCTAGAGGATGGAAAGCATGCCATGAGTACTTCACATCTGGTTCCACCATTAATGGGCGATGAAGAGGAAGGGGAGAGGACTGAGACCATGTGGATAGTCCATAGGCCCGGAGGGGGAGCGACAAAGAGGATGTCAGGGACAGCCGTCCTGGAAGAAGCATTGATGTAGGTGTCAGCGATGAGCAGGACTGAATTGGAGACCAGGAGATGTTTTTTGAAATTTTTCGTTCCAGGCTTCAAAAGAGAGATAGGATAGGTGATATAGTAGCAGTTTGAGTAAATAGGGGAGATGGAGAGCAGCATGGAAGGATATTACAGAGAGACAGAAAGGTTGAGAGATATTGACAGATAAACTGCACAATGCGCAACAAACTCACCAGGCAGCATAGCAGCAAGACAGGCGCTGAGGAGTCAGGTACACAGGATGTATCACGTCACCGTTAACAGGTATTGCACTGCTCCAGCAGCGAGGGTTGGGGGGGCCCGGGCCAAGCGCGTGGGTGGATTGATCTGCGATGACTCTTGATGGTGAGGGAGACGCAAGGTGTCCAGAGTCAGGGGCAGCAGGGACTTCATGCTGATCCAGGCGGCCAGGCGGCCTAGCAGCAAAATAGGCGCAGAGAAGAAAGGAAGTCCAGACCAATGAAGAGAGTCCTGCGGCAGGCAGAGGGCGAGCTTGTCGAAAAGGCTCCCTTCTTGAGCTGGTGGCACTTTCAGGTAACTAAGTACTATTTCAATTAATCAACACACTTCTTTTCCAAAATGGCATAGTCAGCATCAGCTGTAGCAGGCTCCCGCTGATCATCATCTCTCGAGCTCACACGCTAGAAGCTGTTGTTGACGTTCGCCTTCTGCTTGTTAAGGCTCCGGGCCCAGCGCTACATGTCTTATTTAGTACATCCAGGGGTTGGCGCCATCAGCAATGATCGGTGGAACTTGGGGCTTCAAAGAGGTATCCTCAAGCGGGCAACAATGGAGGGGCAGGTGGAGCCCAGGCCCAGGATTGAACTGCACTGGAGCTCCCGCCGGGGTTGGGGAAACCTCCTCAGATTGCCACAACTTCGGGCGGACATAGTGCGGGAACAGCTGCAATCAGCGAGCCCAGGATTGGACTGGGGGCGGGGGAAGCAGCTTGCAATACGGAGGTGGAATATGGCATCATATTGTGGCTCTGAGGAGAGGGGGGTCTCGGGGCCCGTTTCGCTTCAGTCGGGCGGGATTTCAGTTGTCGTGCTGCGGGCCTTGATGTGCCCAGTTGGTGTCTTGGGCCAGAGGTTACTAATTTCTCAGCATGGTAATGTTTGCTCGTCGCTACCCAGGCCCGCTGGTCTTATTTGCTCCTTCTGACCCTTGGATGCAGTACGTGACCATGGGTCGCTGCTAGTGATAAGTGGCGGGGGCCATCTTTGATGTCTTCCTTGGCCGACACGCCAGAGCTTCCACGACTAAGTTCAGAGGGGATCCCTCGTTCCCGGATGATCCCTTCAGCTCAATTGCGACCCCGGATTGCTCCCTGATAAGTGTGCTGCATTTGGGCTTCGGGGCTGCGCTTAGCCAGTATTAACAGCTGATTTCACCGAGCTCTGCATGGATGCTCTCAGAGGAGCTTCCACATCGTCTCGGCGGAATGTAACGTGACTCTTCTCTTCCAGTCACCTAGACTATTAGAATTAGACCCCCTTCCACATACACGCACACAATATGCCTCTGGTGTCTCGGTGAAGAGCACAAGGTCTACGACTGCGGTTCTTCGTCCTCTACTCCTTTTAAGAGGAAGTCTCCCAAAGCAGAAGTTTGAGAGATAAGCCACCTCAGAGGTCTAAAAATGCTCCAAGCGTTCAAAGCGATAGAGCTCAAGTAGCTATTCACGTCACTCTTCATCTTTGTCTTCTCAAAGAAATTCCAAGAAGAGACGCTATTGTTCTTCGTCATCGGATTCCTCACCCGATAGAAAAAAGTTACGTTTCCCAAATAAGTCTGCCTCAGCAGCAGATTGGAAAGAATTCTGTCTGAAAAAGATGGATGTTTTTTCGAAGGGGTCCCCTCCTGGTCCCTCGAAAGAGCCGAAAAAGGCTACTGACCTCACAGTGCCTCATAAAGCCGTCACTGAGTCATTGAAGAGCCCGACTCGTGTGCCCAAGAGCCCATGTCAAAAGCTTGAGATGCCTACTCGAGTGGAGTCGACTGTGTCGACCATATGAGAAGCATTGAAGCCAAAGGCTTCTACTTCTTCACTATTGAAGGACTCGCTGTCCAGGCCCTTGCCGTCAAAGCCATCAACGTCATCCGCTGACCTATCGTGGGGCTTTAAACCCAAGTCGAAATAAGACTTTTTAAGATCTTTTGAATAGATTTTTGAGGAGGAGGAAGACGATGTTTTACTCTTTGGGTTTCAACGTTTTGGCACGCCCAATGTCCCTGAGGAACCCGTTTCAGAGGAATCTCAATTTGAGGACTTGGCTATTTGTCTTAAGAAGCCAGTGTGTTGGATACTTTTCCAGAAGTGGCATTTGCCACTCCAGACTCGGCTGTTCATCCCAGTGTGGTGTACAGATCAGTGATGAATAAGGTCACTGAATATTTGGGTTGGGGGTGTCCTGCAAAGGGTATAGTACAGGATGATCTCACAGGTATCCTGGAGGAGGGACCCCCCCCCCAAAGAACCTGTTCTGCCTTTCAACTCTCCACTGAGGAACAATATCTTGGAGAATGGGCAGAAAGCAGATACCACTCCTGCTGTCAACATGGAGCTGGTAAGGAAGTATAAGCCATTGGCTATTGATCCTGATTTTCTCTGCACGCACCCTACCCTTTAGAGCTTGGTGGCACAAGTAGCTACTTCTACATCCAAGGCAGCTGCCTATCCAACCACCCGACCTGATAGTGATGATGAAAAATATGTTGTCCCTTGTGAAGTTCCCTGTGGAAGTGCCTGTTAAGCCTGCATCTCCCTCTGTGACCTGAGACACATGTACCCAGCTACCCCTGTGTGTTGTGGACTTCAGTGGCCAGCAGGTCTTATACAGTACTTATATAGTACTTATTCTGTTATATAATCTAAATATAGCGTACTAAAACGCTTTGTTTTTGTATTATATTATAAGTCACGCCTCCAGAAAAAAGCTTCACCTTACAAAAATGCGCACGCCCATGCGCCCAGGCCTTTGTGAAGTTTTGTAAGCGCCTGTTAAGCCTGTTAGGTCTGGGGCAGAGGGCTGGATATTTTGCTAAAAGTGTATAAAAAGTCGGTGTAGTGTGGAAATATACAAAGTACTGTGGCTACCTCACTTATTCGACTTCAGTGGTGAGTGTTGCATACCTTTTTTTGAATTATTGAATTTGCCTGAATACGCTTTTAACATAGGCTGCACATATCTGTTGTACAAAATGAAGAGGAAAAACTCTATCCTAAATAAAAGACGCTGTTGTTGCCGTTTCATTACCTCTGACTCGCTGGATGAGCATTTCATGCACTGCAGCAATGCCTCTTCCTTTGTCTCCGGACATCGACAAGGACTTGCTGGAATGCACGCAACAGTGTTCAAATGAGCATGCCAATATAGTTATTGAGCAGCTTGACATAAACACACTCAAAAAACCAGATTCATCTCAATCTCTTTGTTTATTTTATTTATTTTATTTTATTTATGTTTAGGATCGATATACAGAACCTCCCAATAACTTTGCGGTGGAGATTGAAAGTGCAACTTTTTCTAAAGCGTCTGATACAATTTATTCTTATACTAATACTCCTCCGATTTTTTGTACTGATGAAATCACTATTAGGTCTCTCTCAACACTTAGAATCACTCTCTGGGAATTCAAATGCTGCTTTCAATAAGGCTTTGAATCTAAATGAAGCTTCTGAATTGTCATCTTTGACTGGAATTCTGAATGCACAGATACTAGGTGAATTAAAAAAACACACAAGCGTTTTGAATTAAATTATGCTAGTCTTAACTTCTATGGCCGAAATGATTGCTAAGATTTTTCCTACTACGACTCTACCTTTAAAGGTGGATGTTCCACCTGCCTCTAATACCTTACCAATAAATGAGAACACTGAGGCTAGATCTACCATCATAGAGCTAGAATCCACTGTTAAAATGCCCATGGAAAAGTGCAGAGCTGACTCTTTATCTCAAACTTCTGATCTTGATCAGTTTACTGTAAAAATATTGAAGAAAAAACAAACAAAAAAAAAGACGCAAACAGGCGCTCGTACAGAAGGCAAACAATACCTCATCCAGCACGTTTTTGAGGAATAGAGGTTTAAGTGATATCATCTTGCATATCCAGCTTGACAAGGAGGTGATTCTTGTCGCAGAATCTATTACACAGAGCCCTAAATGGAATAGTAGTTTGGGTTCTAGTGCACCCCAGATTAAAAGAATACATGCAAAAAGTGCTACACAATATCAATACTCAGAAGGCACTATCCGGCTCTCTGAGGCCTTAAAGAACGAAGAGACCTCTAGTAGAATTGATAAACATCTAAAATCAATCGAGCTTGGAGTTCTTGATATATTTGATATATTCAAGAATCCTGCAGTGATTTCCCACACAAATACTCCAACTTCTGTGGGCCCAGTACCTTTAAATGATCCGGAAAAAATTAAGACACTCAGAGTCATTGATCCTGGGTCACCACTCCTTATCCTGAACAACAAGATACATTCCACTAGAGCTGATCATATTAATGTACAACCAAGGCTGACTAATATTCTAAATGCCTCTCAAAATAATGACCAAAATAGGATTATACCAACGAATGTCGAGTTGGACCTCCCAAACAACTCAAAATTTATATCCATTAATGGAAACAGTATTAGTCTGAACGATCACAAAGTTGTTTCTGATAAGACAGAACCCTTGTTAGCTCGAGGGTTGAATGAAGAATCGGTCCGTCATTTAATTGAAAGTATAATTCATCAAAAAACCCTTGTCTCTGTATATGGGAAAAACCCAGAAGGAATGTGGTCCTGTGAAATTCCTGATTCGGGATCTCATGTTTATCCTGTATATCAGGGAAATGCTGCACATAGTGGTGTGTGTTTGAATAACAACGATGAAACAAAACCCAGAGTCATTGCTGATTATGTTACTAAAACCTCTGTGAAAGAAAGGTCTTTAGAACCGGCAAATTGTTTTAGACCTCCAGCATAATACTGAACTATGTGTTTGAGGAAGGGGGTCCCTACTCATTGAATAGGTCTTACGTATTCAGTCTATTTTCAAACATTCCTGAGCGGAGTCTTATTGCATCGACAGACATAAAATTGATTGACAACATTCACTCATACAGATATGATTATGTTTGCCTGATTATTCTATCTTCTCTTGTGCGATCATTGATACTTGAGGAAGCCGGCTCATTACAGAAGCATGGATTTGATGTAACAAATGTTTACGATCTTAGTCAAATGAATACTGAATCTAAAATTAATTTGTGTAGACCTGAAGATCTTGGAACATATCGAGGTGCTTCCAACTTGACTACTGACAGTGGGGTAATTAAATCAAACGAGCTGCAGGATTGAAGACGGCTTGCTCTATCTCTCAGAGATTCTGTTGCCCAGTTAAAAACACTAAGAAAACCCCTTTAGCGAAGTGGGGTCCTATCGATTGGTTTCATGGAACTCAAGAGGTCATTCTCATTTAGTTTTAAACAATAGGATAAGATCTTAACTGGCCCAGTTTGATTTTATTTTACTCCAAGAATCCTGGGCTACAGGTAACTTAATGTGGGATGGCTTTGAAGTGAAATGCTTGTTTGCAACATGTGGAGTGAGAGGACGCCCTAATGGTGGCCTTGCCCATGCATATCGAAAAGGTACTTCAATTCAAATGATTTCTGCATCGCAGATATTAGGTCCTATGCTGTTAGTTACAATTGAAGCGCATACCCAAAGTGGGATTATTCATTTTATGATAATAAACATACACTGGCACGCATTAGACTACAAAGATATCCAGTTGGGTAAAGCGCTTGAAAAATTGAATACACTGATTGATGATTGGCTTGATATAAATCATGGGGGCTTAATCATCTTGGCAGGTGACTTGAATGCTGATTGTAACCAGTCTATCTCTGATATGTAATGGGCACTGGCCGCTCTGGGCGACTCTAACTCCAAAAATGGAAACAAATTGTACAGGGGCGCATTATGGTTGTCTTTTGATAACCGCTGTAGTCTAAAGCCAATTTCTAATAACAAGGCTACTTGGAAAGCCTATGGTGAGTCATCTATAATTGATGATATATTTGTATGTGAACAACTTTACGAGAGAACAGGTGGTATGGAAGTACACACAGTACCATATAGTGATCACTCAATGCTCTCTATTAATTTGGAATGGAATAAGTGTCTAACAATTTACAAGGTATACTGTGAGAACACTGAGGTTAATGTTAGGGGAACTAGAGTGAAATGGGCGCTGCATAGGACGGAAATGTTTACCAATCTTATGATGCATGACTATAATTCTAATTCTCTTGAAAATAGGAGAAAACATTACTCAGTTGATAATCTTAATGAGCTCTTTAGCTGTCTGTTGCAAAAAATCACTAATCAGGACTTATTACAGTGAACAACTGAACATAAACATATATTTGACATAGAGATTAAACAACGGAAAGCTCTACTAAGGAAAGAAATTAGAGCTATAATTAAACAAGGAGGTGAAGTCTCACTAACTAAACAAAAAATCAAACATTCCAGACAGCGATACAAAAATTGGTGTATGTATTATCACTCTGTGTTACACCAAAAAGACAGTGAGAAAATGTTAATGTCAATGAAAGGACGTAACTTGCAGAACTTCTGGTCCTTGATGAACAGCAGTGAAGTTGCACAAATACAAATGACGTTAAATCCTATAAATGACAATGTTTGGTCAGAATACTTTGAAAAACTATACAAAGTATCGGACACTGAACCAAATTTAATGTCATCTTCATCATCTGAATGGATCCTGGATATTTCGGTTGCTTATATAACAAGATACATCACTATTTCTAAAGCATCAAATACTCCAGGACCAAATAACTTGTCTTATGTAACTCTAAAACAGAATGTTCCAATGTGGGCTTGAATATTACATGTTCTTTTCACTGATGTTATCACATTTAAGAAAACTCCTGTCTTTTGGTAAACCTCTTACGCTCTTCTTATATTTAAGAAAGAGAACTGTTTATGTCCCATAAATTACAGACCAATTACCCTGATGGACAAGGAGTCAAAGATATTTGCTTCTATTGTATTAGAAAATATTGTCGCCTGGATTGAAGTGAAAGGAATACTTGATTTTAGACAGATAGGATTTAGAAAAGATATGGGGACAGATGTTGGAGGCCTTCTTCTAACGTCCCTTCAGAGAAATGCTTGGGTGAAAGGCAACCAACCTCTATATATTGCCTCAATGGACCTGTCGATGGCCTTTGACATTGTCACGACCCTCGGCCAAAACCCCCTCTGGCAAACCCATTCGCCAGGTGGCGTCAGGACTCGGGCCTCTAGAGCCTGGCATCCTCTTCAAATCCTATGGTGCCAGGCTCATACACCATGAACAACAATGTGCTTGGGAACTACTTTATTGTATTGTCAGCCAACATGGAGGCATCCACATAGCTTGATTCCCAAGAACCAAGCTATGCGGTCTACTGTTTTGGGTGTGGCAGGCCTGAAACTACTTGCCCTGGTACTACTTTACCTGGGCTATATAAACCACACCCTGACTGCAGAATATGCTTCGTGTTACTTTGCAGCTTGCAACGTGACGCTCACCGTTTCCAGCTATTCCCTCGAACCTCAGAGAAGCAGAACCTGCAACGAGACAAAAGGAACATCATTAGCAGCAGCATCTTACCTGAAGTCTTCATCTTTAAACACTCGCAGCTACTGAGAACAGCTTCCTTGAATCTGCACGCCTCCCGGACAGAACGACCTAAAAGAGGAAGATAGAACCAACATTAAAGAAAGCTGTAGAGACATTTACAAATTACGAACTGCTCAAAAGGCTTACCTGGCTGGTCGGCTCTCGGCTGGCACCACTCCGGACATTCCACTCACGCTGAAGAACACTGCGACCTACAAGGAAGGAAAACACAGATTAGCAAAGGCAAGACTTTGCAGCGCTGCACATAGCGCTTACTTACCGCATCATAGCGCTCTTAATGCGCCATCATTAACCAGCGGGGCTCAACCAAGCCAGTTAACCGCGCTGAAGCTCTGCATACCTAAAGGAGAAAAAAGAGACATTTTAAATAAAGAAAGGCATGCAGGATAGCAACAAAACTAAAGAACAGCAATAAGACCTACCTGAAAATAACAAACGGGCCAGCGCCAGTGAAGTAACTGGACCGCACTCGCCCATGAAAGACAACGCGCCCCTGCATAGAAGGCAGGACAGAGAGCATGCCTAATTCTACCACAAGGCAGAACCTTCCCCGCAGACCACATAAGGGCAAAGCTGAGAAGCATACCAGCGAGTAACCCATCTGGTTGGCGTCCCTGTGGATACCAGGTGAGCGTAACAGACATGGTCGAGAGACAAATTCTATGGAGTAGGCTGATGGATCTTGGGATCGACAAAGGTCTATTAGAGTTGTTAATATATCTGTACTCAAAAACCAAGATGAAGGTAAGAATGAATGATGACGTACTGATGTCAAAAGAAATAAACACCCATAATGGCCTCAAGCAAGGGTTCATATTGGTTGTAACCCTTTTTAATTTGTACGTCTCGGATGCTAGTAAAGTATTTGAAAACAATGGCTTATTAGCACCAAAGTTAAGCTCAACGAGACTACAATGGGTCGCCTATGCTGATGACTTTTTATTACTTGACTGTACGAAAATTGGCTTACATCGACTAATTAAAACCTTTGAGGCTTTTATTTCTGCATTGAAACTGAAAATTAATCTGGCAAAAACTGTCATTATCCACCTTGGTCAAAGAAATTAAAATATCTCTAAGTTCACCTGGAAATGTGAAGGTACCTGTATAAAATCATAGCACATACTTCGATATCTTGGGTATTCCTTCTCCAGCACAAACTCGAGTAATTTTTTAAAAAACTGTTTAAGGCTGAAGGCTGTGACTGCTTCGAAACAACTTAGAGTAATAGAAAGGAAATATGGGAAGTACTCGATGTGGCCCTGTACGGAGTTTTATTGCCTGAAAGTGATTCCACGACGAACATACAGCTTGGAATTTCTCCCTTCAGAGATATCACCATATTTAAAAAAATATTGAGGCACTTGTATGGAGAAATGTTCTTTTTTTTCTTTCCTTTCAAAATGTATTCCTCTTTAATTGATTTGTTACAAATTTGGTTTGCAATCTCTGAAGAGTTGTTTGAATTGGAAAACATTTTCTCTTATGAGAAAATGTACTGTTATTGAAAAAGATTTGATGTATTCTTAATTTGGTGATGAAAATTTGGGACAATGTATGTCTACTCTTAAAAAGGAAGCTGAAATTATGCTATTGAATTTGGGTTCTTCCCTCCAAATCCTTATTGACAATCAAACCAAGGTAAAAAAAATGTATAAGATCTTTTGATTGGATGGAGAATAATGCTGTGATTTTGAACTCTACATGGTATTTTCAAACTGTATCTTTTTGCAAGTGGTATCCTATACCTGAAACATACATTGTTAAATATCCTTGTCGATCTTTTAGGAATAGCACTATGCAATTTAGTTTCAATGTTTTAAATACACAGGAGATACTTAATATTCGTTATCCCAGCTCTGGTGATAACAAATACTGCAGATATTGCCAAGCGAATGGTGAGAAAGAGAAATTGAAGCATATATTGTTAGTATGTCCTAAGCTGATCTTGTAAAGAATTCTATATTTTTCTCAGTTTGTGAATAACATACATCATCTTGACAGAGAACAACTTTGGCATAAAATGTTACATAGTGACTCAGTATAATTAAAAATCAGAGTGAATGCTTAAAAAAAACAAATATGTAATATTGTTTGATGATGAAATTGGTATTTCTGATTGAAAATAATTGTGTAGAAAACTTACGTTTTTATGTATTGAGTTTCGGCAATGATGATTTTATTTGTTAATTTCTATTCAGTTTAATACAATATTCTGTTTTATGGATAATACATTTTGTAAATGTTTAAATAAACCAAAAACAATAAATAAAAAAAATAACATGATGTGCTGTGGAAAATTATGTTCTCTGCTGGGAGAATGGCACTTACAGCGATTAATACACCTTGTGCATTAACCAAATACAGCTACAGTTTGTGGGATGTGGTCTCCCAAGTGGCTGAGAAAATTCCTTAGGAGGAAATGGGAGATGGCTTTCTGAACATCATTTAGGATGGTAAGGACACTGCATGTCTATCTCTATAATCAAGACTGGATGCTTCTGGCTGTGTGGGTCGCTGTTTGGCAGCAAGTGCAGTCACAAGAAGGTTTGCGTGGCTGTGCAAATCAGGGTTTGCTCCTTATGTCCAATCGAGACCTTTGGAAATGCCTTTGATCGATCTAACCTCTTAGGGATAAAGGCTAACGGAAGCCTAGAGAAGCTGCAAGCTTCTAAGGCGGCTGCAAAATCCTTGTGTGCAGCCATCCGTCAACCCCAACAAGAACAACTGCCTTCCCAGAGTTGGAGAGTACGTTCTTTTCGTTTCTATTCATCATTTGGACAGAAAATTAGAGGCCAGGCTGCCCAAAGATGCCAGCAGAGATGTCCACGTGGCACAAGAGGCCGTGGAGGAAGAACAACCCAGACAGTCACTTCCTCGTTATCCTCTGCCACAGTTGTAGCTCCAAAACTACTCTGAGTGCTTCACTCACAAGTCTCTAGTGGGAAGCAGGCTAATCCAGCATCTAAAAGAATGACAAAGCATTAATTTGTATGTTTGGGCGCTGCAGACAGTAGCTCATGTGAAATGTCTCCAATTTTTAAAAGTCCTCCAGATTTTCCCCCGAGCAATCAATCTCTTCAGGAACCATAGCCACTGTTTCTGCTGGCGATTCTCTACCTGCTGGCGAAACGTGCTATGGAAAGGGTGCTTTTAGCAGAGCAATACCAGGGTCGGTACTTCACTTATTTTCTGGTTCCCAGGAAAGACTGCAAACCATCTTGGACATGAGATGCTTGAACAAGTTCCTCAGGAAGGACAGATTCTAAATGGTCACTCTTTTGCAGATCCTCCAGGACCTTTAACTCCAGAATTGGATGGTTTCACTCTTCAGGATGCCTACTTTTATGTGTCTATACATCCCAAGCACAGTAGTACCTGAGGTTTGACATTGGCAGTTTCACTTTCAGTTTTGAGTACTGCCTTTCGGGCTGACCTCCACCCTGAGTGTCTTCACTCAAGTTGATGGGGGTAGTGGCAGCATATCTAAGGAGAGGAAGGATTCACATATTTCCATACTTAGACAATTGGCTGATTAAAGCTTGTTCTTCTGAACAGGCTCTGGAACATCTCAACAGCACCTGCCATCATCTCCGCAAACTGGGCTTCTTCCTCAATTTCAAGAAGTCCGGGATGATACCTTCTCAGAAGCTGCAATTCATTCAGCTCTCCTGGACTCTTCTGGGAAGGCTTCACCTCCCGAGTTGAGGGATCAACATATCTTGCAGATGGTAATCAGATTTCAGAACGCCAAACATCTTCCGGCATGCGACTTTCTGAAGTTGCTGGGCCTCACGACATCCTGCATTTTAATGGTGCGAGAAGCCCGCCTAAGGATGAGGTCCCTCCAGTAAGCACTCAGATCCCAATGGTCACAATTATCAGACAGGATGATGGAGGTCGTTCAGGTCTCGAGCAAGGTCACACAGGATCTCCTGTGGTGGGCCTGCAAGGAGAATGTTATAATAGGGGAACTTTTGTTTTTTCAACTGTGTTTCAACAACAGTGGTTCAGAAAATCCCCCCAGGCCTAGTCCATCCCGCAATTCGTATTATACACAATAATTTCAACATTCCAAAAGAAAAATTAACAGCATCTCTACTGCAATCACCAACACAATTTGTGGGCAGCCTCTCTCCATATATCTCTGGTTGTTATCTCTCCCACCGATCAGTCCGCCCTTGTTCCATTCCAGTCTCTTAGGGTACATCCTCCCCCAGGCTCTACTCCTCCAATCCAGATTGCACAATTAAATACAGTTTTTATGGACCCCATATTTCTTTAGGTTTTGCACAAGGGTGAACGACTATCCCATATCTAGTTTCCATCTCATTACAATAAAGTATGTCCTCTTTCCATCGAGCCTTTTTAGGACTTTGCCATTGGCAGAATTGAGAGATGGTCATGCACACAGGGGGTGCAGGTATACAATCACAATCCCCGCTCATCTTCCCAAGACCGTTCTAGTTTGTTCAAACACCTTTTCACATTTGCATTGATATAAAATCTCAGGCGCTCTAGTCACCTCAATCCCCAAATACATGGTGTGATCCAATTGCCACTGAAACGTAAAACCGTCAGGAAACTTTTCAGTAGCGTCTGTGAGTGGAAAAAGCACTGACTTGGTAGTATTTATATTCAATCCAGAGAACTCACCAAGCACCAATACATCCACCATAATCAGCGCCAGATTATCCTGCAGGTTCGTAATGCAAATCTCCATGTTATGCGCATAAAGGGACACCACACCACCACCTTGTGATTGTATACCTGCACCCCCTGTGTACATGACCATCTTCCAATTCTGCCAATGGCTCAATCGCCAGGGCAAACAGCAAGGCCGAGAGAGGACACCCTGCCTTGTGCCCCGCTCAAGTTATACATTCAATGTGAATTGACCATTCAGCCTAATTTTAGCAGTGGGCAAGGTCAGAGCAGTGAAACCACAGAAATAAACCCTTCTCCCATTCCCATCCTCTTCAGCACCGTTAAGAGGAAGGACCATTCCATCAAGTCAAACGCTTTCTCTGCATCCAATAGTGCTGCCAGAACAGAATCAGACAGACACAACACCGACATCAGACCAAACATGCAACGCAGCCCAAAGGATGTAGATCGACCCGGTAAAAAGCATGGTTGATCCGCCATGACACAGCTATGCATAAGGCGCGCCAATCTTGCTGCTAGCAGCTTTGCTAATATCGTATTAACCAAGTTAATCAGTGAGATAGGGCAATAAGATGAGCATTCATCTGAAGCCTTCCCAGGCTTTAATAAAACAATACCACCGACTCCCTCATATTTGGTGGAAATTGCCCTTCCCGCAGCACCTCCTGATACACCTCCACCAGATGAGGAGCCAACCACAAACCTATAGAACTCAACAGTAAAGCCATCTGGGCTGGGGGCCTTCCCGGATGACAGTGCCTTTATGGCAGGACGAATATCTTGCCCCGTAATGGGTCTACATAACCATTTTCGCTCCTCCTCATCACACCAGTAGAGCACCACCCGGTCCCAATATGAATGTAATTCTTCCTGCAAGGCCGGAATGCGTGTCGAATAAAGATGAGAATGAAAAGTTTCAAATTCCTGAACAACTTGCCTATCACCATAATGCAGAGCTCCCTGCCCATCCTTCATAGATGTAATATACGGTCTGGAATTATCAGCTCGAGCCACCTTCGCATGTAGTCGGCCAGGTTGGTGTCCTTCCCCGTATTGCCTAACTGCTGTTTTACCCCACAGGAACTTCACCTCTCGCAGAGCTGCCGCTCTGAATCTCTCCAATTCCTCTCTAACTGTCTTGCGCTTTGCAACATCCCTCTCAAAGCCCGTCTCAGCTTGCAAGCGCTGAATGGTTGCCTCATTAGTCGTCAGCTCCCTTCTTATCAGTATCAGAATTCCAGATTCTCGCAAGATACACTCCCCTGTCATCACGCACTTGAAGGTTTCCCATAGCACTGAGTATGAGGTAACCGAACCTAGATTATCCACAAAAAAGTTATCAATAACCTGCACAATATCCTTCGAGAACACTGCATCCAATAACCCCTCACTTTTAAACACCCAGGCTGGCCATGCCCTCTCCTGCCCCGGAATCTCTAGAACTAGTATAACTGGGGTGTTATCCAACAGAGTCCATGCCAAAATACTAATCTCCTTTATCCATCCAGTCATTTTCTCAGATATACAAAAATAATCCAACCGAGAGGCCGATTTGTTCACTGTGGATCAATAAGTAAAGCCTCTCTGATCCCTGTGTCTAAGCCTCCAAATATAAGTGAATTCCCACTCCAAGCACTGGTCCCTCAGCTTAGCAGTTGATTTTAGGGGAGACCTCTGAGCCCCTCCAGTCCCATCTACCTCGAATTCCAGCACTGTTTTGAAATCCCCAGCCCACACCAGCACCCCTGAAGTGTTCTGATCCATCTGATGAGTAATCCATTCCAATGTGCTTACCTCATCCTGTTTCGGATCTTAGTAATTAAGCAGTGCCCATCTATGACTCTCATGACTAAGAGCGCCCTTCCCTCTTGATCTTTAACCGCCTTTGTCAGACAAAAACCAACTGAGCAATGTATCAAAAAACAGACCCCTCGAGAGTCGAAAGAATAAGAAGAGAAATAGCAATGACATCCGCATTTCTGCCCAAATTGCGATTCCCCAGCCGAGGTAAGATGCGCCTCTTGTAAAAGCGCCACATCAACATGATGACGCTGCATGTACAGTAGCACGTTCCATGCCTTGGACGGGCAGTACAACCCCCTAATATTCCAGCTCATACATTTCAACCCTTTAGACACAGCACAGCAGGTTTGTCATTTACATCCCGAAAATGTCCCCCACACCTCAATGGAACAACCTCATCCCGTTGCTTGCCACCGTCTCCCCTGGGCCCCCGACAACCACCCTCTGTTTCACCATAAACACAAGGAAGAGAACACCCCAGGAGCATCCAGGGGTGACTCTCCAAACCACTGCCCCCTCCAACAAGCAACCCAACCCCGCCGGCAACCCCAATCTGCCAGTCAATGCTCCCACCACCTCACCAACACAAGCTTCCCCATGACGACAACCTAGCTCCCAGCCACCCCACGCACCCCAACACATTACACCACCTGCAGCTTGGACCTCCCAGTATTGATCATCCACCTTACACATATAGTAACACATCATGGGGGCTCCCTTCTTGGTTCGTTGCTTCTCCCTATGCCTGGGAGCCCTTGGGAGTGCGTCGAGAAATGTGTTAGCCTCCTCCTGAGTTTGAAAAAACAGAAAATGTCCCTCATGCTCCACCCTGAGTTTGACAGGAAAAAGCATAGCATTTCGAATGCCCCTCTCCCTCAACCATTTCTTGATATCAACATATGTCCTTCTTGTTCCTTGGACCTTGTCTGAGAAGTCTGGAAACAGTCTAAAAGTGTCTCCTTTGTAAAACAAAGTCCACTTTTCTCTGGGCTTCTGGAGAGCAAGATCCCTATCTCGATAGTTCAACATCCGAGCTATGATGGGACGGGCCAGAGCTCCAGGAACCAGTTTCTGCCTGCTAGGTATTCGATTTGCCCGCTCTACTATAAATACTGCAGAGAAGCCTTCACCTCCCAAGGCCTCCAGCAAGATCGTTTCTATCAGGGTTTCCATATCCCGCTGAGCCATAAACTCCGGGACACCCATTAACTGCAGGTTATTCCTCCTAGACCTCGACTCAAGGGCCTCCTGCTTATCTGCCAATTCCTTCAAAGCTCTTTTCACTTGGGCAAGCTGTTGGGCTGTAGTGGAGGATTCATCTTCAACTTGGAAACCCTTCCTTCCACCACATCTAATCTATTCCCATGTCTATCTAAGCAAACTTGCATATGAGCCACTTTACAGGTAAGGGTGTCCATTTTCCCATCTAATGACTGTATACCAGCTTGAAGCTGATTAAATACTGTTTTAATATCATTAAAGGCTCCACTAGCATCCTGCGGCGAGATCTGAGAACTCACCCCAGTTGAGTCCTCCATATTTCTGTGACTTTTAATCTGAGTGGGCGTCTCAAATTGTATCTTCCACTGCTGCTTCCCACCTTTCCCAGGCCTTGACATCTTACCCCCTATCAAGGTCTTCTTATAGGAGGGCTGCACAACCCTCCTAAAGCCCACAAGAGCGGCATCTCCCAAGAGACAAACAACCCCCCCCCCCAGCAATGCACACCAGGGGTCTCCTCCCATCCAATAGGGGCTCTCTGCTCACAACCCAAGCTTCATTACCCCACGGGAGCACCAGGGCAAGGTGGGCACATCACTGCAGTTCCTGTGACACGTGCCCTTCACCACATGTCTAGAACAGCCCGGGTACAACCCTCAATCTTCATAATATCCACCAAAACCAGTCTTCGTGGCAATCCTATAGGGGTGCTGCATCCATTGGCTATCTGAGTTGTATGCACCCTCTGCAATCTGAGTCAGTGCATTTTCCCTAGTCTGTGCCAGATCACCCCCTGTCTGGTATCACTAACCTCAGCTGTATACCTCTGGGATCATGCATCGGATGTGTACTTCACCCGGAGGAAAGCATGCGCAGGTGTAGCCACAGTTTGGCCAGTCGTTGTGAAATGTATGTGCACTTCCCTGTACAGGAGTACCCCAACACCTCTGCTACCATCCCCAGTGCTCCCACCCTTCATGTCATCACAGCAGAGCAGCACCACAAACAGCCCGGCACCTTATCCTTAGACGTCACTTACCAGTGCGACTAGAGCAATTGGCCTCCCGTAATTAAATCACACACTGGAAGTACCCATCATTCTGGAAACACCAGTGACTCTGCCAAATTCAGTCTCCTGCTTTATTCAGCAGCCATGGGATCTCCAATATTGCCTGCACAAACAGTCCAGGGTGCCCATCCATAGCGATTGCTTCACCCTGCAGGTAACACTGATTCCCCACGTACCAGCACCAGCTCCAGAGCGCCAGGAGCACCCTGCTGACCCTGCGCAAGCCTTACAACGGGTCGCAGCGTGTACCCCTCAACCCTCCGACAAGACTTTCAATGCTGGCCTCATCTACTGCAGGCAGTGCTCATCCCGATCAGTCCTTGGGTCCACCGCAACAATTTCACTACTGGCAATGGATCCGTCAGCCCTCCGGGTCCTCCCACTACCCACCAAGCCAGCAGCCCCGCTCAGCAGGCACTGCACATCAGGGGGGTCACTCCAGCTCTCCGGCAGTGGTTGTGCTGGGTCTCCCTTGCTGTTGGTCTTCCCCAGCGATGAGGGTATCCTGAGCTCCCGCCTCAGGTCCTCATGCTGTCCTCCTGCACACCAGCATGGAATGAGGCCCCAGTACCTTCCCCAGTGAGGAACGCAGCACGAAACCACCAGACCTATGACCCGGAGCACCTGCTGAGGTCGGGCAACATCAAAGCCCGTACCCAGCCACCAGCATTCTCCCTGCAATCTCTCTGCTGTAAATTGTACAAGGGCAGTCACCAGTAAGCCCCCCACATGTGGTATGGTTATTGATTATGTCCAGATATTGAAGGGTGCTCAGGGAGCTCACAGGCTCGATGCCATCTTGGCTAGGCTTGCTAGCGCCCTCCCGATGATAAGGGAATCATTCTGGCAACCCAGTCCGGAGATAACAGTAGTCACGGATTCTTCCCCCACGGGATGGGGAACTCACATGAGCGATCTCATGATCAGCAGTCTTTGGTCCCCATCAGAATCCAGTCTTCACATAAACCTTTTAGATCAGAGGGAAATCAGACTGACGCTGATGGCCTTTTTGCCGCCATCCATACAGGGGAAGAACATCTTGATAATCAAGGATATCACAGTGGCTATGCATTACCTCAACAAAAGAAGTGGTGTAGGGTCACTACCACTGTGCAGGGAGGCAATGCAGCTCTGGTTTTGGGCTGTACAAAACAAAATCTCTGTCGGCTGTTCACCTAGTCGGAGAAGAGAATACGACGGCGGACACTCTGAGCAGGCAGTGCACGATCTTGCCCATGAGTGTGAGTTATCTCAGGAAGTGCTTCTAGAGATCTTTGCACTTTGGGGTAACCGTTATGTAGATCTGTTTGGTCAATTATCAACAGGAAATGCAACATGTTCTGCTCCAGGGAATTTCCATAGAGAGGAGCTCTCTCTGGGGAATGCGTTTGTGGTGGACTGGGATTTCCCACTCCTGTATGTGTTCCCTCCAGTACCAGTCATTCCTCATTTCATCAGGAGATTGAGGAAGTTTGGGAAGTCCATGATCCTGATTGCTCCTGATTGGACCATAGGGACGTGGTACCTGGAACTTCTGGACCTATCCATCTGCCCTCCACTCCATCTTTCCTAGAGAGCAGACCTGCTCTCCAAAGAGGGAGGCCATCCTCTTCACCCAGAAATCCGAACTCTGGTTTCTGAGTGGTTAAAATACAAAGACTTGGACCTCCCGGAAGATGTGATGGATGTTTTTGCTTTCAGCCAGAAGTCCAGCAACAAAAGCACTATACTGCTGCTGTTTGGATATGTGTTTCAACTGGTTTAGAGCTAAAGCTATTGATCCTTTTGCTTGTGATACTCCTACATGCTTTCTTGTCTGCTACACCTGGCCCATCAGGGGCTGCAGGTGGCTACTGTGAAGGGCTACCTGACAGCGTTATCCATCTTCAAACACACACCAGAGCAAGCCTCTTATTTCAAGTTACCCATTGCTATACAGTTTCTCAAGGGGCTGACAAATATTTTTCCACCAGTTTCTTTTATAGCCTCGGCTTTTTAGAGCATCATGAACCTCTTTACTAGACCCCTGTTTAGCATCCTGGACTCCCTTGGTATATCATATACCAACTATGCGGACAATACGCAGGTACTCATCCCACTCACAGGCGACATCCTAGCTGACTCCAACACCCTGTCCTCGATCTACTCCACCATCCAATACTGGATGGCGGAGAATTGGCTTTGCCTCAATAGCGAAAAAACCGAACTCCTCCTTATTGGCTCACCGGCCACCCTCGGTAACCTTGAATCAGTACGTCTCTTTCACTATTGATAACATTCCAATTACTGTCTCAAACCATGTTAAGACACTCAGAGTCTACCTCGACTCCGACCTGTCCATGGACAGACAGGTCAATGCCATCGCCACCTCCTCAGCCTACTACTCCAAAGTACTTAACGCAGCCAGACCTTTCTTGGCCTGTCAAAGCTGCCTCACGATTGCCAGGGCAATCATCGGGTCTAGACTTGACTATTGTAATGCCCTTCTCGTGGGGACATCCAACAAAAACTTGGCCAAACTTCAGCTAGCCCAAAACAATGCACTAAGGGCAGCCACCGGTACTGCAAGAAGAAACCATATCTCTGAAATCAGAAGGCAAGTACACTGGCTCCCTGTCAAACAGAGAATTGTCTTTAAAACTCTTGCCCTCACCCACAAATGCCTTCACAAACTTGCCCCCCCCTACCTGACTAACAGAATCAAAAGGCATTCCGCCACAAGACCGCTCAGATCCATCTATGCCAACACCATTGTTACGCCTACCTCACGGAAAGTGCGGGCCGGTGGCTCCAGCTTCCCCACCTTAGCAGCCACGCACTGGAACGCCCTGCCTCCTCACCTAAGGCTCATTAGCCCCAGCTATCCTTTTGTAAGGCTATCAAAACCAGACTTTTTGTGTAAATCTAAATCTGTATCCTCCATTGCCTATATGCCTGCCAATACTGTAACTAAGAGCCTTCTGGCACCTGTATGTTATCTCAAATCTGTGTTTCCTCTGTAACAGCGCCTCAATGCCTTATGGGCTGCAAGTGTGCTTAACAAATGCAAATAAATAAATAAATAAATGTGTACATCAATAAACAGTTAATGACAAATATGCGTTGCTTTATACATGTCAATTCTTCCTTGCCTCATCTTGGGGTTTCAGGTTTCAGTGCAGTTCAATTCCAGTGCTCATATATGGTAACCGTATAAAGTAACTGTTGAACTCCCCCCATCCCCCCAAACATTATCTTAATTTATGGGTGAAGAAGTGTCCTGTTCATGTATTAAAATTTCAGCCGGTTGGATCATATTTCAGCTTATTGTTCGAGTTTATCAAATGATAGGTATTGCACAGAGCAATCTGGGTTTAAAGTACATCTGTTCTTTATCATCTGTGAATTCGTGTAGTGGTAGCCAAATGTTCAGGTATTTTGAGTAAGAGCCGTGGGCTATTGCTGTCACCTTTTCCATGGCCATCACTCCCCACAGCCGCACCCACCACATGGCTACTATTGGTCCATCTTTATTCTTCCATGCTTGTGCAATCGTGATTCTGGCCGCGCTCAACATGTGTGTGATTAGTGTGGCTGTCGGCTCTGAGCTTGCATAGCATCCCTCTACCGCCTCCCCCAGGAGCACCACTAGCTGATCGAAGGGAAGCCCCACGCCAGTTATTTCCTTAATGTGACTTAAAATCTCTTTCCAGTAGGTTTCTGCTAGTGGACAGGACCACCACACGTGGACAAGATCCCCAGGCTGTCTGCAATTCCTCCAGCATGAAGCAGGGTATTCTGGGTTAATGGCATGCATACGTGTGGGCGTCATGTACCACTGGAGGCAGAGTTTGTATGCTGCTTCTTTAATCAAGGTGCATTTAGAGCTCTTGGCGGCTCTATGCCAAATACGGCCCCATGTGTCCCCAGAAATTGGTCTCCCTAGATCAGTCTCCCATTTTTGCATATAGGTAAGTTTATCTTCAGGGTCCAATTCCCCTACTAGACGGTATAATCTAGTTATTCCCTTGTCTGGTTGGCCTTCTTGTATTGTTAGCTCCACTCCTGTAGGGTTTCTTGTTGCCCCCTCTTTCACCTTCGCGTTTGAGACCCAATGCCTGAGCTGAACATAGTGATTTCGTTCCCGCTCCGGTATGTTAAACCTGGTTTTGCATTCTTCAAACGACAAGGGCGACCCATCTGTGTAGAGATCTTTTAGGACCATGTTATTTTCCCTGCCCCCCCCAGTTTGTCCAGAAATTAGCATGCGTTCCAGGGGTAACATCCGGGTTATAAGCAATTGGTGTGAGTGGTCCCCTCCCCCCTTTAATCTTCTTGTTTCTCAGAACCCTATCCCAATACCACAGAGTAGTTCTAGTTGATTCTAGTAGTTGGCCTCCTTTTTCCCTGTGTTTTGTGGCGAGGAAGCCAAGCTTCCCCAGGGCTATTTTAGTCACTGCGCTTTCAAGTATGACCCACTGATTCCAAGCTTCTCCAGCTGTCCATTGTAGCATCGGGGCTAGCTGTGCTGCCCATAGGTATCTATGGAATTCTGGAACCCCCAGTCCCATCAGGGCTTGTGGTCTGAATAGTACTTTTTTGGGGATTCTTGGTCCCCCCCAGATAAAGTTCATCACTTCCTTCTGTAATGTTTGAATGGCTGGACCCAGGATTCTTATTGGGAGGGCACCAACTACATATTGGAATTTAGGAAGAAGGGTCATTTTAACAGCTGTAATGCGTGCCAGCAAGGACAGTTCCTGCAGTTGCCATCATTTTAGATCCCTTGCTAGTGCTTTCAGGAGGTCTGGGATATTGGCTCCGTATAGCCTATCATATCAGGGGGTCAATTGTACTCCGAGATATTTTACTGCCTTGTGTTCCCACTTCAGGGGGTGTTGATTCTCCCATACTGGAATTTGTTCCGGCTTTTCGGTAATGTTGAGAGCTTTGGATTTGGGATAGTTAACATGGAATCCTGAGACCCTAGCGAATTCCCCCAGTAATTGTATGGCTGCTGGTAAAGAGTTTTCCGTGTCCCTTAGGAACAGGAGAATGTCATCCACGTAGAGTGCTACTTTTTGAGGACCTGCAGTGCCCACTTCAACCCCTTGGATTCCCGGGTGTTTACGAACCCTGCATGCAAATGGCTGCATAGCCATGGCAAAGATCAGGGGTGACAGTGGACACCCCTGTCTTGTGCCTTTCTGAATGGGGGTGCTCCCTGTAAGCTTTCCATTAACCATTAGTCTAGTGGATGGGTTTGTGAAATTGGCCATTACCATGCGGGTAAAGATTGGTCCACACCCGAATCTTTCAAGGGTTATGCGTAAAAAAAAACAATGTAGGCTATCAAAAGCTCTCGAGGCGTCCAGGGCTGCCACTGAAAATCTCTGATACGCCCTCCATCCCCAGTCAATCGTATCTATGGCTCTGCGAATGTTATCGTATGTGTGCTGCCCCTTCACGAAGCCAGCTTGATCTGAGTGGATTATTTCTGGAAGTACCATTGCTAGCCTCCGGGGCTAGATCTTTGCATCTCTGTTTAATAAAGAGATCGGGCGATAGCTTGCACAATCCAATGGATCCCTGTCTGGTTTCAGTAATAATATTGTAGTTGCTGGACCCATGTCCTCGGATCTACGCCCCTTGTCTCTAATGAGGTTAAATAAGCAAGTTAGGGGCCTGTTAGAGTGGTCCTGAATGTTTTATAGTATGCATAGCTTAGCCCATCTGGGCCCTGAGTTTTGTGTCCTTTTAGTGCTCCTATGGCCTCCCCCACTTCCGCTTCTGTTATGGGGCCTTCCAGCTGTTGCCTGTCTGCCTCACTAATTTGTGGTAAGTCTATCTGATCTAAGAACGTGACCTGTGTCTCCCCATCTAGGTTTTCCCTTTTTAGGTTGTTAGTGTAATATGAGATCAACACCTCTTCTATTTCTTTCTCCCCCCTCATTACCTCCCCTTTTCCATTACGAAGTTGGGTTATACGGTTCCGAAGTTTCTGGTTTCTCAGTTTAGCAGCAAGGAATCGGTTAGCTTTGCCCCCATGTATGTAATAAAATTGTTTTGTTTGTACCAGAAGGTGTGCTGCATCATCTGCTAGGTGGGTTTCTAAGGTCGCTCTGGCCTTTTTTAATTCCTGCCAAGCCTTCTGTGAGCCCCTGTCTTTATATACCACCTCCGCCTTGTGCATGTTGGCTTCCATATTGCGTCTCACCCTCTCCCGACTTTTAATATAATTTGATGTTTGCGTGATAAATTCCCCCGTACTACCGCTTTTCCTGGCATCCCAGATTGTTGCCAAGTCTACCCCCGGTGTCATATTTTCCCAGAAATAATTCTGTAGGGTTTGTTCTATGCTTATCCGGACCGTTAGATCCTTCAATATTACCTCATTTAATCACCAAGGTTTGTGGGGCTGTTGTTGTGGGCAGGTTGGTTCTATTTTTAGTAGTACAGGAGCCTGGTCTGATAGGAATCACACTCCAATTTCTAAGCCTGTGACTTGTGGGACAACTGTTTCTAAGATAAGTCTCGTATCAATACGGGAGTAACCCCTGTGTACTGCTGAGTAGTGGGTATATGTTCTTTCTTGTGGGTTAAAGAATCGCCAAGACTCTAATAGATGCAGTTCCCTTAAAAAATGTACCGGGGCTTGTCTGAATGTGTGGTCATTGGAGGTGGCTGGGAGAGTTTTATCCATTGTTGCGTCCATCACTCCGTTAAAATCACCTCCAATTAGGATTTTCCCTATTCCCCATTGCACAATTTTGGGTAACAGGTTCAGTATGAAGTGGTCTTGTTTCGTATTAGGGCATGCATTGAGCTCAAGGTCACCAGTTGGCCCATCAGTTTCCCCCCCTGCATCAAGTAACGACCATCCGGGTCTTTTTTAACAAATCATTTCTCAAAACTAATATTTTTCGCTAATAGGATGCCCACTCCCCGCTTTTTAGTCCCACTAGAGGCTAGATATTGTGTAGGGAAGGCTCTATGTCTCAACCTCTGTTCATCCTCCGGAAGTAAGTGTGTCTCTTGCAGCCATACCACCGAGGCGTGCATATCATTCAACCTATTCAACATGGATTTTGGCTTAATTGGGGAGTTGAGCCCCTGGACAATCAGAGAGACAAATGTTAACTCAGCCATTATTGTACTTTAACCATTGGTCCCTTTCATTATGATCCAGCTTAAGAATTTTGTAGATGTTGCGTGTGTGTTTCGTACTTCTTCAACAAAAAATGAAAAAATGAAATCCCCCCCAACTTTTAAACTAAAATTTCCCAATAACTTTCTCAACATATTGTATTCACAATAGATCACCCGGTTTTTACTCACCCGGGAAGTTTGGGTTCCGAACTTCTTCTTCCCTTCCCTCCCACCCCCTTTTTCATGCCGCTTGATGTGTGATATGCTTGCTTCTCGAGCACTTGAGTTAGCGTATGATTACGTTCCGGATGTGAGATCCATTGTTTTCTTTATTGTCGTCCCCATTTTCAATTTTAAGGGGATAGTCCCTGTTCTCCAGATTTTTGGGGGTTGTTCAGGTGAGCTCTGAGGATTTAGGTTCCTTGTTACGTCCCCGCGGTCGGGAGCGTCCTAGTTTCCCTTGGCCTCTTCCAGATCCGCCTTCTGTCTCCCCGTTCCGGGACACAGATCCTTCGTTGTCGGTGTGGTTGCCCCCTACATCCTTTTGCATGAGGTCCGCCATATCTTCCTCCTTGGAGACAGAGTACCGCTGGCCTTTCCATTCAAACCGGAGGCATGTTGGATGTCCCCACCGGTATCGCATGTCCCTGGTTCTCAACCAGTCTGTGACTACCCTCAATCATTTCCTCCTGGCGAGTGTAGCTTGGGCTAGGTCTTGGAACAATTGAATTGAAGCGGAGCAGAACCTGATGGGTTCCTTCTTACGAGCTGCTCGCATGATGTCCTCTTTCAGTTGATACAGATGTATCCGGGTTAGTATATCGGGAGTCAGATTCTTGTTGAGTTGATATGTTGAGTATATCCTGTGCGTCCGATCGAGCGCAATTTCTTTGTTCTCTTCTGTGTTCAGGATGTGGCGGAACAAGTCAGTCAATATTGCTGTAGGTCAGAGCCCAATACCGATTTTGGGATTCCGCAAATTCGTATGTTTCGTCTGGACCTGTTTTCAGCATCTTCCTGTTTATTCTGCACTCGTTCCATTTGTTGTTCCAGCTCCAAGACTCTGTTTGCCAGGATGTCATGGTCATGGCTCTGCTCTGTTATCACCGTTTTGACTTCGTCAATTCTTTTTTCCACCGCCAAAACTCCTTTATTGAGGTCAGTGATGGACTTAGCTAGATTAGTTGCACTTTCTTTAATGTATTTTTTGAGCTCTAGCAGCATTTCTAGCAGGTCCGACTTTTGAATAGGTGGGTCTTCGGAAGTCTCCGCCCCCTCTGGAGGGGGCTTATGCACCTGGGCCATTGCCTGCACTTGATTGCGTTTCTGGGTATCTGCTGTCTGCAGCATGGCTTTGATATCACCAGAGCCTTGAACTTTAGCTTTCGTTGCTTGTTTGGACATCTTGGGCGATATATGATGTTTTGTTTGTCGCTCTAGATTTAGGTCTGAAGAATTGGAATTGTTATTGCTCGTGCCATTGCCCCTCAGGTAGGTTTTCGGCCTCTCGCCTCTTTGGGAGTTTTTGTAGAACCAGATGTAGTTCTATATCTGTGTTCTGTTTATGCTATGGGTTGAGGTTTATCCGGTTTCTTTCGGGTTCAGGCGGTTATTGCTTTCATTTGTGGGCCCCCGCTGTATTCCAGAGTCCACTCGACCCAAGAGTCCGTTTTGCCGCCTGACACCCTTTCTTGCTTCTGTGCGGGTTACAACCCACTCTTTTGCTGAGGTTCGGCGGTATGTATTCAAAATGGCATCTATGCAGGTTGTTTCATGTGTGTTCCTCTACTTTGTTGGGGGTGCTCGGGGTGCGCAGTTTACAGTAAGCCGCTGTTCACACTAGGGATCCGCTAGCGTGTTGCTGATGTTTGCCTTCTGCCATGACATTTGTGGTTGTCACCGCTGCGTTTTGTATGTAGCTTCAAAGGCGCCGGGCACCACACCTACATGCGGCTACCTTGTAGCGCGGGCGTTTCTTGTTGTTGCCCCTGCTTCCCCCCAAGCCGGTCTGCTGATCTCCACTCACCGCCGGCCCGCCACCGTGCCGCCCGTGGGGGGACCAGAAATGCGTAGTCAAAGTGGTGCCTGCCCAGGGCCACTCCCTGTGCATTTCTGCAGTTTTGCAAGGTGTCATTTTCGTGACACCCCTACAGGAATCACCGCCATTGCTGTAAGTGTGGATCCAGGGATCCTGGGTGCCCCGTGATCCACACCACTGCTCCCCAGGGTGGGCTTTGCCTGCTGTAGCCCTTGCCTCCCCCTCATGGCCTGCTCACCTTCTCTCTCGCTGAGCCCGATGTCGGCCGCCGGCACGCAGGACCGGCAATGCAGAGTCAGAGGGACGACCGCATGGACCGCTCCGTGTGCGTTCCTCCTCTTTATTAGGGCTGGTTGAAGTACGTATGGTGGTGTGATATCACTGTTTGTGTCCAGGGACAGCCCGAACGTTATTATGGTTGCTTCATATTTTGCGGTGACCCCCTGCGGGAGTCACCGCCACGGCTGCATGTACTGCCCCAGGGGTCCCTGGCATCCGGGGTCTGCGGCCCCTCTCCCGTGTGGTATCCCCGCCACAGTTTTACCTCCTCCCCAGCTGACCTGCTCACCTCTGCCTAGTGCCGAGCCGCCATAACGTGGAGTCCTCTTCACCGTGGTAGGGCGCTGCGTGTTCCTTTCCTGTGGAGACTTCTATGGCCACGATTGCTCTGGCAGAACTGCGCTTCAGGCCTCAGGGTGCGCCGCTTCCTTCTACCGCAGCTCGGGCCTACAGCCCATGATACGCACCCAGGAGGGGAACCAGCGGTCTTCTCCCCTCGCATTCACGCCAGTCAACCGTGTTGTCAGAATAAGCAGGAGGGCAGCCCCCGAGTATTTAGAATGTTTCTTGGTTTCGCTTCGCTCGCATGAAGTCCGCGGGAGCTGCCATCTTGGTAGAGCGTCAATACGGGGTCCCTCCGAGAATTTGCCCACTACTTCATTTGCGTTGCTTGGTGCCGTCCGGGTTTCCTCTCCTCGGGTGCCCACATTATTCATCGCTAGATGAGTTGAATTTGCAATTTCAATGGTGCATTATACAGGGAATAGGGGTTCCGGGGCCGGTTGAAGTCACGGAGCTCGCCGAGGAGCCATCCGTTCGGGTCCTCGGCTGGCTACGCCCCCGGTATTGACATTTTTAATGGGAGCTCCATTTGAGCCTCTCCATTCCTGTCCACTCAGATTATTGACATTCAAAACAATTTTCCTGGTGGCCATCACTTCTGCTCGCAGAGTGAGTGAGCTACAGGATCTTTCGTGTAAACCTCCTTTCACCACATTTTTCAAGGAGATGGTAGTCTTGAGGTACGCCCCTCTTTCCTTCCCAAGGTGGTGTCAGAATATCACCTGACACAAAAGATGACCTTGCCAACATTCTCTCCACCTCCTCATCCTTCCAAAGATGAAGAAGGGTTACATAGACTGGATCTAAAAAGTGCTTTAAGTTTTTATATTGCCAGGATGTCCAATGTCAGACAAGACGGTCAACCTTTTGTTGGTTACACCGGACACGGACTGGGTCAAACTGTGAATAAACAAACCTTGTCAGGCTGGATCATTCTGTGCATTTCACAATGTTATTCTTTCGGTGGTAAAGATGTCCCTGAAACTCCCCTACTCTCCACCATACAAATGAATGAAAAATTGTGTTTTGTGAAGGAAAGGTGTAAAAGTGCTTTCATTCATGTTATGCCATAGAGCAAAATGAGCCCCAGGGACTTCATTGTTATCAGTTCTTAAGTATATCAGGGAGTGGAGTGTTTAACCCTGGTGCACTGTTGTTTCTGAGTGGCATGTATGTCTACTTGTTTCTTCATTGTTTGATTGAAGGTTGACAATACCTAGCCATGTTGGGGTTGGTTCGGCTTGCTACAGTAGCATGATTGTCTTACAGTGCTTCTAAGGGGAAGGTTTCTAAGGCGAGGTGAGAAGACATAGCGGACTTCAACTGTTCCTCAGGAATTGGGAAGATATGCAGAGGAGAATAGGGGTGGCAGTATAGTCTGTCTAGACAAGTGGGATTGGGTTAAAGCAATTTACCAGGGGAGATGCAGAGAAGATGAGGTTGAGTATGTTTCCCCTGATGTAGGTAGGATTCAGTGCATGTTGTTTTATGTTCATAGTTTCCATGAGATGTCAGAGAGCATCCCTGGTGCTTTTGGCGGCTTGGGTATGTGGTAAGTTCAAATCACCAAGGAAGGTGATTGTTGGGTTTGCAATTGACACAGATGTGATGAAATCAAGAGATATCATCAAGAATTCATCCAGACCTGTGAGGAGTCTTATAAATTAGATGGCATCTGTGTGATTGTGGCAAGTAGCAGCTGAGGATCTCCATGGAGTTCATAGGCACCTGGTTGAGCACTTTGCTGGCCTAGTCGGATTTATGGACAACTATATGTGATGATATCAAAGTCGTCGGAGGAGACGGGAGAAGGCAATCCATGTCACTGATGTGAGTGTGTAGTGCAGGTGGGTATGGCAATACCTGGAAATGCTCTGTGTACCTGGACATTTGATGACTGTCCCAGGCCATGAGGTGAGTTCCTGGACCTTTTATGTCACTCTCTGGTGCTGATATTAATACAAGGCCGTTTGATGACAAAGCATAACAATGTTGTGTGAGTACCTGGGCATTTAATGGCAGTACCTAGCAATGGTGCCTGTTCTTGGACAGTTGATGGAAATCATTTTCGATAATGCAAGTACGTGAACATAAGTTAGCAATACCTGCCAAAAGATGAGAGTACCTGGGAATATGATGCTAATTCTAGTCAAATGCTCATACAGTTCCTATGCAAAAGCCCAAATTATTGGATTGTCCAATGCTTATTCATATTCCTGAATTCCTTGCCTGGAAAATGTGCTAGTATCAGAACTGTGCAACATTGTTTGACTGTTTACATATACCCATATTATGTGTCCACTGACATACGTCTAGGTGGGGTTTGTGCCGTACAAAACTAGGATAGAATTGTGCAAGGCAACCCTGAACTCTTGATCAGCATGATCTAATTAAACTTTTTTAATGAGGTCCCACACGGACCCTGAACAAAAATCAGATGATGATGTCCTAAAAACATCATTACCCACGTTAATAGGTAGGTGCAACTTCTTATCGTTTCCAAAAAAAGTGCAAAGCTCATTTGCCATTGATTTCCACACACAAATCTGAAATTTACGATGGGTCCAGTGCTCCTATAATGTCATTATATTTTTAAAAGAATCTTGAATGAACAGACTGATACAATGTAAGCATGATGATTTTTCTGACATTTATGATATGATATGGCATTTATGATATGATATTGCATTTATAATGCGCCTATACACAAGTGTTTCAAGGCGCGACGAGGCAAGGGAGGGGGAACAAGGGAGGACAGACAACGATCTTACTAGGCCAGGTGTCATTCACATCGCTCAAGTGCAGGGAAGGAGGGAGAGGGAAAGTGCGTGGGGAAGGGCAGGGGGGAAAGTGCAGTACAAGCATAGTAGAATAAATAAGATAATAAAACGGCCAGCTGGTGGCAAGTGCGGGGTAAGTGCAGACATAAGTGCTGGTAGGGGGACTGTAGGGATGAAGAAAACAGTCCATGGGGTTGCCAGGGAGGCAGTGCAGGTGCACAGCTGCCAGGGCCTGGGCCCAAGAACAGAAAGGGGTGGCCAGGTATACCAGTGCAGTTTCAACTAGGAGTTCAGCAGGGGGGAGAGGGAGAGAAAGCGGAGGCAAAGTGGAGGGTTTTGAGGTGCTTCCGGAACCAGAGATGGTTCTCCTCAAGTTTCAGAGAGGCAGGAAGGCTGTTCCAGGGGGAGGCCCCTGCTGAAGAGAGAGATCTACCACCAACTCGTTGCTTGGAGAAGTGACTGACCCTGAGGGAGTTGGAGGCAGATGAGCGAAGAGCTCGAGAAGGAAGATATTTGGGAAGAGAGAGTTGAAGGTAATGTGGCCCCAGGCCCCAGAAAGCCTTGTGGACAATGCAGAGGGTTTTGAACTTAATCCTCGCAGCCACTGGGAGCCAGTGCAGGGATTTCAGTCCTGGAGAGATACGATCCCTGGGCTTGAGGCCAAGGATAAGTCTCGCAGTCCTGTTCTGGATAAGTTGAAGAGGGCGGAGAGTAGAGGCAGGCAGATTAAGATAGAGGCTGTTACAATAGTCCAGCCTAGAGAGAACCAGGGCTCTGGAGACAGTGAGCTTCTGGGGGAAGGAGAGGAAAGGAAGAATACCTCTGAGGAGGTGCAACAGGTAGTGTGACTTCTTAGAGACGTCAGAGATGTGAGGAGAGAAGGAGAGAGTGGAATCGAAGATGACCCCAAGGTTTTTAGCCTTGCAGGTGGGAGCAGGAAAAGGGCCAAGAGAGACTGGCCAGAGAGCTGCAGCGAAGGAGGGAGTGGGTGTGCCGATGAGTAGAATCTCGGTCTTACTGGCATTAAGGCAGAAGTCATTGGTGGCACACCATTCCTGGATAGCAGAAAGACAGTCAGACATGAGGGAAGGAGAGGAGGAGGCTGAGGGGAGCCTGAAAATGAGCTGGGTATCATCCGCATAGCACTGGAAATTTTGGCAGAGAGCGGCGATGCGGTGGGAAAGGAGTTGGTAATCTCCAGCAAGAAATATATGAACTAACATATAGAAATGCTTGCTAGAACTGTTACGTGTTATGAATGTGTTAAATAAGATTTGTTTCTTTTTATTTAGATAATTCAATTAAAACTGCAACAACTGGTTACATTTCCGACTACTATCCCGGTAGCCGACGCTGAAGAACTTCTTCGTAATGTGCCTTGGCTAGAGAAATCAAAGGCGCAAACTTCTTTTCTCAAGGTAGTGCATTTTTCCTATTTACAACTTTATAGTTAGTAAACTGAAACAGCAAAACGGACACCCATATAGATTTAAAGATTACTTAAAGCCTGAACCCGGATCGAAGGCATTCAAGCGCTGTGCAGCAAACGGAGTAAAAAATGACGTAAAACGAATACAAATACAGTATAAAACAGTCACATTATGAAATTACAACAGAAGAGAAATGCTTTTATTTTTTAGAAAATCAAATGTTGCAAGCCAAAGAGGTAGCTAAAATGAGCTGTGCGATTAGCCTGACTAGCAATACGACCTTTTTAGGAGGCGGCCATTCTACCTCTATGCTGCAGCTTTTGTGCGTCTCTTCAACAAATGCCAAATTCAAGGACAGGTAAAAGCTAGGGTGGCCTGCATCATTGCAGGAGCCACATCACTGCTTGCTTGTGGTGATTGCAATGTATGGAGTGTGCCGTTACATTTCCGAGATGCAGATTCTGATGACTGAGGGCATTGAAGTCATGGAGTTATTGCTTGAGCTGAACCCCATGTACTTCAGTATGAGCCACGTGGAAAGGGGCCCACATCTTTGTATGTATTTCAGGAGAGTCCATACCGATCTGGAAGCTTTGGTTCTGTTTTCTTGTTATTGGCAGTGGCCACAATCTTATCAATTGAAACCACATCAGGTTGTCATACCGGAAGAGACAGAGCCATGAACATCCTTGCTAGATCAGACCGTTGCGTGAGCAATCTGTCCTTGGGTCCCACTGTATGGTCAAGCATGCTCAGACAACACTGACAAAGGGGCAGGTGACTGTCCTGTGCCATTACCATTAGCCCAACCCATGGGCCCATAGACAACCTTGGAAAGTGGTTTTTAAGCGCTAATGGTGTACTGTACTCCTCCATCTGCAAGGATTACTCGCTTGTCTTCAGTTTCTCAGAAACAGAGAGGTGCCCATGCTATGTTGTTTTTCTGTGTCCCCAGTCTTGAATGTCTCCGGGTTCCATCTGAAAGACCACTTTGTTTACTGCTTTGTGAATGTAGGCTCATTTGGGGGTTGCAGGGTTCTCTGATTGTATTACGGACTGTTGCGTCTTCAGTCACCCAGGGTTGTGAGCTACCGTACCCGTTACTTCGTACGCCTTCTTTTCTGTTGTGTACCTGTTGTGAGTTTGACCCAAATAATATTTTGATAAATAAACCAATTTTCTGTAGCAGGTATCTCCCTGGTGCTGGGTGAAGAGGTCTGTCTGTTAGTTAGTGTATCACATAACTTCTTTTACCATAGTTTTAAAGTACTCCTTGAACGTCTTGGCACTTATAGCCTAAAGTGAGGGTTGTTGTCTAGGAATACGTAATAAGATATTAGCAGTGGCTCCATTAGGAAATACTGTGACAGGGGAAGGGACAGGTCAGAGAGATAATAGCAGGGTAGTGGCACTATCACTCAGATGTTAATATCAATACATGTTTGTGGGACAGGGTCATTTTGGTTTGTATATCGTGGGGACAACTACAGAAACCCCTCAATTGTCATGCAAAGAATGCAGGGGTTTTTGTGACAGGGCAAGACTAAAAACTGTTATTCACTGGGGAAAAAACACTTTTATTAGCAACTTCAGGTTGTTGCACAGGGAGGTGCATAACATGCATGACCTCCAGCCCCACCAATGAGACAGAAAATTGTAGCATTATGAGAGAAGCAATCAATCACTCAAATGCACCTACTGCTGAACTTCAGTATTTGATTCACCCGCAGCTCTGTGCATTGACTTCAATATGTATGTAAAAGAATAATCTTATGTATTTATTTTATGTATTAAACATTTGTTAGGCCCCTTTGTACAACTGCATAGTGTTTCAAAGCACCACAAGGCTAAATGGGAAGAGAACAGGGGAAAAATAGCAATAGCAAAAACAGTAAAATATAGTCATGCTCCTACTAGGCCTTATGGCATTTGGGTGTGCAAGTGCAGTGAGGGAAGTGCAGGAGATAGAGAGGGAAGGGGGAGCAGAGGAGTGGCAAGTGCTGGTCGAGGGCCCAGGGGGGAACTGCTAGGGGGAGCCAGGGGGGAGAACCTCAGGCTAAGTGTTAGTGCAGGCGACTCCCAAGAGAGGGATGCTGAACTGCCAAGCAGGGGTCCACAAGGGCAGTGCGGTGAAGGGGTGGGGGCGCTGGTATCAACTGGGAAGATAGGCCTGGAATCCTGTGATATTCAGGAGGATCAGGCCACCAGTCACAGCGGAAGTGGGGTGATTAGCAGGGAAGGGAAAGAGGGGAGGGGGTAGAGCACAGCAGAGTTTTGAACAGTTTCCAGAACTTGAGGAGGTTCGGCTCAAGTCTTAAAGGGGCAGGGAGGCTGTTCCAAAGGGAGGTGCCAGCCGAGGAGAGAGACCTGCCCCCACTCTCTGCTTGGAGAAGCATTTGACAGTTAAAGAGTTGGGGTTAGAGGAGGGTAGGGCTCTAGCAGGGGAGTATTTAGGTAGGGGAAGTTGGAGAGTGCGTAGTAATTTTGTTAAACTGTCAGAAAAACCTCTAGTTTTCGATATCACCATAATCATTGTTCCACCATCTGAGGGCAGCCTTCCGAACAGCACTATCTGGTAGATGGGAATGGTGTGTCTAGCGTTTGGTATGGTCACCAGCTATTGTGAAACTATGGAGAGAACATGGGTAGTATTATCCAACAGTACCTCGTCATGTACCACAAATTTCATTGTTTTTTATCTTTTCAAAAGGCATACAACATAACAAAATAATGTCAAACACAAAACTATTTTAAAAACAGGAAGAAAAAAAATTCAAAAAGTTTTGAAACCAAAAATGCTTTTATTGTCCGTGTTAGTACTTTCATGTTAAAATGGGATCCAACTGTCATTGTTATAGATTTTGAAGTTGACTGTGGTGTTTCAGTTGGCAAGGAGATCCATGATTTTGAGTTTTCTATTTATTATTTTCGTAAACAATGTAAAATTAGGATGCAGAATTATAAAAACAAATTCATTGCCAAAAAAGAAACAATCCAAAATCCTACACCTTAAATAAATATAAACCTAAAGCAACCCTGTGATAGCTGTACGGAGCCCTCTGGATCGAACTAGGACCGGTGAGATGATCGTGAAGCCAGCAAGCTCGTAAACTGAAGCATCAATGAGGAAGGTTGCATCAGTGATGGAAACCCTCAAAAGAGGTGAGGGCAGGGAGAGGGGTTAAGCAGCTCTGTCAAAATCAGCCAATTATGGCTGTAAAATGGCTGATAAATACTCACAAACAACAGAACCTTGATCAGACTGGGAGTGCCACAACCAATTCATCAAAATTGCTGATCCTGGGGAGGCCACCAGGGGGCGCACAGGCAATGGCAGCCTGAGTGCACAGCTCCCGCCGTGACCGGGCATTCGTAGGGGATTGAGCTCCCCCGAACCCCCCCGGCAGGCCCACCTCAACGATTTCGCTTGGCGACCCCCCTGGGCACCCCCCAGGTGAAAGAGTGGCGTCCGGGGTCCCAGGGGATCCGGAAATCAGGACCCGGGACTCCCGGGCGGTAAGCAGAATGCGGCCTAAGCGGCCGCAGAGCCAGAGGAGAGGCAGGTCCCTCCCGCGTCCTCTCAGATTCACGATCCGGCCTGCCCTCTCCTCGCGACCGGCCCCCTTCTCTGGCCCGGAGGACCGGCCTGGACAGGGACCGGACCCTGGACGGCCCGGGGGCACCACAGCGGACCGGGGGACGGGGCCCCCCCGCCCTTCGTTCCTCCTCCCGGCCCGGAAGACATCGCGCAAGGATCCCCCTGCGCAGTGGACGGCAGGGATTTACTCGGCACCCGGAGGCCCGAGACAGTGAGAGGAGAGGAGAAACAACCTCAGAATCTTCGGAGTGCCCGAAATGGAAGGGGAAACGGAGAGGGACGTCACCCGTGCGGTGCGCGAGATCATCACCCTCTTGTTCGCAGAAGAGATGACAACTGAACTCACTTTCGACAGGGTACATAGAGCGGGGGGCAGGGCGGGGGCCCCCCGGTCGATTTTGGCCCGGTTCCACTACTACTCAGAGAAAACAAAAGTGCTGGAGGAGGCTAGAAAGGCCAGAGAAATCACCTACAATAACGCCCAGGTCTCCATATACCAGGACCTCTCTGCCTACACGTTGGCCAAGCGTAGAATGTGCCGCCCCCTCACGCAGCTGCTCAAGGAGAAGGGCGTACGCTACAGATGGGGCTACCCGTTCTCCCTGACTTTTGAATACATGGGCCAACGATCGACCCTGATTACGGAAGAAGACATAAGGGGAGCTATTCAAGAGTACACAGTGGACACGAACCCCAGGAGGGGTCCAACGGGGCCGGAGCATGGCAGACCTAATGGCCCTGGCCCGTCCGGTGAAAGAAGAAGGCGCACTGGCACGAGGAAATTCAGGAAAATGAATACCCCCTCCCCAGTGAAGGACGGAGAACGTAATGACTCAGAGTACTGAGAACGGGGACGACCAGTCGGGTCCTGGAATGATGGGCGCAGAGTCTGAGAATTTACTACTAACATCGTCCCAACGAACAGCAAGTATGAGGGGCCCATAAACGGGACGCAGCCGCGGGTGGGTCTTAGGGGGCTCAAGGTGATGAGCTTCTTATGCGCATTTCCTGGCCGAGGTGGGCAGGCTGGTGGTTCGGCCAAAAGCCAGCGATGGCGGAAATAATTGGCTGGACGCCAGGGTGGGGGGTGGTGGGTTTGGGGAAGGGGGCAGTTGGGGATTGGTTCTAGGCCCACCCGAGGGGTAGGGGAGGGGGGAGCAGGGGAACAAAAAGCTGACCTAAGGGAGCATGCACGGAAGAGCAATGGGAAGACGTTGACCGTGATAAATGAAATTCTGGATCATGGCTGATAGTCTGCCCGCCCTGGGGGTGGGCTCCCTTAACGTACGGGGCTTAAACACCCCCACAAAGAGATCCCTGGTCTGCAGGGAATTTAGAAGGGCCAACCTCGACTTTCTCCTTCTGCAAGAGACTCACTGGCCACGGGGGAAGGAGCCCAAACTGCGGGGAGGAGGGATCGGGGAGGTCTTCAGTGCTTCCCACAAATGCAAAAAGAGAGGGGCCGCCATCTTAGTAGCGAGGAATGTGGGCTTTGAGAATGAGGCCACGCTGAAAGACCCAGGGGGCCGCTATCTGCTAGTGCGGGGGTCCCTGCAGGGGGCCCCACTCACCCTGGCCGTCATCTACGGCCCAAATGAGGGTCAAGCTCAATTTTGGGAGGAGGTGAGCGATAAACTCAAGCACTTCGTACAGGGCACGGTAGTGGTGGGGGGGACTTCAACATGGTCCTGGACCCTGCCCGAGACAGGAAACGTGCAGGACCACAGCCCTCCAGGGCGGCAGATGAGATCATGGCACGTAACTTCCAAAGGGTCAACTTAGAACTGGGTCTGATGGACACGATCCCGATCCCTAGAACGGACGCCCCTTCTTTCACATATTACTCAGCCGTCCACACGTCATTTTCCAGGATAGACTACATTTTGGTGGACGAGATCCTGCACCCATTCATTTCTGGCCACAGGGTCGACCCCGTCCCCTGGTCTGACCACGATCTGGTCCGAATCACTATAGCGAGGGGAGGGCTAAGCAAACGCAGAGGGAGGTGGAAGTGCAATGACTCCCTGTTGAAAGACGAGGTCCTAGCTCAGGAGGTTCTCAAGGCCATCACGGATTTCTTTGAACTCAATGATAATGGGGAGGTAGGTTCGCATACCTTATGGGACGCCTTCAAGGCAACCCTACGGGGAGTCCTGATCAAAATGGGAACCCAGAAAAAAAGGGAAAGGGAGGCCCAGGAAAGGGTACTGAGGGAGAAAATCGCCCAACTCCAACCGGGGAGTCCCCCCACGGTCCCCTTAGACCGTGCTCAGGTGGCCGCCCTGGATGACTACAGGCTTCAGTTGAAGGATCTCCTCCTCCTCCTGCAGAAGTCTCCAACTGGTCAAACAAAAGTATTATGAAAAAGGGGACAGGACGGACAGGATCCTGGCTTGGAAACTGAGGGAGGTTCAGAGAAGCAGATTAGTGAAAACAGTGAAGAATGAGGTGGGTGAGGTAGGCTACGATACACCCCACATTGGTGAGGCCTTCTGCCGATACTATGAAAGCTATACTCGTCGGAATACATTGGGGGTGAGGCGGAGATCGAGGGGTTCCTAAACTCTTTACAGATCCCGGCCCTGACCAGGGAGAAGGCAGAAGGGTTGGAGGGTCCGGTGACCGAGGATGAGGTGGAGCGCGTGATCCGAGGTATGAACGTGGGCACTTCCCCGGGGGAGGACGGTTACTCGGTCTACTTCTATAAGAGGTTCCGCTCGACCCATTCCCCCCATTTGGTTAAGGTATTTAACGCGGTGTTGGAGGGGGGCTCCCTCCCGGACTCCATGATGGAGGCAATCATAGTGGTTCTCCCCAAGGAGGGCAGGGACCCCTCGGAGTGTTCCTCTTACCGCCCAATTTCTCTGTTGAATATCGATGTAAAAATCCTGGCTAAGGTGATTGGGGGGCGAATGGAGGGGATCCTGCTGAAACTGGTCCACGGTGACCAGGTGGGGTTCATTAGGGGAAGACAGGGCTCAGACAACATCCGTAAAACTATTGATCTGCTCCACTATGCCCAGGTGTCAGACCTAGATGCAAGCGTTCTGTCCCTCGATTCAGGAAAAGGCGTTCGATAGGGTGGAGTGGAGATTCATGGAACTCACCCTCCAGAAAATGGGCGTTTTCGGACACACATTAGGGAGTGGGTGGCGGCGCTATACAGGGCCCCAAAGGCCAGGGTTCAGGTGAATGGCAAGTTGTCAGAATCATTCCCCCTTTCGCGGGGGACAAGGCAGGGATGCCCACTCTCCCCTTTGATCTATGTCCTCTCCATGGAACCCCTGGCCATAGCGGTCAGAGCTCACCCGGACATAAGGGGGATCAGGAGAGGCGAAGTGGAATTTAAACTCTCCCTGTTCGCGGACGATATCCTGGCTTACCTGGTGGACCCGGTATCCTCGCTTCCCCCCCCTCCTGTCCCTGATGGCCGCATTTGGGCACCTCTCGGGCCTTAAGATTAATGCTTCCAAATCAGTCCTGCTCCCCATGAGATCTCGGGACCCGGGCCTGGACCCCCTGGTCAGCCTGGAAGGGATAACAGTAGGGAAGGCCTCCATCCGATACCTGGGAGTCCTTCTCACCCGGGACGTATCCAACCTCGCCCCGGCCAATTACGATCCCCTTGTGTCGAGGGTCACCGCAGATCTAAGGAGATGGGGGGCAATGATTCTGTCATGGTACGGTCGTATGACGGCGGTGAAGATGAACATACTCCTGCGTTTACTATACCTCTTCACCGCCCTCCCGACTAGCGTCCCCGACCAAACCTTCAGGGTCCTTCAGAACGCGGTGCGTGAATTTATATGGCAGGGTAGGACCCCGAGGACCGCAAAGGCTATCTTGACCTTACCGAGGGAGGAGGGAGGATTTGGGCTGCCAGACTTTCAACTCTACTTCTGCGCTGCCCAGTTGCGCGTACTTCTGGAACACATGAAAGAGGGGATGGGCACATATTGGTCCTACTTGGAGGACATGGACGCTCACCCCCTTAAGGTTCGGGACCTCCTTTGGACCCCAAGCAAATTCATCCCGAACAGACTTAAATCCCACCCAACTTTGGGAGTTCTCTGGGCGATCTGGAAGGAAGGCCCCCAGACGGCACACTTAACGTCGTGGCCGTCACCGATGTCCTCGCTCTGGGGTCACCACCTCAAACTGGGAAGCAGGGGGTTCTGCAATGCACAGTCCTGGTCTGACTCGGGGATGGAGTGGGCGGGGCAAATGTTTAGGGAAGGGGAGTTTCTGCCTTATGAGGAATTGAGAGATGCCCTCGGGCAGGGGTCCCTCTCCATATTTGAATATCTCCGCTTGAAGGGAATCCTATGCGACCAATCCTGGGGCCAGAACTTGAAAAGACAGCTGACCCCCTTTGAGAAACTACTGGACACAGCGACCACCAGGAAGGGGGCGGTATCAGGGATGTATAGAATACTGAACACTGTTAACCTGGGGGAAAGGAGGAGATTCAGTACTTTTTGGAATGACTTGGCGGGAGAGGAGATCTCTGAAGACGCCTGGGCGAGGATATTTAAAATAGCTTTCCATGGGAACCTATTTACAGCGGACATGGAATACAACTTCAAGATCCTTCAGGGGTGGCATAGAGATCCTGCGAAGTTGTCAAAAATGTTCACGGGAGTGTCCCCCACATGCCCAAGGGGTTGTGACCAGGTCGGTACGAGAGGGCACATGTGGTGGCACTGCCCGAAAGCTCAGGCATACTGGGAGGAGGTGAGGGGCTGGATCGCTGAAGTTTCGGAGGAACTACTCCCCCAGAACCCTCTGACAATGCTGCTGGGCCTCCCCCTTGAGGACACGGACATAGCCAGATACCCAAGAATGTGGGAAACAATGTTGAGGGCGGGGAGGGTGGCTCTGGCCCAGAAATGGACGAGCCTGGAGACCCCTTCGAAGGAGGACTGGCTAAAAAAGGTTAAAAACATGTTCCGGATGGACAAACTCACGGCAATGATGAACAATGATCTGGGCACATTCCAAGCAAACTGGTACGGGATACAGCAGACCTGGGGATGGGACGTTCACTGATCCACAGGGTGGTAATATAGAGGGAACAGGCACCCACGGCCCGGGGGACGGCGGACGATATACAGCCATACACGCAGTCAACGCTCAGGCTCTTTCTCAAGCTCCGGATACACAGAGCTTTCTACGCGTCTCCCTAAAAAAGAAGGTTCAACTGGGACTAAGTTTGTTTGGGGGGGGTCCTTTGGGGGAGGAGGAGGGGGGGTTATTGGGCCTGTCATGTGTATCATTTTTGCTGAAAATGTTTCATGCCCGTTTGTTATACTATGAAAATGCTAATAAAACAAAGTTAAAAAAAAAACAATTGCTGATCCTGAATGCCTGAATTTGCATAAAGAAAGAGGTGACATTCTAAATGATGTATTTTTAAGTATCTTCAGAATGGAGCACACCACCTCAAAGAGGAAATGAGAGTACCTATCAATGTGTTCTGTATGTATCTTCAATATTGATTGCGCACAGCCTTCGAGACATAGTTTATCATTTCACCAGTACTTTGCTCCTTGCCATACAATGAGGGTCAGAGAAACCACTCCTTCATGCGCTAGCCCTGGCCACAAGCACACTGGGAGTAGAAGTAGAGTGTGACATATGCATCCTTTCAAGTACATAGTCATTCAGACATCTGGAGCTGTTTGTAGAATGGTAGCTGGGGAAAAGGGGTTGAGCCTCATCAGCTGGGTGAACGCCTCATAAATGGGGTGACCCCTTAGCCAACTGGGTCTCAGGATTCGACCTGCCCACTGTTGCTACTTTTAATGTTTTCAGTAATTTGTATATTTTATAACGGCTGCATTTTTTAAGTATGTATTGTATTTACGATTTCTGTTTTTGACTTGCACCCAAATTTTTTCAAGTGTTTTTACTAAAGAGCTTATTGTGTTCTTATTGTTTTTTTCCATTGTTATAGCTTCATGACATAAAAAAGCACCAAAATATATTTTTTTTAAATCATACATCAATTTGTACATTTTACACATGCAGCATTTATTAGGTATGTAGTGATGATTTTCATGTTTGATTTACATACAAAAGCAATACATTGTGCGGTACACTTCGAATGGATTGTGTCCCCCGACATATTCCTCATCTTTTGATATAGATCCGTTCCAACTTCAGCAAAAAATTACGATCCCGTCGACTCGATATCCCTCGAGGGCCCCCGTTGGCTTCAGTTGCATTTATCCGACGCAGCTATCGCTTTGAAAGAATTATGTTGTGCTTCGGGTTTGAATAAAAACTACGACACTCAAGAGAAAATGTCTTCATTGTCAGCTCAATCGAAACTGAAGACAGGATTCAAGAAATGCCACGGTTGCGGTGCCAACATGTGGATCACTGACTCTCATTGAGTGTGTCTACGGTGTCTGGGCAGAGAGCATCGAACGGCTGATTGCAACTCCTGTCAGGCAATGACAGCTAAGGCTCTAAAAGATCATAAAGGGAAATTAGCGGCGGGTACGACCCCCTCGAAATCCCCTTCATCCCAATTCAAAATTCAGTCTTCTGACGATTCGAGAGGAGATTGTCCTCAGAGAAAATCTTCCAAAAAATAATCTTGCTCCAGGAGTGGATCTCACCATTCATTGTCTTCGACCAAGAAGTCGAAAAAGAGGTATTACAGATCTCCATCTTCCTCTAGTGATTCCTCTCCTGAGAGAATTTCATGTCCAACCAAATCCTCTAATCCTGCCAAGTGGTAAGAGTTTCGGAGAGAGATGTTAAAGATATTTGAGAAGGAGTCCCGACCCCCTTGAAGGACAAGAAGAGAAGTCATGATCCGGTAACGCTGCATAAAGGAGACAAAGGGAAGGCAAAGGGAAAAAGCACAGTCCTGCGCTCCCTCGATCCCGGGACGTAAGCCATCAACCCAATGAGAGCCATTGAGGTCTCGACCCGATGAAATTTCCTCAGTGACTCCTTTGAGTCGAGGGTCTAGCCCTTCGAGGGCGATGTCTGCAAAAAAGTCTCATTTTTTTTATTGTTTATTGGTTAAAATAAATTCAACCTTAACAATACAAAACAATGCAAGATAAAATCAAATACAATTAAAAAATTAAAAAAATAACTTACAACAGACATCATTCTGTTATAAAAACAAAACAGTCAGAACAAACAATGCAAAGATAGTGGGATGAGCTACAATAAAAAAGGAAAAGTATAACATAGAAAACAGATAGTTGTAAAAATAAATAAATCATAAAACAAGACTTTTTCTTTACCTTTAAAATATCACTTCTCCAACAAAAATCCATAAAATTACATAAAACCGAGCTTATTCTTTTCCTTTAAAGTTTCACGGTTAACCAGTGACAGGTGACTTCCTAAATCCATAAAATACAGGAAAACTAATACTCATTCAATTCAAGCCATTCAAATAATACATCATTGAGACCCCCTTGGATGTTTGTAGACCCAAAGTACACGTTTCCCAGACAGTTTGCTCAATGCTTTCACAAGAGTAAAAAAACTTCTGAAAATGTAAATACCGCCTAGATCTAAGACTTATACATTCTACTAATAGGTGCTACAGTGTTTCAAGCCCATCTTCCCGCTTGCAGAATCTACAACAAGCCGTCTTCTCACCAACCATTCTCCTTCTTTGAAGGACCTCCTTGGTCAAATATTGATTCCACCTGAAGCATAAGAAATGGTCTCTGATTCTATCCCAGGGGAGCCTAAACAAGTATGGGTCCAATGTCCCTCTATGTTTATTCTTATGCTCAGAACAAAGTTGTCTCAGAGAGACATACCCATGCAGACTATTTATATTATTCAACCAATCCTGGTCAAACAACTTACATTTAGTTCTGGTCTGATTATTCACCAGATTATTTTTCGTAAGATCAAGTGTCGTTAAAAGATTGGCCCAGGTTCATGACCTCAGCAATTTCTTGATACAAGGGGGGTCATTACGACCCTGGCGTTAAGGGGTTAATGGCGCCGTAAAAGGTTGCGGCGCCGTTAACCCCTTAACGCCTTGCTACGAGGTCCCTTTGCGGCTCCTGACCTTAACGGCTGGTCTGGACCAGCCGTTAAAGTAGGGACCCACAAAGGGACTTTGAAGGTAATTATGGTACCGCAATTTGCGGTACCGTAATTACCGCCTTCCCCAATCCCATTGAGCCCTATGGGGCAAAAATGGGAATGGGGACGGGCCAATGGTAAATGGGGAATTACCACCCGCCAACCTTGGAATGGGGTGGTAATTCCCCATTTAACCATGGCGGAGTCGGTAAGTTACCGGCGTTAACCATGGCGCTAATAGCACCATTGGTTAACGCCGGGGACCTAATGAGGGCCATAATCTGTGTTTTCTTAGGGTTAATCGTTAAAGTATTTGCCCCTGCGAAGTCTTCAAATGCTGCCAAAATCCTATGCAAGTCTGTTTCAGTGTGACCAACCAATACAACATCGTCTGCATAGGCCATCCAGCTAATTGGCAACCTCCCAATTTTCGAGGAGCAAGAGAGGCTGCTTCAAACTGTTTACTCACATCAGCCACATATAAATTAAAGAGGCAGGGGCAAGCTTGCACCCCTGTCTCAGACCATTACACGTGGGAATCTCTTGAGTGAGGCAGCCCTCCTGGTTCAGCCTGACACGAGCATTGGTGGCTTCATGCAATTTCATAATCAATTTCAGTAGACCTTCAGGGATACCCCATTTGGCTGGCTTCTCCCATAATTTTGATCAAATCACTGTATCAAAGGCACTAGATAAAACCAATGTCACAATGTGGATAACCGGGTATACCCCTTTTTTCACCAGATCCTAGAGGCAGCCCAACAGAAACTCATTGAGATTTGTTCCATGTGATTTACGGAAGCCTGTTTGAAATGGAGAGAGTAATTTTTTTCCCCCAAGCCCACATTTCCAGATGTTTCAATATCAGGCTCGCAAATATTTTACTATCAGAGTCCAGAATTGTAATTGGACGATAGTTGGAAGGAACCAATCTACTGTCCTTTTTTATAAATTGGTATTATGTAGGCTGTCCCCCAAGACTGTGGAAGGAGGCCTGTCTTCAAGATGTTATGAAACAGAAGCTTCAGAATCTCTGCCCATTCAAGACAAGCTCCCTTAAACAAATTATTTGAGGTCTAATTCGGTCCTGCTGCTCTCGATTCACTGGCTCTCTTAATTTCAGTCCAAACATCCTCCAAATCACAACTCATGGCTGCAACTAACCCATCATCAGTGTTTTGTGTATTCCCGTTACTACCACTGTCAAATTGGTTCACCCTATATAATTCACTAAAATGCTTTAACCAGTCTTCTTCTGAGACCGCATTGACAGTACTTTCCCCATAGCCTATATTCTGCGCATTCATTAATGCCCAGAAAGATCTACAGTCTTTGGTTCACAAATAGCTCAGCATTTCCTCTGCATCCGCCTGTACCATCAATGCCTGGTGGTTTTTCACCCAATTTGTGTTTCTTAATTAGAGTTTTGTTATAGTTCCATCACTATCTGGGTCACAAGGTCTTGCCTTCTGTATGACCTGAATCAAATGCCTCAAAACCCTTTTCCTTTCGGCAATGTCATATTTATGCATTTTCTTGTTATTACTACATTTACCATTATCGACACTAACTTTCCCGCCAACATGGTGCTCCGTTATCCCAAGGAAAAAAGCACAAAAATGATCTTGCTTAAATGTTGACATCTTCCACTTGTACAGTGTTCGACCACATTTTTAATTTCACCATTCACCATATTAATCCTTTGTTGGTTCCACAAAATTCTATTTTGAGCCGGGTTAACCACAATAACCTCACCATAGATCTTGACCTCTGGTCTAAGATACCAATCAAATTTACATCTCTAGCAATGTGGCAGCACCCAAGCCAAGACAGGGGTTTAAACTAGCCTAATTACGAGCTATACTTTATGGCAACTCAGCTGCAGGCGGTGCTGCTGTGAACCGACCCTGCGGGGGGTGGGGGGTTATTGAAGGGATTATTGGGGAATTTGCTGACCCAACAAAGGGCAGTGGAATTATTGTGGGGAGCGGTGGGGGGGCACCAGCAACGTTTTCTGGGTGGTCCAGGAGATCTGGAAGAAACTCCTGAGGAGTAAGTTGATATTGGGGCTTTATAGCACAGACCTACCGTGGAGTGTGGACCAGGGGCTTTTGGCGGTGATACAGATGATGGGGTTCTTGGGATTGATGCAGAGAGGGTGTGCCTCGGTGGGGGCTCTATTTGAAGGAGGTTATGTGCAGCCCTTTGAGGAATAGAGGCAGCGGTATGGGATTGCCAGGGGGCAAATTAAGGCCTAAGGGACAATGGTAGCACGCTTAGTGGAAGTGTTGGTGGACATCCCGGAAGAGCCAGCAATGATCCCACTAATGCAAGTATTGCTGTCCAGGTGGTAGGGGGCAGGGTTTCACGCATCTGTCAGTCAATAGGGGAGTTGTTCCCGGTGGAAGAGCTGACAGTTAAGGCCAGGTGGGAAAGTGATGCGGGGGATCATATCTCGGAACCTGATTGGGTGAAGATGTAGGAGCAGATCCGAAAGACCTTAAGGAATGCTAGATTTCAGTTGATACAATATAATGTTTTGCATAGACTATATGTAACACCCGTGAAACTAAATGCAATGAATGACTTCATAAGCGCAGACTGTCCAAGATGTGGGACGGGTAGGGATCTGGCACATGTTGTGGTGATCAAGGACTACTGGCATGCAGTGGTAGTAAGAATCAATGGGCTACTGGGTGCTAGTTTTGAGTGCATTCCAAGAGTGTGCCTATGGGGACTATTGCCAGGTGGGAAACGTTACAAAGCACAGAGGCAATTGGCCTAGTTTATGCTAGAACTGGGCAAAAGGAGGGCAGACATAGAGTGGAAAAAGCCCAGAGGGCTGTGGGGTACATTTACCAGCCCCAACAGAAATCCGCTGCATCACAAAAACTGCATTTCAGCAGTTACAAAATAAATGGCTGTGCTGTATCTGCTGAGCACATATGGGGCGAGAGCTAAACACAGCAATCCCAAGAATGGGTGCATTTTGTTGTTCTCCGCGTGAATCCGGAGAAATTAACTTAAAAGCAGAATGGCCCTTTGTTTCTCTTTCGTCATTGAAAAACTCAAGGCTGCACCAGAAAATAGCCTGTAATCTGGACGGCATCGCACTGGTGCCTCTTTTAGCTTTAAACAGCACACAATTTGTTCTATTCAACACAGCCTTGCCTGTACATTGCATTTGAATGCCATTAAATAAGAAAAAACATGTTTAACAGCATTGTTTTCATAAAAGAAAGTCCATGAAGAGCAGAGAATCTTGATCAAATCCGCATGGCTCAGATTTACTTTTGCAACAAACTAATACACTCAAGGAACTTCAAAGAAAAGATTATTTCCCTTGCTGTCTGTGATCAAGAAAACCATTTGCAAACATCTTTCTGTGCTCAGAAATTTACCTGATCTGTAAAAGTCTTTGAGTAAATGAATGTCAAAGAAACCACATTTGTTGAAATGAACATGAGCTAAAAAGAACACGTGTAAACCCCGTTTTTGCAAAGCAGGGAAATGACAATTTGAAAACGAAATGTGAAAGAATGTCATTACTCGCACAGAAACAGTATTACATGTGTGGGGATGGGGTTTCGTTTAAATGTATATTATACTTATTTCCAAGAAGAAAAAAAACCTTTTGAAAACACCAGAACCAGTTTAGCCTAGGCAGGCAATTCAAAGGTACCTGCCCCCATGGGAAAAGAATCTCCTTCACAAATATGAAAGGGCCAAAGTGTGGAAAGTCGCGACCTCGTCAGACTGGCCGGCATTTTTACAGCAAGGAACAATGGACCCAAGGGGAACTAGCACTGTCACAAGGAGGTGCGATTTCCATTGACCTCCCTCCTCAGCTTCAACTGCCTAGGCTCAAAGGGCGCCATGGAAACCCTGTTGTTCAGACTGACACAGAGGGGGCAGGTTGGCTGTGGAGATTTAAAGGACCACCCATACAGTGACAAATGCCATCCATAGACTTTAGAGAACTTTTTACATTAAGTCATTTCTTTCAATACTCTCAACAAGTACTAATGTCAAAATTTTGACAGTTTTTATGGCATTTTTAGACACACAGAATGAGACTAGGTGTATCTGTGTAGCCCATGGTGAACTGGAATGACAGGAAAATTGTATTTCAGTGTGAATCTTAAATGGCGCAGACATGAAACTTGAGAAAAATATGCCAAATTATAGTATGCATATATGGAACCATTTGTAGAATTGTAGGTGTTTCATTTCTCCTAAAAAACGTGAAATAGTGCCCAAAGGGCGAAGCAGCATCGCACAGAATTGGCGTTGCAACCAGCATATTCCTTGTGAAATATGGGATCTTCCCATCTGATTTGTATAATGGTGACTATTGTAAATATAAAGTTGTATTCCATAACCCCCTTTTGTGAAAAAATAGGCTTGTGGGACAAAAGGAGTCATAAAACACATGCACCTCAGGGGAGGTAACTTCCTTCAATCCAATCAGCACGGAGGGAGGTGGCAACATTAATTGCCTGGCCTATCCTACTCAAGGGGTATGTCCAGATTACTACCGCCCACCTACTTCCGCCCACCTAAAATTCTCTGAGGTCATCCTGGCTATATAAGAGATAGGCAGGGAGGCATAGGGAGATTCAACATTCAAAATTCACCCTTCAAGATTCCAAGACTCCAGAACCAGGTCCAGTGGTAGCTGACCCAGATCCAGGCAGAACCACCTATCCAGAACCTCCTATCCAGAACCTCCTATCCAGAACCTCCTATCCAGAACCTCCTATCCAGAACCACCTATCCAGAACCAGATTCATCCCAATAATTCAGGGAGAAAGGAGGAAAGGCTTCTGATCCCTTGGGGAGAATCCAGCAACTAGACCCTTTGCCCAGCTGATGCATCCCGCTGTCCACAGTGACCAGACCCCTGTTGCCCAGCTGTTCCCCTAAAGGAGAGCCCAGCCGCTTCCCAGTGACCAGATCCTTGCCTCGCTGACCAGAGACCCGGTTAGCTGTCCAAATTACCCAACTCAAGTGCATTTTGTAAGTATCACCCTCCTCAGTACCCAAAACTGCATACCCCGCTCTGTTACCTTGCATTCTGTCCAAATCCTAAAGAAATCCCACAAAAGAACTCTAGTAATTTCCCAAATTGTCAGCATCCTCTGATCATCCGGTCCTTAGAAGAATCTGTGCTAGTTTATATGTGTTAGCGTAATTCTTTTCCAATCATTTCAGTAAACTGTGTAAATCCTTAGTACCAATTTTGAGATAAATTAATTAATTCCCCTATAAGGAGGCAAGCAGTGCGAGCTGGTTAAAATTGCAAATTAACCCCCTTGTGTGCAGTGTCTTTCTTTAATAATATAGCCACAAAAATATAGTCCCAGTAGAACCCGTCAGTGTACTATCAAAACCGGTTTTGCCCGTGTAATTGCTTTCCTTAAAAAAATCTTATTTTCATTTCCTATAGAGAAACCCATAAAGAGTCATGCTTTCACTGCATTCTCCCCTCTGCTATGTGCCTTTGTTCCCCATCATAAGAACCGATTTCCGATTTTGACTGTTAGCCTATTTTCATAGCTGTTTGCGTGTTTAAAGTCAGTGTAGGATAAAAAATTCCAATTCTGCCACGTGTGATTTTTGCTGCATTGTTATCCTTCCCAAAGTCGATTTTTCTCAACTGTATTCATGTTGCTTTAGGTTCCCTTCCCAGTAGCTTGTACATTTCCTTGCCTCTTTAGTACAGCCAAACGAATTCCCGTCCTATCTCTTCTACCGCAAAATGTAAACTGACCTCGAAGTATCTAGTGAACTCCGAATGTGCCACTTTGCTTTTTTTTCAAGGTTTTCATTTTCGTTTTGGCCTCCCATTCTGGGATGGTAGGTCGAATTTAAAATCCGATTTTTCCCTATTATTTCTGACTCCTTGCTACTCCCTTCCATCTACACAGAATTTAGTCAGCAGGTGTTTGGGGGAAGTGTTGCAGGGGGAGTGCATGACATAAGTATCATCTATGAGTGTGACAAAAAGTGATCTTGCTTCCATTCATATTTAGAATTGATGTATCGGATGTCAGAAAGTTAAATAAATTGTATTATAACATTTTGCTGTATATTATCACCACACTGGTGATTGCTGCCCTAAATTTGATTTGTTTGATTTTGCATTTGAATTTTAAAAATAAATAAATATTTCATTTTACACACTGGCCTGGTTCATGGTCCATTGCGGCAAAGGGTGTTTGTCAAGGGGGGTGTGAGACGAGTTGGGTGCCTTCTCAAAGCAGAATCCAAAATCAATAAAGTTAAAAGCGTTTTTATTGTGCACCACATCCCTTGCCAGCGGAAAGAGTCCTGGTCTGGAGTGTGCCGTATTGTAAATCCGTTAAAGGGCCATCATTGAGACAATGGATGGAAGATATCCACAGATGGGGGCTGGCGGAATGGGAAGTCCTGAAGAGGACCCGGGACCCCGGGCTAGAGGAAGGGGTAAAGTTGGATTGGAGCCAACTGTTAAATCAACTATGTTCCTCAGCAGATTTGAAGCCCCCATGAGGGTGGAAAAGAGAGGGTTGGTTGAGAGGGGAGGTATCAGAAGGGAGAAAGAAGGGAGGTACAGCGGTAATTTGTGGGGACATATGCAAAGGTGAAGGTAAGAAGACTTGAACCCACATTATCATGTCTCTGACAAACATGTAGGCCCCGAAATCTACAGCACTACTAGATAATGGTTTATATCTGTTTAGGACTGTTTGCAGAATTTCAACAAGGGGCTGGCTAGGTGCGGGCGGGCAGCCCTGGGGAGGGGGGACGGGCGGAAAAAGAGTAAACAGTTGTCAATGCTATATGAGTTAATTGCTCAAAATACATTCTATGCCTATTTGCTTCATGTTATAAAACTATGTTAATAAAAATAGTTTTTTAAAATAGCACAAAAGAACCAACGCTGGATTCAAATCCAAGGACCACTCTATCTGAGAGGTCACTATCCACAAATTCAACACTCTCAATGTCTCTCGTTGATATTACACTCAGATTTACAATTTCTGAAAACAAAGACAATACATTGGATCGATTTCAAACCAATCTGCCATCATAATGTAATAGCCCTTCAAGAGCCTATTGGTATGGAGCCTTATATTTAGATGAGCTTTATTCAAACTTCTGGCCCATGTTTTTAGAGGAAAGTTCCTTCTTGGCATTATTATGGAAGTCATTGGGCCTCATTACGAGTCCGGCGGTAGCCGTGCCAGTAAAACCGGCAGGCTGCCACCGGACTTGTGGGGATTTGCCAGCTCCCGACTTGCTGGAATTACCGGGGCATTAAAGCCCCGGTGGTCTGGTAATTCCGGAGCCAGCATTCTGTTTCTCACCATTCCCGTGGAGTCCAATGAACTCCACGGGAATGAGGGCCGTGGAAACACCGGCACCATGCAGTAATGGTGCCAGTATTTCCACGTCTGTCTGCGGCCGGTGGCGTTACGCCCGCCAGTTTAGACCTGGCGGGTGTAACACCACATGGCCACGAAACTCATAGTTAGCCGGTCTGGAAAACGGTGCCGGTACAGTTTTACCAGCACCATTAAATCTGGACCAGCTACCTTGTAATGAGGCCCATTGTTCCCAGATGAGAGATTGCAGTTTTCTTCTCTGCCTTTAGCCCCTTTAAGAACTGAATGAGGTATAAAATGACCACTTCCGGCACTGGCACTCAAGGGTGTAGACTTGGCCTTGCATAACTTGTTGTATAAATTGGGCCCCATTATCATCCAATGGAATGTCACGACTACTATCAGTTACTTTTCCTACATTGATGGTTTCCTGTGCGGAGACACCCGCCAAAAAATGAGATTTATGACGGGATCTTGCATCACATGAAAGAAGGGCCTGTGACCCCAACATATAACTGGCGCCCCTCTAGAGATTCCATTAAACGCAACCCGACATACTTCAGTACTTAAGCAATCTCCATCCATACAAATTACACACTTATCAGGAGAGGTACTAGGAAAAGTGGAAGTTGAACCTAGAAAGTGTGCACAATAGCGTTGCTGTGTTACAGTTGAACTTAGAAAGTGTGCCTAACAGCATCATTGTGCTAAAGTTGAACCTATCAAGTGTGCCTAATAGCGTCACTGTGTTAAAGTTGAACTTAGTATGCGTCCCCTTATAGCGTCACTGTATTAATTGCTAAACCTAGAAAAATGCCTAAAGTGTCACTGTCTTAAATTTGAATCTAGATTGTGTGCCTAATAGCGTCATTGTGTTAAAGTTGAACTTGAAAGTGTGCCTTATAGCGTCACTGTGTTAATTGCTAAACCTAGAAAATATGCTTAAAGCGTTAGTGTCAAAGTCAAATCTAGAAGGTTTTCCCAACTTCATTGAGTGTGCCCAAATAGTATAACTGTGTTAAAACTGAACTTAGAAATGTACCCTAATAGCATCTCTGAGCTAATGTTGAATCTAGACACTATTCCAACATCATTGAGTGTGCCCAATAGCGTCCCTCTGTTAAAACAGAACTTAGAACGTGCCATTCACTGGGCTAATGTTGAATCTAGACAGTACTCCAACATCATTGAGTGTGCCCAATAGCGTCACTGTGTTAAAGCTGAACTTATAAATATGCCCTAATAGCGTAACTGTAGTAGAAATTAATTTAGTAGGTATTCCCAACATTCACTGAGTGTACCTGGTCGCATGCACTTTACTGATTACCACAATATCCCATTACTACGCTTACTCTCTCCTATACACCATCATTCAACTAGAACACAGCAGTACTATGACACATTTGGTAAAGCTGTTCTCATGCTAACATTACCCATCAAACTACCCATCATCCTTATAAAACAGATAGCTAGCACCCACCGGCTAGTTTAGGCGTATCCTCAGGCCTAACGCAGCCAGAACTCAGTCTGAATGTCCACCCTCCAGACTGAACACATTCAATTGATCTCCTCTGCACCACACCTACCGTTAAGAAGCAGCTATCATGCAACAACCACACCAGCTGCACACATACCTGGTGCGCCCACTCACTTTACGACTCTCTCTCTCTCTCTCTCTCTCTCTCTCTCTCTCTCTTTCTCTCTCTCTCTCTCTCTCTCTCTCTCTCAACTGACTCAAACTGCGGTTCCTGAGGGCGTTCAACCTACCAGCGCCTTGAGACTATACCAATGGTACATAAGGTGCTATATAAATGCAAAATAACATAACATATTGAACAGCTCTTTCTTTAGGGTTCCTACGTTACATTAAGAAAGAGCCTTCTCTATTAATGAAACACAAACCCGTATATGGGTCTCCTTGCTTTTAACCACAACTCCACCCCTATTAAAGGATCCAACTCTGTAAACTCAGAGTCAAAACTGAAACCTGTTAATTGCATTCAAATTTCGGAAATTGTCCTTGAAACTCCTCCTGATGAACCAGCATTAACATTGTCCTATTACAAACACATGGACAAGTATTGGGTGCGCAAAGTGCTGCTCTTCTCTCTAAAATCCACTTAAGCAATCTCCATCCATATGTCATGATGCCTACCCCCGGGGAACCAGACCAGGTCCAGCAACCCCAGAAGCAGGCATCAAGTTATTTTGAGCAAGCCCAAAAACCCCTGCTAGGGGATGTTTGGGTGCGGTCCTGGCGCCTATGGCGCCAGGGTTATATGGAGAGTCAGTCCTGGCGCCATAGTGAAAGGGGCCATTAGGGGTCCCTCGCGATATGGAAACAAGGCAATAACCATACACGAAAGGATGCGCCAGACACGAGGTTCCAATTCCCAATGCTAGGGTTTATTGCAAGCAAAAATAGTCCCAATTGGCCAACTGTGGTCTCACGCCCCGCAACGTGTATTCTCTAGACCTCGAGGGACGCAAGAGAGCGAATTACGTACATCAGTTACATATATACAAAATGCATATCATACAATCAGCTATGTCATGTTTAACACCCCCCTTTTATTAAGTTTCTTTGAACTCGGGATGATGATGGACATTTCCGACGAGTATGACAATTATGACACTTTCGATGTCTATTCTAGTAACAATGTGTAATTTAGAAAGTGCGGAGGCATCTTCTAGTTGTTGAACAGAACACAGTGCTTCTGTTCTTGGAAGCAAGCTGCACACGGGGGAAGAGCCACATTCCAAGCTTTGCTATCTATGAGGTGCTATTCGTGTCCTGGGAGCCGACACGCTCTAAAGGGTTTTGTGAGGGGGGGGGGGCGTAAGAAGAGCATAATTCAAGCCTTTAGCTGCTTTATTCTAACATATTCTACCACAGTACGAGACTGGCTGGCAGCTGTGAAATGATTAAATGCCCTGCAGCTCTCCCTCAAGGCTACAGAGAGGGAGCGTGGGCATTCCTTTCTGGGCTACTCATGAGGAGTTTCAACGAACTCCTCAGTCCCGCGACCTTGCCCTTTCATATTCAGACAACAATGTTAACAGTTGAGCAGAGTAAGCAGAATTCGCAAGAATTGCAAGCTGCAAAGCAGTTTTAGACAGAAAGCAATGAGCAATGGTTAACAAGCAAAATGGCGATTCTTGCTACGTTTAAAATGGCCGCTTGTTCGTCAAGCATAGCAGTCTGTATTTCTAATATCGTAGGGGAGTAATCATCTATAAACACACAGCATGCAGTTTTTACGAGTTTGCAAACTCCCCCACGATCAACTAATATTATATCGAGAGCCATCCTGTTTTGTAGTGCCATTAGTCTTATTCCTTTCTCTTCTAACGTCATATTGAATAAAATATCCGTTGTTGAATCTATTGTATTTTGTAATATTCTAGACAGTTTTCTTATATTATAGGAATTTTCTATTTGGGCCAAGAATGGTATAAACCTTCACTACTCCTTTGAGTTCTACCTTTTGTTCGTCTGGCTACTTCTGCTGTCTCCAAGAGGAACACTCCTGGAAACAGTAGACCTAGGTAGCATGTACCTCCCAAGTTCCTAGGTAACCATGGATATGCTTTTGCCCCACATATAAAGTAAACAGGGTCCCCTACATACACAGGTTCTATTTCGTGCTTTAAAACCACTGTGTTCAGACAGCTGCTAAACGTTCCTACTTTATAGGAACCTTTTTTTCTTTAAACATAGGGGAGCAGTTTTGGGGCTGTGATCCACTGTATAGGCAGGGGGCACAGCATCTTTATTCCATTCATCCCTCAATCGAAATTTCATTACTGATGTTTCTTCTGTTGGCGGGGTCGGTCTATTCTGCCTATGTAATCTATCTAGTCTTGTTGTCTTTCGTGTATTTTTACTCATGGGATCTGGTGAAAACACACAAGCTTTGTGGAATATGGAACAACCCACAGGTCTCATGATCACTTCCTCAAATTCATTCATATTGGTCTCATCTAGCTGACCCGTATTATTCTTGTTCCATTTCCCAAAGAACATTGCACTCAACGATACTTCACATGAATAAACCAATGATAACGGTTGTACATACCAGCCCATCCCTTTCCCATCGTGCTGTGGTAAATGGGCACAAACCCAGAAATCTTTTTTCTTTAAAACCGCATGGGTCATGTTCATGATGAGCAACAATGTATTGTTGCCATATCCTTCTCTATGTCTTTCTTCCATTGGGGACAAAGTACCAGTGATTACATGAACCGGGCTATCAGTAGCTGCTTTTGGCAAAAGTGTTTCTAATGGGTGCGCAGACTTCAGGAACCATAGTGTAATAGCTGTTATTGTTGGTACTACCATACTTAAGAAACACAGGACCAATGTCCAAATCAGTACCTTATTCCTTTTACCATGCTTTTTCCCTAAATTTACAGTCTCTAAAACTATGATCTTTTCAGCAGGGGTGCAGGAGGAGGCTGAAACCGGTCTTGATTTGTTCTTCATCGTCCTTCTTCTTGCTGGCAAAGTTCGTCGCAAATGTCTCTCGTTCTTGATGCCAGAAAAGTTCAACGAAAATGTCACAGTTCAATTCTGCCAACCCTTTCACAGCCTAGATCACTTATCCACTCCGAGCAAGATTAGTTGTTCTTTCTCCCACTGCTCAGATGATTTCTGAACAATTCTTTATTGATAGAGTAGTATGTGCATCCAGCTTGTCCTGCTCTGGCTTAGGACATATGTACTCTATCAGCCTTAGTACTTATGTGCGTCCAGCTTGTCCTGCTCTGGCTCCTGACACATGTACTTTATTATATGCGCACCGAGGAGCCGTGAGTCTTGAATTGTCCGACTTGCACAACTCTCACACTTCTCTCCTCTACGCCCCTGGCTCCTACTCCGTCCGTGAGTGGAACCAAAGGCAAAAGAAAAGCACCAAAGATCTGTGGGTCACTTTGCCTGTCGAGGCCGCAAATTATACTGTTTCACTCCTGGTATTGTATGATCCGTGAATTAGTGCCGTTGCACTTCCAGTATCAGGCTCAGTGTCAGCCTGCGGCACAATGATGAGTAGCGATGAGCGCCGTGGCAATGATGTAGTTTCTTTCTTTGGCTTTGGTGCGTTTGCAGAAACTGGTGGGCGCCAAAGGGGTACACGCGTTGTTTCTGCTGGTGTTTGCAATGCAGAGTTTGTGTCGCTCGGCAGTGATGTTGTTTCTGCTGAGCAACGTTGGGGCACTTTTCGCCCTTTCCCCTTTCTGGCAGCCTCCTCGGGCTCTGTTTCGAGTTTCACTTCTCGCTTAGGCTTTGTTTCAACTTTCACTTCTCGCTCAGGCTGATGCTGCGGCAGTGGATTGGCAACAGTTTCTTTTGTTTCCGAGACCGTTTCCTTTCCCTGGTCGTCGGAAGTTGTCAGCAGTCCTGGGAATCTTTTGGCATGTGTCGCATGGATCCATGCCTTGCGACCGTCCACTCGAATGGCCGTTTGTGTCGCCAAAAGTACTTGGTAGGGGCCGCGCCACCTGGGTGCTAATGCTGTCTTCCGCTCAAAGTTCTTAATCAGGACCCAGCTTCCAGGCTCCAGCGAGTGCCCCGGTCCGGTGTATCGCACTGGTAACGCCTCCTGCACCTGCTGATGAATCAAACGCAACTTCTGCATTAAAAGGCCACAGTACGTGCTTAACACAGCATGCTCGACCTCACATAATCTTTTGGGCTGCGGTGCGCACCATACATTTGCCGATCTCCCCATTATATTTTCATAGGGGGAGAGCCCAGTTTTAGCCTGCACAGACGTGCGCATGCACAATAGCGCTAGGGGTAATGCATCCACCCAACTCAACTTGCTCCCAGCACAGATTTTAGCTATATTTGACTTTAAGATACCGTTATGTCTCTCAACAAGCCCGGCAGAACTGGGATGCCTGGAACTGTGGAATCGTTTCTCTATCTGTAGACCTGCACAGATCTGTAGTACTACTGCGCCCACAAAGTGTGGGCCGTTATCTGACCACAGGACACAGGGCAGCCCGAACCGGGAGAAATACCCTTTCAACATTACTTTTGCCGTTGACATGGCAGTACAATCTTTTAAAGGATATTCCTCCACCCACTTGCTAAATGCACAAATCACCACTAACACATATTTGTAGTTCTGGCACCTTTCCATTTCTATGAAATCAAAATGGATCACCTCGAATGGCATCGAGGGTGGGCCAGAACTACCTACTGGAGTCACGGTTCCCTTCCCTACATTGTGTTGCAGGCACGTAATGCAATTCTGCACTAGCCTTTCTGCATTCTTTTTTATGTGCTCATTTTTCCATACTGAGGATAAATGCTGTACCATCTTCTTCGCGCAAATGTGGGTAGGGCTATGCGCCATTGTAAACATTGCGGTTACGTAACAATTTGGCAACATCCAGTTTTTGGTCTCTTTGTCCACCCAACATCCTTCCAAATCTAACTCAGCAGAGCCCTTAGCCCACCCCTGAATCTCTTCGGTCGTGGCCTCAGCCTGCATTTCTTTGACTGTGGCAACTCCATTCTCTATCATACAAGGTACTTCCTCTGTTTGTACTGTCATCACTCTAGTACTCAAATCAGTGGTTGTTTGTTTCGCAATCCTGTCTGCAAATGCGTTTCCCTCTCCCACTTTACATGTTACTTTTTTATGCGCCTCGCATTTTACTATAGCTAAGCGCTTTGAAAACGTGAGTGCAGGCAACAATCGTACAATCAAAGGGCCATGCTGAATCTTGGCCCCATGTGATGTCAAGAAACCCCTCTCAGCCCAGAGTCGGCCAAAGTTATGAACCACGCCAAAGGCGTACTGGCTGTCAGTATAAATATTCACGTTCAAATTCTCAGAGAGTTCACAAGCTCTAGTCAAGGCTATAATTTCTGCGGCTTGTGCCGAATTGTAGGGGATTCTTTTGCTTTCCACAACCCTTTCTATAGTAGTAATTGCATATGCGGCCGTTGATGTGCCATCAGGTAATTTAAAACAAAAGCCGTCACAAAACAACTCCCCATCTGGCTCTTTCTGTGGGATGCCGCTCAAGTCAACTCTTCCCTTTGTTTCTTCTTCAGTGACCATTAAACAATCATGGGGTGGTGATTCGTTGTCACCAATTTCTGCTATGGGCAGTGGCATTAATTCTGCAGGATTCACTGCGCTACACCTCATAATTTGGATGTGGGGTGCAAACAAGATGAGCTCATATCTTGTTAGTCTAGCAGAGGTGAGGTGTTGCGTCTGTGTTCTGTTTAATAGAACGTCTATGGCATGTGGCACCATCAGAATTAAAGTATGCCCCAATACCATTCCTTCTGTTTGTTTCACTGACGCAGCAGCCGCTGCAACAGATCGCAAACATTGTGGTAGTGCGCGCGCTACAGGGTGCAGCGCGGAAGAATAATAGCTGCACGGCCTATTTCTTCCACCTTGTTCCTGTGTCAAAACCGCCAATGCACATCCTTCACTCTCACTCACAAATAGTCTAAAGATCTTTTTATAGTTAGGAGTGCCTAAAACTGGCGCAGCACACAATGCAGTTTCAATTGCTCAAACGCTTTCTGACATTCCTCATCCCACTGTAAAGGCATCACTGCATCCTTTTTAGTTAATTTTATCATTGGCTTCACAATCAACGCAAAATTGCTGATCCACTGCCGACAATAAGAGGCCATGCCTATTACAGCTCTCACTCCTTTTTGGGTTTTTGGAATAGGCATACTAGAAATACTTTCTATGCGTTCTGGTGTTAATCTTCTCCCTTCTTTCGAAAGTAGGTAACCCAAATAAGACACCTCCTTTTGATTATACTGGAATTTCTTCAAACTCGCCTTGTGACCACGGGTCGCTAGGTGTGTCAATAGTAATATAGTACTTTCTTTGCAGATCTCATTTGTGTCAGCAGCTAGTAATAAGTCATCTATGTACTGCAAGAGTGCGCAACCTGTTGGTAGTTCTAGCATATCTAGCTGTTCTTTTAGTGCCCTGCTGTAAATGCTCAGGCTTTCTGTGTATCCTTGTGGAATGTGTGTGAATGTGAATGATCGACCTCCTAGAGTGAACGCGAACAGATATCTACTGCTTTTATCCACTGGAATGCTAAAGAACGCGTTCTTCAAATCAACTACACTAAAGTATTCTGCAGTGGCCGGTATCATTGTCAGTATTGTTGTGACATCTGGGACCAAAGGGAATTGTGGGTCTACCACTTTGTTCAATGCGCGCAGATCAATTATGAAACGATATGGTACTTCATTGCCTCCTTTCTTGTAAACTGGAAGAATCGGGCTGTTGCACGTGCTTCCTGCAATTTCTTCAACCACCCCCAATCTCACCAAGTCAGTAACAATACTCTTTAATCCCTTCTCACCCTCAACAGAAATTTTATACTGGGGAATTCGTGGTAATGTAACACCTTCTTTCAAAGTTATTTTTGCTGGCTCTATTTTCAAGCATCCTACATCGTTATCATGCATTGCCCACAAACAGGTTGGTACTCTACTTAGCTCTTCTGGTAACGCTTTTGACATAAATTCCGTCACCGGTGCATCGTGAGGCCAAATCGTGAGGAACACCCCATCTGCCGTACAATGTATAACTGCCCCCAATTTTCTCAACAAATTTAATCCTAGCAAGTTCTCCCCACAATTTTCTGTCAGAAGAAATGGACACTGTTCCGTAAATGGTCCTATTGTAATTGGGACAGCTTCGGACACAGGGTTAATTACTGGTGTACCTGCGAACCCTACAGAAACATTCTTTTGCCCCGACTGTGGGATCTCCGGAACCAAGTGGTGGTCTATCGAACACCTCTGTGCCCCTGTATCTACAAGGAAACGGTGCTCCTTATTCCCGACTCTCATTTCTACGTAGGGTCCTCTCTGATTCACGGGAATAGACACTGGTTCCGACCCCTGCCGTGGGCTGTCCTATTGCGGAAATAACACATAGTCCGATGTGTAGTCACCGCTGCTGCTATAATACGTGTTTGGCTGTGTATCAAAAATATTCCCATTTCCCCATCGGTGTCCTCAACTCTGATCATTTCTCTGTTGGCCCTGCCCGCCCTGATTTTGGTTCGGAACACTTTGGTTCAATGCCTGGTTCTGTTGAGCTTGATTTTGACCATAGGATTGGTTTTGATTACCTCCATTGGTATATCCCTGTTGCTGCTGCATGCTATTTCTGATTGGGCCATTTGACCCCTGATGTCCCCTATGAGGCCTTCTCTGGCCAAACCCACCTCTATTCTGTAGGTGTGGGCATTGCGCTTGCCAGTATCCTTCCTCTTTACAGTACGCACATTGATTTAATCCCAATGACACCCCGTGCATATTATTCAAATTTCCCCTGCCTTGTGCATTTCCTCTACCTCTATTGTATCCAATTACCTACTGCAGTAACACCCTCGTTTTTAAATTTACTCTATCCTTCATCTCTCTTTCTTTCGCCACATTTACCCTGTTCTCGTAATATTGGGCTATGTGTAATATCTCACTCACCGGTTTTGCTGCCCAGGCACTTTCCGACGCCATTAACATATCTTGAATTGGTAATTAGTCCCTTCACATATTTATCAACAAATAGCCTTTTCCCCGACTCTGTGCTCACATCCTGCCCACTGAAGTCTGTGAATACTCCTTCAAATCTATTGAAATAATCCGTTACTGGCTCATCCTTGCCCTGTACACATGTAGTTAATCTGTCCCACTGAATCCTTTTTTCTGGAATTATTTCCCTCAATCTCCGCATTATCCGTTCTGGTAGATCTGCCATGCGGGTTCCCGGATTTTCCCCTACTTTTTTATTTTTGTCCTCCAATAGTCACTCCGCCCATGTGGCGCCAAAAGCCCCCACGTCATCTACCGTCCTTATCTGTTTCCATATATCTGCTGGCAAAATGACTGGGAAAATCAAATCTATATCGCTCATAGTAAGCAATGCTGATCGCAGGGTTGACTTTACTTCCTAGTAGAAACCTGCTGGATTCTTTCTTATATCGGGAATCGTCTGTTTTATAGTATTCACCTCTTGCCTGGAAAAGGGGACATGCACATACTGGGCGGTGAAATGGGCTGGTGTTACCTGCGCCCCTACTGTTCCCATTGCAGGGACCTCTACTTTTGGTATAAACGTGGGCGGAACCTCTCTCATTGGAAATGCCCCACTCACGATCCCTCCCCCTTCTCTTAGGTTCAATAGTATTCCTAAATCCAGTGATAGGCCCGTTTCTCCTGTACTTCGCTCGAATGCTCTCTTGTATACCGGTAGTATCTCAGGTGGGCTAGCCTTATTGTTTTTTATATCCTTCTCTATCAAATGTTCAGCCATCGATTGCAGTGCCTTTCTTTTCATTGGCATGGAATATTCATCGAATATGTCATGAATGACCATTGTTGGGATACTAGGATTCGACACCCACTTTATCGCTTCCCGTATACATACTTTCAACTTGTCGCCCCTCTGTACAGATGACATTGAATGTCTCCGCTGTATGTATGGTTCTACCGTCCCTCTCCCAACTCTTCTAATATTTCAACCCCTGTATCCAGGTGCAGCAAACATTTCAGCATACTCATTATCCAACTCATTTTTAAGATCAAAAAGTCCATTCACATGTTCCTTTACTTCTTCATCTTTTATTCTACAACATGCTAATTGGTTCAAATCTAACAATCGTTGTGGCGGTAATTTCTCAAGTAACTTTTTCCATCCTCCCACCAAAAATTTCCCCATGCATTCCAACACTACCTGTCTCTCGTTGCTTCTTCGGTACCCATATAATGAGGCCAATGCTGCCGTCCCATAATTTCCTTCTATGTACATTTCTGCCTCTTGCTGTAATTCAATCTTTCTTTCTTTGCTGATCGCGCTGCGAGTTACCCGTCCAAATCCTGTTCCTTCAGCCCCGCGTCTCGCCTCCCCGGTCTCAATTTCGACTTCGGGAGGGGCGGATGGTGCTTTATCTGTTTCTGGAGCTCGAGGTGCGGATGGGATAGGTGACACAGGTGGCATCTGTGAAGGGCCTTCCTGGGTGCTGGGAAATTGTGCGTCTGCGCTTGTGGGAGGGCTCGAGCTGTGGTTGGGGCGTGGGTTAATGCTTGCGTGAGGGGAAGTGCTTGGGCTTTGGGAGGGGGTATGAGAGCTACTGGTTGGGTCTGCGCAGTCACTACTGGCGTGTTTGGTTTCGATCCTGGTTTTGGGCCTCGGGCTGTATGGGTTAGCAAATGTTCGATTAATTCGTCTGCTATGTGTAGTTCCTGCTGCGGGTATATTCCTTCTATGTTCATTTGCTCACGTCTCCCTTCCCATCTTAGACTTGCCGTCCACTCCTCCTCCTCTTTTTTTTCTGCTACCTCAAGCTTTGATTTGTGCCTACACGCATGCTTCTCTCTACTCCTAAGTCGGAGCATTGCTTCACTCCTCCAATCTTTGATAGTCTCAAAAGCTGCTGGTCGTGCTTTTTTCCTTATCAACACCCTTTCTAGGTTATCTATCCTCGCAATCTCAAAGCTACCATTAATCGGCCACTGATGGTCCTGTTGCTTTCTAGTTTGCGTATGCAAAACTTCACAAAATATTATCGCACCCACACCATATTTTGCATACATGTCATAAGCCGGCGTTCCCCCAGGCGGTGCACTTTGGCCATTTTCCAAGGACTGTCTACCGCAGCTGAAAAGCCCCGCTAAAGTGGACAGTACTCCAGGCATGCTTTTAACCTTCCCCTTGGTTAACTAACCTTAACCTGGACGTTTGAATTTGCAAAATCAACACTCTACCAAAAATCAGGTTTTCGTTTGAATCGGGGAATGACTCACCTGATAAATCAAGTCGCCTGACTCTCCCAACGTCGTGTCTGCGCTTCTCTGGCTTCTGCCTCGTTCCGGGACCCTCGCCTCCTTTGCCCTCTGGCCCGGTACGTCGATCAGGGATCAGATGTGTGCAGATCTGCGAAGGAATCTCTCCTCACTTCTACAGGGCGCCCCGTACACCTCTTGATCCCGACTTGATCATCCCGTCCTCGCCGTTCTTCCGCCTTTACTCCGTTACAACGTCTACGAAGGGGCAAGTGGGGGATGGTCCCTATTCGGGCGCCATCTTGAAAGGGGCCCTTAGGGGTCCCTCGCGATATGGAAACAAGGCAATAACCATACACTAAAGGATGCGCCAGACAGGAGGTTCAAATTCCCAATGCTAGGGTTTATTGCAAGCAAAAATAGTCCCAATTGGCCAACTGTGGTCTCACGCCCCACGACGTGTATTCTCTAGACCTCGAGGGATGCAAGAGAGCGAATTACGTACATCAGTTACATATATACAAAATGCATATCATACAATCAGCTATGTCATGTTTAACACCCCCCTTTTATTAAGTTTCTTTGAACTCGGGATGATGATGGACATTTCCGACGAGTATGACAATTATGACACTTTCGATGTCTATTCTTGTAACAATGTGTAATTTAGATAGTGCAGAGGCATCTTCTAGTTGTTGAACAGAACACAGTGCTTCTGTTCTTGGAAGCAAGCTGCACACGGGGGAAGAGCCACATTCCAAGCTTTGCTATCTATGAGGTGCTATTCGTGTCCTGGGAGCCGACACGCTCTAAAGGGTTTTGTGAGGGGGGCCATAAGAAGAGCATAATTCAAGCCTTTAGCTGCTTTATTCTAACATATTCTACCACAGTACGAGACTGGCTGGCAGCTGTGAAATGATTAAATGCCCTGCAGCTCTCCCTCAAGGCTACAGAGAGGGAGCGTGGGCATTCCTTTCTGGGCTACTCATGAAGAGTTTCAACAAACTCCTCAGTCCCGCGACCTTGCCCTTTCATATTTAGACAACAATGTTAACAGTTTAGCAGAGTAAGCAGAATTCGCAAGAATTGCAAGCTGCAAAGCAGTTTTAGACAGAAAGCAATGAGCAATGGTTAACAAGCAAAATGGCGATTCTTGCTACGTTTAAAATGGCTGCTTGTTCGTCAAACATAGCAGTCTGTATTTCTATAATTCTGTGCATAAGACGGTTGGCCTTCGGCCATCAAGATACGTCTATCATTCAAATGAAGGGTATTCACTTTTCCAGATTGACAATAGGCGCCAGGCTCATAGAGTAGAACTTACCTGATGCAGACCATGCAAGCTTACCTGATGCAGACCATGCTGGAGAGCTCCAAGCCAAATGAGGCTTGGAAGGGACTATTTTACCTAGGGACTATTTTTTACTCGGGTGGGGCTGGGGAGGAATACTTACCTGGGACTACTTTGGAGGCTATTTAAACCACGCCCGAAGAGCAGCACACGATTCGCGTTATTCTGCATCCAGCAGCGTAACACTCACCGTGTCTGCAAGCCTGCATCCAGTCTTCTGCCACGCCCGCCTCAAGTCTGCAGCTCCTAGAAAAAGGGAGGAACAGAAGGAGAAGAGGTTAGAATGAGAGCAAAACCTTCGATCCTTACCTGAATTCCGGATCCACCGCGCCTTCGAGCTGGAAGAAAGAAGCATTTTACGCGCGCCGCCTCGCCTGCTGCACCGCCGCTCTGAACTCACCGCCTTCGCAGCATCCTCACGATCCACCGCATCCTTCTGCACGTTCCCGCCGCACTCTGGCACCTAAGGGGAACACAAGAACAGCAAAGGTGAGCCAAGGGAATAAACAGAGGCAATAGTAACTACCCCCATAGACTTACCTGATTACCGCCGGGGATACTATTCCTCTTCACGGGTCGGCGCAGTCTCCATTGCATCCTCACCGTACCCCGGCCCCTAAGGGGAACAAAAGGACAACAAGGTGAGACGAAGGGACAAACAAGGGGAACTCTTCTCACCACAATAGACTTATCTAATTTTACCGCCAGAGGCGTTATTCCCCGAACTTCATATTTTCTCTCCACACCTGAATAAGGGAGCAGGCCATAGGTTACATTCTGGCTTTATTTTATTGAACTGTGTAGGATAAGCCAAATCCTTACCTGGACTTCGTCAGCTACCACGAGGAACTCTTCGCTGGGGTCAAGCTGCAAACTGCAAGGAATCGGACAAGAGTGAAAGTCAGACATGTGAACTCTTACGAACTACATACTTTTCGGAGTCAATATTGTTCTGGAACTCACCAATTCCTTCGAGCCAGTGAAGCAACTGGTTATCAACGCGCCCCTGCGCTCAATGCAGGATGGAGAGCTCATCTTTTCAAACCATCAGGTGAGACTATAAGAGGGGACATCAAAGGTGATCTGTGGGCATAACAGCAGGGGTGGGGGATTTACGCTCAACCCCACGGGTGGTTAATTCCCTTTCTCCATTTACAGAAGAATATTCCTACGGGCCAAGCAAACGAAGCTAGGTGGGCCAGTCCAGTCCGTCATCTCGGCCCTATGTGTCACATTGGTGAAGACCGCAGCTGTCCAGTTCAGATCGATGCCTCTGTGGGAGCCAGGTGAGCGTATCACCATACAAATTACGGACTTATCAGGAGAGGTACTAGGAAAAGTATGGTATAGAGCCCCTTCAGTGGAGGTTCGCCACACATTACCACCTGAGGTGTAGCAGTGGGCCAAACAGTGTTAGTATCAGAGGCGTAGACAGGGTAGCGCCTGAGTGGGCAAGGCCCACCCTAAATATATAAATGCCCACTCAGCAACACTTTGTGGCTTTTGTTGATGTTAATGTAACTGCAGTGGGCCCAGTTACATTAGCATTAGCTTTAGACCTGACTTGCTAGAGAATCCTGGCTGCGCCTCTGGTTAGTATTCGTAACTTCCTTAAACATGGAGAATGATCGCTGCATGTCGACATATGTAGGGGATGTACCAGCATCTGTTACTACATTATGCTGTGTAGAAGTTGATTTCAACAAGGGTACGGGCAGCATAGAGGTAGTTTTAAATTGTGTACCCTCCCCCCAATGCTTTTTGAACTGCATACCATCCTTTCTACTTCAAAAAGTCAAACTTCTTACTGCACCTCCTTAGAGGTACTCTGCCTTTCCTCTCCTTCCCCCAGAAGCTCACAGTCTCCAGGTTGGACTATTGTAACAGCCTCTTTCTAAATCTACCTGCCTCCACCCTCCACCCTTTACAACTAATCCAGAACAGGACTGTGAGACCTGTCCTTGCCTCAAGCCCTGGGATCGTATCTCTCCAGCTCTGAAATCCCTTCATTGGCTCCCTGTGGATGCAAGGATTACATTTAAAACCCTCTGCATTGTCCACAAGGCTTTCTGTGGCTGGACCAAAATACCCTCAACTATCCCTCTGTAAGTACCACCCTTCTCGAGCCCTTCACTCCTCTACGTCTAACTCCCTCAGGGTAGGGCGTTTTTCAAATAAACAAGCTGGGGGCAGATCTCTGTCTTCGGCTGGGGCCTCCCTTTGGAACAGCCTCCCGACCACGGTGAAACTTGAGGAGAACCATCTCCAGATTCGGAAGCACCTCAAGACCTTCCTCTTCGCTTCTGCCTCTGCCCCTCTTCTCCCCTGCTAATCTGTTTCTCTCGCTTGGCATCGTGCACCTGGCCACTCTCTGTCCTTCAGGCCCAGGTACCAGCGCACCCTGTCTCCCTTCTGAACTGCCTCCGGGCCACCCCTGGCACTGGATCTGTATCTGTACCCATACAGTCCCCCACTCTTCCTCTGCACTTATCAGATATACCCTATCTGACTAATCATGCACTTGCCACGTGTCTGGCTGCACTACATTTTGTCTTCATTTATTTATCCCACATATTATCTATTCTGTTCTCTCTTCTGTCCGCACTTTCCACTTCTACCCCTCAAAGCACTTTCCCCCTCTCTCCCTTCTCCTTGCACTTGTGCGTTCTTAATGTCACTGGGCCTAGTAAGATCGTATTTTCGTTCTGCCCTGTTCCCCTCCCTTTGCTTGGTCACGCTCTGAAACACTTGTGTATGAGCGCGATATAAATAAAATATAATTTCATATCATATCATATCTATGCCTTTTTCTATTTCCCCCACATTATCCTTCAAAGATGATTTATCACACCCTTTGTCCACAGCCTTGTTGGTTAAGAGGGCCATAGTTATTTTTTTTTTCAAATTGGTTTTATTGATGTACTTAAGTTATTGCAAAATATAACAGGAATACTTTGCATTTCAATTAAAGTTTCATCAATTAAGGTTTTGTTTTTTTCTCGCTTTCAAGTAAGAACACTAGAACTTCAAACATTCCCCTCTTATTTTCCCCCCGATCTTTCCTTTTCATCATCTACAGTCTTGGGATTGCTACTCCAGGGATGCCTTCAGAGTTAGTAGTCCTGCTTCAGTGTCTATCCGTGCTATCGTTTATCATAAGTCCTCGCCTCCTAGTTGGTAATGAGGCCCATATCTCCACCTCAGGGCCCAACGTTGGGCACTCACCAACGTTAGTTCCCCTTCCTCTATTCTTCTTCATTCCACCCTTCCTTGATCAGAATATTCAGCCCGTATGAAGCCGTTTAGGTCTATCACTTCGCTTCGCCTATCGTGTCCCATTGTTTCCTCCCCCTCCACACCCCTCTGCTGACTCTCCGAGTCATACCTTTCAAGGAATGATGCCCATTCTATTGCCCTCTTTGGGGATAGGCCATGTACTTGTCTTGTCAGTTTCTCCATTCTATACAAATCTAGGGCCTTTGATGCCTACACTTTTTCACTCGGCCCTTCCCTCTTCCATCCCCCCACCAGGCATGCTCTGGCCGCCAACAGTAAGTAATGTGGCATGTGCGGGAGTTTCACCCAGTCCCCCTCCTCCATTTCAATTCCGAACAGTACCAACAGGGGTCCAACCTCCTTTCCACTCCCTCTCGGCCCTTTATCCATCCCAGAATTTCCTTCCAGTAATGCTGCACCCTGTCACACCCCCGCCACATGTGCCAGTAATCTGCCATTTGCCCATATTTCCTCCAGCAGTGGGGGTCCGCCCCTGGAAACATCTTAGATATCCTAAACGGGTCCCATTGCCACTTGTATAGAAGTTTGAACCCATGGAGTTTATATTGACACGCCTCCGATGTACGGTGTGCATTTACACATTTTACCCGCTGTTCCGCTTCCATATGCATTCCCAGGTCTTTCTCCCACTTATGTGTATCAATTACTCCCTCATGCGCCTCCAAGAGAGCCCAATACGTTTTGGAGATAAGTCCCTGCGTTCCCCTTTCTGTATCCAATATGTTTTCCAAATCTGTTAACTCTCTCTAAGCAACTTCACTTTCCAATCTTCTGACATTAGTACCCCTTTGAGTTGCAGATATTGTAACACCGAGATTTTACCTATATTCAATACCTCTTCCAGCTTGCTTCTCTACATCTATACATTTCAAATATTTTCTCATCCACATTCAGAAGAGAAATGGGACGGTACGATGCACATTGGGCCGGATCCCTCCCTGTCTTCGGGATCACTGAAATTAGAGCTTTACTAAATGTTGGGGGAGCTTCCCCTGTATCCAGAATATGGTTATACAACTTCAGTGGTGACAGGGCCCCTGCATATTTTTTATAGCACCCTATAAAGTATCCATCCTCACCTTTGCATTGGGGAGATGCAAAATTGCGTCCTTTAGCTCTTCCGTGGTAATGGGGCTCTCTAGGTGTTTTATTTCCAGAACTTTGAGTTTGGGTATGGTGATTTCCCTCAGATACGCTCCCACTGCATTATCCCCCCCAATGGCTTTGGATCTATGCAGGGTTTCATAGAATTCGAGAGAAGCCCTCAGCGATATCTTTTGGAGTGACGCCTTCTCTCCCCTCTGGGCCTCTCCGTTTAGCCACACATCTCTCTGCTCTGTGTGCTCGGAGCCTTGTGGCAAGTAAGGCATGTGCCTTGTCTCCTTTTTTTACAATATTTCTGTTTCAAATATCTCAGTTTCCATAGAGTTTCCCCACCCCCAATGCTTTCAATTCCGCCCTCTTTGACAGCAACCCTTCCCTAGTTTCCTCTATGTTCCCTTCAATAGCGTACATCCTTTCCTCACCCTCTGTTATCTCTATTCTCAATCTTTCTTCCAGTAGCCTCCTCTCCCTTTTTTTTCCGTGCCCCCTCTCTAATCAAATGGCCCCTTCAGGTCGCTTTCCCCGCGTCCCATACCATCCCTGTACGCACTTCCCCTGTATCATTGAGTTCAAAGTATTCCGTTATTGCTTTGGCCATCTGATCTGCGAAGAGTGGGTCCCCCCAGAGTGATTCATTACAGCGCCATGTGCTGTCTGGTCTGTGCAGTCCCTCCACCTCCAGGTTCATGATCACCATATCATGGTCTGTCCACCCCATTGGCTTAATTTCACTGACCATTACTTTCACACTTTGTTCCTTGTTTATCAATAGATAATCAAATCTAGTGTATCTTTTGTGTGGCACCGAAAAAAAAGGTGTAACCCTCCTCCTGTGGGTGCTGACTCCTTCATGTGTCCACTAGACCTTGCATCTTCAACGTCCTACCCAAATGTCCCAGCTTGCCTTCCCCAATTTTTTGGTCCGTCACCCCTTGCCTTTCTATCCCAGGCTTCATTTGCCCGGGAGTTTAAATCCCCTCCTAAGATATACAGGTCCGCTTCGACACTTTGTACTCCATTAAATGCCTTCAGGAGGAATTCCTTCTTTGGGAGCATATATTTCCGCCAGCCGCACCTTTGCTCCCTCCAACCTGCCTTGCCTTGCAGTATTATCAAATCGGCCCCCCAATAGGTTTGTGGCTACACACTCTTGCAATCTGCACTGTTTGTGTAGGGCTATACCAACTCCTCCCTTCTTAACTTTCCCAGATGCCCAGTAAGTCTGTCCTATTCCCCCGCCTCTCAGTGGCAGTTCCTCCCCACTTATCAAACGCGTTTCCTCTAAGAAGAGTATGTCTAGCGAGGCCCTACGGAATTCCTTTGCCACCTGTGATCTTTTCCTAGGGGAGTTGAGACCTTCCACATTTAGTGTGCCCACAGCTAGGCCCTTCCTAACCTCACCTCTTCCCATGATGGATGTACCCCTCTTTTCCCCCCTCTTGCATCTTTTCCTGGCTAAGCACTCATTCCTGTTCTCGTCCCCTTTCGCACGTAGACCTCTTGTCTTCTGGCCAATGTGTGCAATCCACGAGCAAACCCCATTGACTAATTCACAACTTAACTTTATAACTGTTAACACCCCAAACTTTTGTGAAGTAAAAGTTTCAGAGATGCCCTCTCTCTCACAGACGGCCACTTTGGAGCGATTTCTGCTAACTCCCTCCAGCAAATCCTTTGCATTCTTGTTTCAATCTACTCCGCGTAGTGGTTCTCCTTCTGCCTCTGCACAGATGGTTCCCCGGATCCTCAATCCAGCTGCTGTTCCTTCATCGTAGCCACTTTGTGAGGCGACAGTCCTTCTATTCTCATGTATTTCCTTCTTGATGGCCCTCTTCTTCTCCTTTGTGGGCCTGGCGCCGGTCTCGGATCAACCCTGCTCATGGAGGGTCCTTGTGGGCTCCTTGGTATGGCCTCGACATCCGCCGTGAGATGATTCAAGGCCTGTTCTGCTTCCTCCGCCGATGTTATTCTATAGTCCACCCCTCCACTTCAAATTGCTGCGAGAAGGGGTAGCCCCATCTGTACCTGATCTCCTTTTCGTTCAACCATTTTGTGAGAGGCCTGCAGGCTCTACGCCTGGCAAGGGTGGAGTTCAAGAGATCTTGGTATACCATGATTTTGGAGCCTTCAAAGTCTATTTTGTGTTGTTGTTTAGTCCTGTTTAGTACATCTCTTCTGTTCTTATAGCTCAGGAACTTGGCCACTGTGGAACAGGGGCCACCCCCGCAGAGCTTGCTTCCTCTGTGGACTCTCTCAAGTTGCAGTGCCTTTCCCCCTTCTGCTTCGAAGAGCTGGTTCACCAGGGACTGGATGTTCTCCTCTACTTGTCTCAGGGTTTCTCTGGCCGATTCCTTCAGTCCCAATATCCTCAGGTTGTTGCGTTTTTCTCTATTTTCCAAGTCATCCATTTTGAGCATCACTTCTTCCTCTCTGAGTTCCTGCTTCGTCATCCTAGCGTCCAGCCTCATTTCGACCATATCTGCGTTAAGCTGGTTGTGCTCTATACCTTCAACGTTGCTTTCCACTGTTGCTATTCTGCCGGATAGGTCCGCTAGTGAGGCCTGTAAATGCCCTCTGAGTGCTTTTATTTTGGCCACGATATGTTTCGAGTCCTCCTTTGTTGAGAACATAGATATGTCCATTTCAGGCTTCATTTTCTCCCCTGGGGAATTCTTTGCCACCTCTCCTTGTCCCCCTGTATGTCGTGCTGTGCCAGACATCTCTGTCTTTCAGGCGCCTTTGTTGCCCTTCTCGTGATCTTCAATCCCCTTTTCCTGTCTCGTGGGGTCCTCAACCTCCGCACCCTCCTTCTCTCTTGACCCTTTTTCATTGGTCTGTGCCTTTGGCACAACCCTTCTTCTCTACGGATCTCGTTCCACACCGCTCGTCTCCAGTCACGCAGATTTTCTACTCTTTCCCTCCTTATCAGATCAGTGCCTTCGCCCCGGTTTCATAGTACCAGAGTTGCCAATCCTCTGTTGCCAGCTGTGGTGCTGGGGCCTTCCTGTGTCTCCTCAGGCTACGCAACAAGTGCACCTTTCACTCCTGTTTTTTTCGAATTTGGTATCTTCTGCAAGTGTCCAGCGACCCCACCCCCCTATGGCTGAGCTTCCGCTGTTATCCCTATGCCCTTTCTGCTTCACCTGCAGTGGGCGAGTGTTCGTTATATGTGGGGTTGCCACAGTTCCTCCCTGGTTCACTGCCCCAGGTTCCTCTTTCCTTGCTTATTTGGTCTCAATGTCTGCCGCACTCCTCTCTGTGTGTGTCCATCCACCTGGAGCTGGCGGCCCACTTCCAGTGCGTCTGTTTCGCCACCGTCCTCTGCTTTTATACCTCTCTGCTGGGTCACTCGGGTGTGTGGGGTCTCGATTGCGGGTATCCCTTGGCCCCCGCCACACTTATCTGCTCTCCCCTACCTTCCTCGTATGGAGTGCTTTTTTAATGGTGGTTTCCTTTCATCCAGATAATGCAACTGCGTTGCATCCTTCCTGCAGGACCTCTCCCCTGCTGACGTTCTTCTGTCTGCAGCTGTCCCCGAACACTGGCGTGGAACTGGCGTGGAACATGTGCGCTACACCCTGGGGGTTGGGTGGGTGTTTGGGGATTGTGTCGCACTCAACTATATATATTCTCCCCAATGGGGATGGTGGGGATGAAGGGTCCAGCAATGACCAGCGAGATCTCTGTATCCCTCCGCTGTGGGCTGCCGTCACCTTGTCCCTGTGCGGCCGCTCCTCCTGCTCTACCACCGGCTCTTCTGGTGTTCTGCCGTTCCTCCCGCCGTACCTCCTTGCGGCCCTTTTCAGGGGCAACAGGGGGGGGGGTTTCTTCACCATCCGTGGGTCTGCTGCGCACTGGAGTCAGGGCTATGCCTCGGTAGCGGGTTGCTGATTTCGGCCCACTCCTCAGTTGCAAATCAAGGCAGGCCCCTTGGGTGGTACAGTGCCTGTTTCTCCTGCGCCGCCCGCCTTATCCTCTTCCTGTTACGCTCACCTGGCTCCCACAGGGGTGTCGGACGGAACTGGACTCCCAAGGTCTCCACCAGTGTGATGCGTAGTGCAGAGATGACTGACTGGACTGGCCCACCTAGCTTCGTCTGCTTGACCTGTGGAATTAGTCTCCTAAAGACGGGGAAAGGGAATTAGCCACCCGTGGATATTAGCACCTCACTGCGTTCCCACTTATCACCCCGATATTCCCTTTCACAAAGCTCACTTTGTAGTTTTGAATGATGAGCTCTCCATCCTGTGAGGAATGCAGGGGCGCGTTGATGGCCACTTACCTCACTGGTTTGAAGATATTGCAAGAGTTCTAAAGAGTTCACAATGTCTGAGTAAGCACTCTGTCCAATTCCTTTGTTTTCTGATGCAGCTTAGATCCAAAAGAAGATCGTCTTGTGGCAGCTGAAAGCGATCAGGTAAGAGTCTGTGTTATCCAACACTGTCCGGTAAAAGTTGCCAAGGTTAAACTTGCTGCTTTCTCTTTTCATGCAGGTGCGGCGAAAGAGGATTTGGCGTTCTGGTGATTAATACCTCCGGCGGTAAAATCAGGTAAATATATGATGGAAAGAGATTGTCCTTGTTTGTTCCCTTGGCTCACCTTGTCGTTTTTTCCTTGTTCCCCCTTAGGTGCTGGAATGCCGTAACCAAGTGATGGAGACAGCGCTAGACCGTGGTGGTGCTGCGAGGAACGGTAAGTATGGAGCAGCGCTGCTGCTGGCGAAGCGATGCGTTTAAAATGAAGTCTTTTTCTGGTTCGAAGATGAGTTGAATCCGAAATCAGGTAAGAAATCCAGTAATGTTCTTGTTCTAACCTTTCTTCTTCTTTCTCCTCCTTTCTAGGCGCTCTGGACTCGAAGCGGGCGTGGCAGGATGCTGGATGCTGACTGCGGGCACGGTGAGCGTCACGCTGCAGGATGCAGAATAACGCGAAGCATGTGCTGCTCTTCGGGTGTGGTTTAAATAGCCTCCAAAGTAGTCCCAGGTAGTATTCCTCCACAACCACGCATTCCTCCACAACCACGCCCAAGTAACAAAATAGTTCCCTAGGTAAAGTAGTCCCTTCCAAGCCTCACAAGGGCTTGGATTCCTTGCAGCATGGTCTGCATCAGGTAAGTTTAAACATATGAGCTTGGCGCCTATGGCGCCAGGACCGATGTCCCATATGAGCCTGGCGCCACAGGCGCCAGGACTGTACCCAGATGGCCCCTAACAGGGGTTGCTGGGCTTGCTCCAGATGACATGATGCCTGCTTCCTGGGTTGATGGACTTGGTCTGGATGCCCGGGGGCAGGCATCATGACACTTCCTACACAGCTCCAGTTACTCTTCGGGATTACTTCTGCTTTCGGACGTGTCTAGGCTTCCATTTGCCGGGTAGATCTTCACCTTTTTCTGGAGGGAGGGGGGGCTGCGTGGCTCTGCGGCCATCTTCTCACGCGCCCCCTACTGGTCTCCCATAGTTTATTTTTAGAGAGAAGTTGAGGTATAGTTAGAGTTCGCTGAGGGGGAGCAATAGCCTTCGATAGAGGGCTCTTCTGGCCTTTTCCTTTATTCTTATTCCTGATTTGTTTTCCCCTTTTGCCCATCCCCCTCTCTGTGTCTCTTTTAAAACCTCGGGTGCCCGATCAACCCAAGGGAGTTTTGCAACCACCACCAAAGGTTGTTCACACACCGCAGTAATTACGTCTGTAGCCACAGCCTCTTGTTCAATCCACTCCACTGCTTGGGACAAATCCGACCTCTCAATTACCGCAGCAGATTTATTCAGCTATGCAGCCTTTTTTGCGTCCATGACCATACCTGCACCTTACTCATTCAGCCCCCCCCCACGTGTGAAGAGTCTGACTGGACAAAAATGCAGTCCTGTCTCCTCAGATCCACATTTGTATCCATAGCATCAAGTTTCAATAGAGCTTCGTTCAAAGTAGCCGTATGAGATCGCACTTCTTGTTTTATATCTTCAAATAATCTAGCTAAGGTTGAAATAACTTGATTTATATAAGAAAGAGCAACGTGAGCCTGAGATTCGTTTGTTATACTGTGGGCCTCATTACACGGAAGGCGGTAAACCATGGTGCTATTAGCACCATGGTTGCCGCCGGTACCATACCGGTACCACCATGGAGAAAAGGGGAATTACCACCCCATTCCAAGGTTGGCGGGCAGTAATTCCCCCTTTCTCTATGGCCCTTCCCCATTCCCATTTTTGCCCCATAGGGCATAATGGGAATGGGGAAGGCGGTAATTACGGTACCGCAAATTGCGGTACCTTAATTAGCACCAAGGTCCCTTTGCGGGTCCCAACTTTAACGGCTGGTCTACACCAGGCGTTAAGGTCGGGTCCCGCAAAGGGACCTCGTAGTAAGGTGGTAAGGATTAACGGTCACCGGTACCCTTACCGGTGAACGTTAACCCTTACCGCCTTCTGTGTAATGAGGCCCAGTGGCTTATCTAGGGACAAAAGGAACTTCTCCTTGAGGTTGGCTGTGTTGTAGAGGCATAGGAAGTGCTTGAGTCTCCTGCACTTTCTGCCTCTCCCTCCTCATTGCCAGTGTCTGTATAAAACAATGGAGAAAACATAGTACGTTTTCTAGTAGCCTTTTTAGCTGCATCTAATATCTCGAAATCAGACACCTGCAGATTCCCTCAATCCGGAATTTTCCGTTGAGCACTAAAGTCACAGTCATTTCTCTTCAGGCTACTCGCAGATTCTGAGGCGAGATCACCCGCACCAAGAATGGCCCTGGAGACCTCCCCCAACGGCAATGTAATTTTCATATTCCCTTCAGAGGGAGCGGGAGGCGAAGAGGGCAAAGGTAGATCGATCGCCATTTCCAACATATGTTGGTGCAGTGACTTGTTGGAATGTGTAGACAGGCTTTGTAAGCCAAAGATATCTAGATCCTCCTCGTGTGAATAAGTGCAACAACTTGCAACGTGTATATTGCGCCAACAGTAATAATTATAAGCTAGTTACCTTGCCCTTGCGACCCACTCTTTTCACATAAAATACGAGGGCCTCAGTCGCCGCACATCGGACACCTAACACTCAGCACTCTGTAGTAGTTGCTCGTGCTTCCGCGAGCACTTGTCTAAGGTTCTAGAAGTAGAATGTTGATGTGTTGATGTTCGGGGGGTGGCGGTTGGTTTGGGGAGAGAAAGGAGCAGGGAAGAGATGATGTACGGAGTTCGGGTTTGAGAAATAAATACGTAAATAACTTACCTGTGGAGGTCTCGTTATTACACTGGCGACGAGGATCTTCAAACCCGACCCACGCGCCTTGCCAGCCGTACATCATCAGGAGCCTCAGCTGGTTTTCGGGGCTGCGCTCCCGGACGTGGTCGAGCGCGGCCTCCGACGTGAAACGTGTCAGGGTCAGCGCTACCTTGCTTTCAGCGGCCGGCCGAGCCGCGCTCCCGGAGGAGGTCGAGCGCGGCGCATGGCACGGAGTGCAGCCGTGCTTGAGGCTGAGCGGCTGCTGTCACGACGAAGAAGATCCTGCCGAGCCGCGCTCCCGGAGGAGGTCGAGCGCGGCTTGAAGGAGGGTGAGGTCGAGCCGTGCCGTGGACAAAGGGACTGAGAAGCAGTATAGGTGAGAGGCGGACCCTGGGAGGGGGCACAGCCCGGCGCTCTTCATAGCGGGAAGGCGCTGAAAGTACTCGAGGTCCTGCTGTTCGACTCCGCCCACTATATGACAAAGTGAGCGGAAGGCTTCCTGTTTAAAAGGGGTGTGGCTGCAATACCTGAACTGCAAGGAGAGGAGGTTAACTCTTTGTGTGCAGACATTAAAGGAACTGCAATTTTTGATACCATATTTTCAAGAGGAGGGAAGTGACTAGAGCCTGCCTGTGTAACATTATTCTGCAAACCATACCACCTACTTTCTGTAAAAAGGGTTTGGTGTGGAGTATTATCTTAATAGTGTGCCTAGTGGGACAAGGTGTATGTTGTAGCACCTTATTGTTCACGGAAGTGCGCAGAAAATTTCACTAATTTCATAGCATTGACCCCTGTCATTGGCTATGTCGGTGCCCGTGACCATGCAGCACAGCAATGCCCGTCCTCCCCCAGCCTTTCTCCCCAATCCGGGGGAGCCCCCCATTGCATGGGAGCTTTGGGTGGACACTTTTAAGGTATACCTCAGAGCGTCAGGTGGTTCCAGGATGTCTGATGATGACAAGGAAGCGACCCTACTCAATTGCCTTGGTACGGAGGGTTTGAGGGTGTTCAGACACCTTCCGGGCCAGGATGTTTTGGCTTTGTCTTCAGGAGAAGGAGATGGTGAAGGGGGGCAGGCAGTGATTTTGGCATTTGAGACTGCTCTTAAAAAACTTGAGACACGTTTTGGCAAAAGAGCTAACATTGTGCTTGAGAGGTATCATTTCTTTTCAAGGGCACAAGGTCCTGGCGAGAACATTGATTCGTATGTGACGGCACTGCGCACCCTCATTTCTACTTGTAAGTTCACGGGCATGGCAGAAGAATACATTCGTGACCAGATCATGATGAGAACTAGTGACTCAAAAGTTAGGGCGAGGTTGTGGACAGAGAAGGATCCTCCGTTGGAGAAAGTAATAGAAATAGCCCGTGCCCTGGAGGAGTCAAGGAAGAGTGTCAAAGAAGTGACGGAAAAGGCGGACATTGTACACATGGTTCAGCCACGCAAGAATGAAGAAAGTCGAGCCAGGGACAAGGATCAAAGAGTCACGCCAAATAGCAGAGAATTCTGCAAGAAATGTGGTTGGAGGGGTCATGTTGCTGGTGCTAGGGAATGTCCTGCTTCTGCCGTTGTGTGCAGAAAATGCAAGGGAAGAGGACATTTTGCCCGCATGTGTAAGGCTATACCACAGAAGGAAGTGGTGCGGATGGTGGACCCCGAAGAAGATGATAATAATGTAACGGTTGTAGGATATGTTAGTCCCTCTGTTAGGGCGGATGTGCTTCCAAAAGAAGGTGCACTGTTGAGTGTGGGACCGTCGAAAAAAAGTGCGTGGGCTACTCTTAATGTGAATGGAGTTCCCCTCAATGTGTTGGTTGACACGGGTTCTCCATACACTATGATTTCTCCTGAGATGTATAAATCAAAGTTCCATAAGGAGGTGTCTAGTCTTAACCCGTCTGATATTAATCCTTGTGCGTATGGCCGTGTTCCAATTAAAGTATTGGGATATGAGTGGGTTGAAATTGAATTTCATGGCAGAAAAACCAGAGGAAAACTGTATGTAGCTTGTAAGGGTGATCCGGTTATTGGGTGGGAGGAGCAGGCTGCCCTGGAGATGGAGATTCGACCTGGCAAAGCTGTCCCGGTTTTGTGCGTAAGCAAGGAAAGAGAAGGTAGTTTGAGTGAAGGAAGTGTGTTGACAGCCGATAATCTCCAAAAGAAATTTCCGTCAGTTTTCTCCTCCGTCCTGGGCAAGTTGCGAGGTTTCTCACACAAGATCGTGCTCAAGAGGAATGCTGTTCCCGTTGTGCACAGAGTTAGGCGTGTACCCATCATGGCACGTGAAGGTCTCCAGACAGAACTTAAAAAGCTGATGGAAGCTGGTGTAATAGAGGAGGTAGAGTCATCAGAGTGGTTAGCCCCGGTTGTATTGGCTCGTAAATCCGATGGTGGTATGAGGATGTGTGTTGATCTAAGAGATTTAAATTCAAGTATCTGGATAGACAGGCATCCCTTACCGAATATACAGGAAATGCTTTCACTTGTGGGAGGGGCATCTTGTTTCTCCACCTTAGATTTGTCATCTGTCTATCACCAGGTGGATTTGCACATAGAATCACGACCTCTTACATCGTTCATTACGCCATTTGGAGCTTTCCGTTTCCGGCGTATGCCATTTGGTTTGGCATCCGCCTCCGCTGTTTTCCAGCGGGTGATGCAAAAGTTGTTTTGCGGAGTGGATGGTGTGGAATATTTCCAGGACGATATCTTGGTGTGGGGCAGGTCACGTGAGGAACACAATGAAAGGATTCTACGAGTTTTGGGCATTTTGGAGAAGAGTGGCTTGACGGTCAAATTAAGTAAGTGTAAGATAGGGGTGGAGAGTGTGACTTATTTAGGCCACACGCTGGATGCCAAGGGGATACATCCCAAGGCTGAGTTGGTGAAGGCGTTATGTGAAGTATCTCCACCCACCAGTAAGGACCAATTACGGTCATTTTTGGGATTGGCTGAATATTATAGTAGGTTTATTCCCACGTACTCCGACAAAACAGTGGCCATGAGAGCGTTGCTCAAAAAGGGCGTACGTTTTGAGTGGTCAGGGTCATGCCAACTAGAATTTGAAGGCTTGAAGGCTCAAGTGGACCAGGCTCCATCGTTAGCTTCCTTTTCTCCATCTAGGAAGACGGTTTTGACAGTGGATGCTAGTGAGTATGGGGTAGGGGCAGTTCTTGAACAGTGTTTTGATGGATCGTACCGCCCCATTGCTTTTGCGTGTAGGGTTCTTAGTGAAGCAGAACGTAGATATGCTGTCATAGAGAGGGAGGCCTTGGCAGCTGTCTGGGCATCCAAACATTTTAGAACATTCTTGTGGGGAGTAGAATACACATTACGCACCGATCATAAACCCCTAGTGCATGTTTTGACATCTAAGGGTTTGTTCCAGGCATCGTCTAGAGTGATGCGCTGGATGGCAGACATGAGTGAGTATAATTTTAAGGTGGAGTACTTACCTGGCACTAAAAATATGGTTGCAGATGGTCTATCTCGTTTTCCCCGGCATGATGTAAGTGCGGAAAACTCAAAACAGGCTGTGATGAGTGATGAATATGTGTTGGTGGCCAAGGTGTTTCCGGCAGTAAATGAGCAGGAATGGGGTAGAGAATGTGCGATGGACCCTGTGTTGAACAACATCAAGGCTGCTCTTACTACCGGTGCAGGCAAGGATGAATTGGACAAGTCGTTCGGACAAGTATGGACAGAGCTGTCTTTAGGTCCGTGGGGCATTGCCAGGGGTACCAGGTTAATACCACCTGAATCTCTTAAGGCCAAGTTGGTGGAGTTGGCTCATGAAGGGCATATCGGGAGATCTATGACGAAAAGAAGGCTGAGAGAAGGGTATTGGTGGCCCAAGATGGATGAGGAGGTTGAGAAGGTAGTTAAGGATTGTATGGCTTGTTCAGTAAGTGATAAAAGTAAGACAACGTCGCCCCAACCCGTACAGCCTGTGGAAGTGCCGCAAGACGTGTGGTCAAAAGTGGCAGTAGACATTATGGGTCCCATGGACACTTTGGGTGGAGGTTTCAGATATTTTGTGGTGTTAGTGGACTATACCTCTAGGTGGGTGGAGGCCACGGCCTTGTCCTCGGTCACCACTGAGAAGGTGATTGACTTCTTGTCAGCAGTGTTTGACAGGGAAGGGGTTCCGGCTGGAATAGTCTCCGATAATGGTCCCCAATTTGTATCAGTCGCCATGCAGGAGTTCTTCTCCAAACTAGGAATTCGTCACCATAAAGTGGCTTTGTACAATCCAGAGGCCAATGGATTAGTTGAACGGATGAACAGGTTTGTGAAAGGGGCAGTTCAGTTGGCCATCGCAAATGGTCTGCCGTGGTGCAGTGTGGTGACTGAAGCTCTAAAAGCCTATAGGGTTACCCCTTCATCCTTTACTGGAGTGTCTCCTTTTGAGTTAATGAGAGGGAGAAAACCAGGATCTAAACTAAGGGTGGCCGCTCTTGGGGGTGGTGTACAAAGTTGCATCAACATGCAGGAAGTTCTTGACAAAGTGCGTGTTAAACAATCCAGTTTTTGGGAATCTCAGCTTAAAAAAAAGAAACCCCTGCGTGTACAAATTGGTGATCTTGTAGTGGTGAAAAATCCAAGATTTGTAGCCAAGGGTTTGTCCAAATTTATGAAACCAAGTGTTGTGACCAAAGTAGGTCATGGATACGTTAAATTGCAAGATGGTACCAGATGGAGTTTGAGGAGGGTGGTCCTTGTTAAGGGAAAGCTGGCGGGTACTAAGGAACCGTGTTGTGATGGAGGTGGTGATACAATAGGAGTTGATCAAGAATGTGCCTCTGAGGATGTGGTTCCCCTAGAGAGGGATAAGGATATGGCTGTTCATGGGCAGGATGCTCGGGTGGGGCATGGAAGTAGGCAGGTGTCTGCCTCGGAAAGTGATGATGTTGTGCCATTAGAAGGAGCACATTGTGCTAAGGGGAAGGATGTATATTCTGAGTGTGATTCTGATAAAGGTGCTTTTGGTTTGACTGGTGTGGATGCAAGGGTTGCAGAGGAGTTGTCAGTGCTTGCATCAGATAATGCAGGTTTAGTTCCACACGGAAGGGGACGGTGTGAAGACTCTGCCCTTGCGGAATCCTCCAACAAAGTGAATAATCGCCCAAACCGAATAAAGAATATTCCAGCGAAATACAAGGATTTTGTTTTAGAATTTGCAGATGATTAATGCTTGGACTGTAATTAATTATCAATATTCCATATAGATATATATATACCTCTTATTGCATATTAAGGATTCTTCCTGTCCAACCTTTGCCTTACTTATGTTCATAATTAATGAATGTTCATTATTGAGGTTTACAGGGGGAGATGTGTAGTAGTTGCTCGTGCTTCCGCGAGCACTTGTCTAAGGTTCTAGAAGTAGAATGTTGATGTGTTGATGTTCGGGGGGTGGCGGTTGGTTTGGGGAGAGAAAGGAGCAGGGAAGAGATGATGTACGGAGTTCGGGTTTGAGAAATAAATACGTAAATAACTTACCTGTGGAGGTCTCGTTATTACACACTCCGCTCGCTCCGCTAGTGCAGGGTGATTTTAAGGTAATGGCTCCTCCTTTCAGGCACAGCAATGGAGAAGAGACTGCTGCGCAGCACATTACGGCAAGGTGTATTCCCAACACCTAACACTCAGCACTCTGCTCGCTGTGCTAGTGCATGATGGTTTCAAGGTAATGGCTCCTCCTTTCAGGCACAGCTTTGGAGGAGAGACTGCGGCACAGCAAATTTTGGCAAGGTGTATTCCCAACACCTAACACTCATCCCTCCTGACAGACGATAAGCGAGTGGACGCTTGGGCAAGAAAGATTTTACAAACGTCCAAAATATATGAACTTGAAACCTCACGAAATGCGTTTGATCAAGAACCTCCACATTACTAAAGAAATTACTATTCGGCCAGCAGACAAAGGAGGGGCCTTAGTCATTCTGAACATCAATGCTTATGACGCAGAATGTATGCGACAGCTGGAAGACATTAACATATATGACTCCCAATATGGGGACCCCACGGTTTCCATCAAGCAGAACCTCGAAGAACTACTTAAAAAAGCGGAAGATCTATGTTGGATTAATGACCATACACATACATTTCTACTGAACCTCCATCCAAGAATCCCCAACTTTTATAGTCTTCCGAAGATACACAAAGATCCCTATCGACCACCAGGTAGACCAATAGGAGCAGGGATGAACAGTATCTTACAACCACTGGGCAAGTATATTGATTTTTTTCTGCAATCTTTGATCCAACACTCACACACCTGTAAACGTGACACCACACAAGTCTCTACACTTCGATACGCCATGACTTAGGAATGGAAGCCATAGAGTGGATGCTCTTAAAAGAATCCGAGATTGGAGCTCGTAAAGAATTCATCCTTGCGCTCTTACAATGTATTGCAGGAAATTTGTATATTCAGTATAAGGATACATTTTTCCTACAGTCATCATACACAAATTGTTTTATGTTCAAGTTTGAGACCGACCACGTTTTGTCAAAAATGGATTGGAAAGGAACATCTATTTGTGGGTAAGATACATTGACGAAATTTTCAGAATCTGGTCTGGTTCAGAGACTGATCTTATTGTTTATTTTTAGTTATCTAAACAGCATAGATGCACAAATTCTATTTCCGCATGAAATTTCCAGAACAGAGATTAATTTCCTATATGTCAAGATTAAAACCACCAGTGACGGTTATAACAACAAAAATTTTCCGTAAGTAAACAGACAGAAACAACTTACTCCACCGTCTCAGCTTCCACCATCCAAGTCTCATTCGTTATCTCCCATACAGCCAACTGCTGCGCGTTAAAAGAATAGTCTATGATCCCACCGACTACATCAGAGAACAAACCGAAATGGGGAAGAAATTACTGGCGCGTGGATGTAAAAGCAGCAATGTATAATCTGCTACATCGAGGATCAATGAAACAAATCAGGAAACTCTGCTAACACAAACTACAGAGAAAAAGGGCACAGTTCATTTAGTATACGTCTCTAAGTTCTCCCAACAAAGTCACAGAATAAAGAACATCATAAAGAAAAACTGGGAGATCCTCACTTGCGATATAAGAGTTCAACATTAGTTTAAAGAACCTCCCATCTTCGCATACCAGAGGAGTCGGAACTTAAGAGACAAACTGGTGTCAACAAAACCTCCACCTAAGGAACATACCACACAACGAACAGGGACTTTCCCATGTCTACACTGTGCCAACTGTGGATTTGTAACAAAGAACAATACAATTAATCATCCACGCACTGTTGAAAACATAAAATTGCCCAGCTATGGAACTTGTGATAGCAGCAATATCATTTATGCTATAAAATGTCCATGTGGTCTTTATTATGTGGGCAAATCAAAACGAACTGCAAAGACGAGATGGAACGAACATAGGTCATGCATTAGAAATTCTAATATGAATTCTGCAGTAGCACGCCACTGGGCGGAAAAGAGACATAATTTGTCCCAAATCAGATTTCAGACCCTGCAAGTGATAGCCAAGAACAACCCACATGAGGATATGACCCTTTAATTAGACAGGAGAGAGACATTTTGGATAGACAGGCTTGGGACCCTAATGCCCAATGGACTAAATGAAGAGATTAATTTCCATTGTTACATCTGAGGATCTGTACACTGGCTGCACATATTTTGTTGTAACATTATTGATGAATTATCCCATATGTTAATTTGAGACACCATCTTCCTTTGATCTATGGGATTCAGAAATGGGCAACATAATTGATGCATCCCTCACAGGCACTGTTGATGAATGCTTCCAGATGCTGAGTTAGCACACTAGCACACTACCTGTAGCAGGTGCATTCTTTAGTCCAAAAGGCATTACCTTGAATTAGTAGAGGCCAGCTAGGGTGGAGAATGCAGTTTTCTCCTTGGCATGGTCTGTCAGGGCTATTTGCCAATAGCCTGACGTTAGGTCAAATGTGCTCAGGTACAGGGCTGCACCAAGTTTGTCCACCAGCTCATCTGTCATAGGCAAAGGATGGGCATCAGTCTTTGTGACTGCATTTAGAGCTCTATAGTCCACGCAGAATCTCAACTCCTTAGATCCTGCCTTTGGTTCAAGCACAACTGGGCTAGACCATGGGCTAGTAGAGGGCTCTATAACACAGAGATCAAGCATCTTGTTGACCTCATTCCTTATATGGGTGCTTACATTGTCTGACATTCTGTACCCCCTGCTTTTGACAGGCAAACAGTCACCAGTGAGGATATCAGGTTTGCCCCAAGGGTTCAAGCCTGGTGATAGTGAGAACAGGGAGGCAAATTGATTTAACAGTAACTTGCACTCATCCTGCTGGTCAGATGTGAGACTGGAAGAGAGATTAACTCCTTCCACTTGCTCATCTAAAGGTAAGCCTCTGAGGAGGTCAGGTAGAAGTTCACTCTCCTCCTCCTCCTGAGCTGAAGCTAGAAGCAAAGCTCCTATGTCAGGTCTAGAGACATAAGCCTTCAAACGGTTGGTGTGAGAGACTCTGGGAGCCTCCTTACGGACCATAACAAGAACAAGCTGGTCTTGAGTAAACTCAACCATGTTAGCCTTCTGGTCATGCCAATGTTTGACCAGAGCTTGACCAGCCTTCAAGATGTCACTTGCCTCTGCCATCATGTGTGACATTCTCCTCCGGAGACCTACCACATAGTCAGTCACTCTGGCTGGCTTGGGGGAAGGAGCACTCTCCAACCCCTCCTTAATCAGGGCCAATGGACCTCTGACTGGATGGCCATTAAGAAGTTTGAAGCGACTGAATCCTACTCCCTCCTAAGGGACTTCTCTATATGCAAAGAGAAGGTATGGCAGCAGAAGGTCCCACTTTATTTTAAGGGGTTCTTCTAAAGCACCTATCATGCTCTTCATAGTTCTGTTAAACCTCTCTACCAATCCATTGGTTTGGGGATGGTAGGCAGTTGAGAACTTGTAGGTGACTCCACAGGTTTTCCACATGGCCTGCATGTAGTGGGACATAAAATGTGATCCCCTGTCAGATATCACCTCCTTAGGAAAACCTACTCTGGTAGAAATACCAAGTAGGGCCTTAGCCACAGCTGGAGCCGTAACAGTTCTCATAGGTATGGCTTCAGGAAACCTAGTGGCATGATCCGCTACAACCAGGATAAACCTGTTGCCTGAAGATGTGGGAGGGTCAAGAGGACCAACAATGTCAATCCCCACCCTCTCAAAAGGAACTCCCACCACTGGGAGAGGCACCAAGGGTGCCACATTCTTGGCTGCACTCTTGCCAGAGGTTTGGCAAGTGTGGCAGCTTCTGCAGAATTTGTCTACTTCTGAGCACATTTTAGGCCAGTAGAAGTAAAGAGAGAGCCTTTCCTTGGTCTTCTTAAAACTTAAGTGACCAGCCAAAGGTATCTCGTGGGCTAACTGCAGAAACTGGAGTCTCCAGGGGTTGACTCAGTTCGTTCACTGTAGAAGAGGCCATCTTCCCAGTGCAACTTATACTTCCCAGGCTCAGTCCCATTGAGCTGAGAAGCTGCCTGTAGGCGAAGACCTTCCAAGGTAGGACACTCTCTTTGTCCCTTGCTGAAATCTTCCCTGTTGGGTCCACCTTCTGCCAGTAAAGACTGCAGCTCAGGGTGGTCAACAGGGTCAAGATCTCCTACCAGAGTAAGATCTTCTTCTAGATCTGATTCCTCAGTATCTAGTTGAACCATACGGGGTTGAACCTCACACTCAGCCTCAGCTGGTGAAGGAGTCACAGATGTGACTTTGGACAGTCTTGGAGATGTCCTTCCGGGCACAGGGGTGCTTGCTGGTTTCTTGCTGGCAGACTTGGGTTTCCCCTTTGTCTCTTTCTGACTTGCAGTAGCAGTAAGTAAGTCCTGTGGACTTGGGGTGATAGTTTCCTCTATCATGTCCTCAGCAGAGCCTCTCACGGTTCTCTCCCTTGCAGACCTAGGGAGCTCCTGCTTCCTTCTGCTGGGGAGTCTGGGGGTATTAGACACAACTCCAAGAGTTTTAAGGTCATTACCCAGCAGTACCCTCCCAGGTACGTTATTTTGCACACTTACAGGTATTCTGACAGTCATGTCATTACACTGGATGAGAGCTGGTAACTGGGGAACCATTTGCACAGGGCCTCCAGCTAACTTGGTCAGGTGTTTGGGTGCCTTAGCCACATCCTCCACCTTGAAAAAGCATTCATCAACCACAGTTATGCTGGCTCCAGTCTCTCTGATGGCAGGGGTCACCTGACCATTCACAAGAACACTATCTTTGTAATACTCTTTAGTATTATCTGGGATTGAGTTGTAGACATCTAAGTTCTGTTGTTCCCAAAGACCCAAGGACACTAAAGAAACACTAGCTGAGACTCTCATGGGCTCATCAGCTAGTACCTGAAAGTTTCCTCTGATCATAGGTACTTCATCCACCTGGGAGAAGGCTAAGGAGACAGTGTTGACCCCTGAAGGTTTACCCTTACATCTGAGATCTCCTTTCACATGGTCAGGCAACCCACAAACAAAGCATTTTCCAAATGCTCTCTGGAATGGAGGTTTGTTCTGACCTCCATCTGGTTTGGGACCAGATGGTACACTAGCCCGATTCGGTTTTCCTTGTGGCTTACTGTTACGCTACGGCAACGAGGGGCGACCTTGCCGAAAACCCCACGATCATGGATTTCGTTCTGGCAATGTTAAAAGCTGCCTTGGAAACTGCTGAAGCTACGTTCACGTTCCACTCAGCTGATCGGACGCGGACGTGCTTTGCTTACTGGGAAGCCACGCCCCCTTGTTCATTAAATCTTGCAGCCGCAGGAACCTCGCTGCTGCTAATTGAACGTTACTACGTCATTTTTCGTGGCCCGCCTCCGGCACTCCTTCCTCGGATTTCCATTCCGCAAACTTCTGCCTTTTGATCCTACGTTACCAGACCCCGGCTCTGTGCACTGGACTGTACTACGGACTGTACTACGGACTTGTTTGCATCTGTTTTTTCACCATACGAGCAGTCACTTTGCTGCTGCACGCTCGTAGGAGCTCCTCCGCTCGAACCAGAAGTGCTTCCGGCTCTGCAGTGCTGTTTCCCCGCCCGGACCCCTACGGGCAACCTCTTCACTACCTTACGCTCGTAAGAGCTCTCCAGACCGAACCAGAAGTGCTCCAAGCTGCGACAAGGACCATCTAAGAGCAGTTCAACTAACGCATGGTTTCCTTTCCCAAACTATCAAGCGTAAATTGCATTCTGTTCCTCAACCTTATCCTATACGTACTGCAAGACTAACAGGCACCAGTCTCTCCTTTCCATTCCTGCATAGTCTGGTGCTTTCTTTTTTTGAAACACATTTTATTGGTTTATTCAAACAAACAAACAATACAAACTAAACTTGCAGTGCATATATCAACATTTCAGTTAGACATCGCTTAATTCCAGTCACTGCTCCCCTTATCCCACCCCCCATTACGAGCCTATTTCTTCCCACACTCCGTTCCTGCCTCTCATGGTAGGGTCTCCCTTTCCGTGGGTTCTGTCTGATCTTGTATTGACCCAAACAATTCCGCTATTAATAATTTCCAGGCCATCAGGGTCCCCGCCTCCTCCTCTCCCCGCCTCCTCTTCTCCCCCTAGATTGCTCGCTTCTTGCCATACCATGGTTTCTACATCAGCCCATTTGTGCAACTCTTTCCACCACACCTCCACCCGTGGTCTGTGGCATGTCTTCCACCCCATGGCAATTCTCCTTTTTGCGAGCACATATGCAAGATCTTTCAATTTACCTCACATGCTCGAGTTTCTGCGATCTGGGGAATCCCCCCAGCAAACAGGCCCACACTGTATCCACCACAATCTTGACCCCCCTCTCCGCTAGTTTCTGTGCTACTTCACCCCAGAAACGCTCGATAACCAGGCATGACCAAAACATGTGTACCATGCCAGCCTTTTCCTCATCACATTTAGGACATGCTTCTCGTCCTGCATTTTCAAACCTAGATATCCTCTGGGGTGTCATATATGCCCTATGCGTAATATACAGTTGTATCTGTTTCAATCTCGCATTCCTCGACACCTTCTTATGGTACCCCGGGCACGTTCCCACATCCCCTCCTCCATCTGGGCTCCTACTTCCGTTTCCTAGTCTAGCCTCAATTCCTTCTCAACCTTAGGCATCATCATCTCGTATAGTCTAGAGATCTCGTGCCCCCCCTCCGTTATATCATATATTGCATCTATGGTAGCATCTGGTTCTTCTTCCAGTACCATTTTGGGCCATGTTCTCCTAATTCTCTGCACCATTCTGTGATACGTAATATACTGGCCCATGTGTAGCCCCATTTCCTCCTCAAGCGCTTAAAAATCTATGATGGTCCCCTCTCGCCAAATATCATCCATTGTTACTAGCCGAACCGGTTCCCAGTGGTTCCTGATTATCATCCTTAGCTGCTTATCTCCCCCTGCCAGTCCAACTAGTGGTACCTGCGGGGAACATGAGAATGGGTTCTCCATCATCTGGCATGCCCTGCGCCACATCTTCCACCCAAACATCATCATCTTGGGGCGCCCTTCCATTTCCGTCTTGGGCAGCCAGATCATCTCTCTTAGGTAAAATGGGGCACAGTCTTGTCCAAACAACCTGGATTCGGGGGTCATTTCATCAGAGAACCATTTAGCGATATACTGCAGTTGGCTTGCTACATAATAGACCTAATAATTAGGCAGTCTTATCCCCCCTTTTTCATAAAAGTTCTGTAGCTTCCATAGTGCCACTCTATTTCGCGTACCATGCCACAAGAAGTTCCTGCACATACTACTCAGTTTAATGAAGAACCTCTTGGGTATCGGGTATGGTATATTCCCAAAATAGTACAGGAGCCTAGGTAGGACCACCATTTTTAACATCGCCCCACGTCCCATCATTGCTAGGGGCAACTTCACCCAAAATCTCATGCAATTCTCGATTTTCTTAATGGCTACCTCTGTGTTGTGCCTATGCTCCTCTTCCACTGTGTGGTACACGTCTATCCCAAGATAACGAAAAGTACTAACCGCCCATGGTATCTGTAACACCGGTAACCGTTCCACTGGAATCCCCCTATAGCCGCCTAATGGGAAGATGCTAGATTTCTGAGGATTCACCGCAATACCAGACAACCCCGCATATCTCTCCATCACTTCCAAAATGTATTGGAGATTTTCCTCCGGGTGCCGCAAGTACAGCAACACATCGTCCGCATATAAGGAGATCAAATGCCGTTCCCCTCCCACAGCGATGCCTATGATATCATAATGTTGTCTCTGGTATATTGCTAGGGGTTCCAGGGCCAATATATAGAGCATTGGAGACCATGGACATCCCTGTCTGGTGCCTCTACGGAGTTGCCATCTCTCTGATATCCCTGTTCCCGTTCTAACTCTGGCCAGCGGTTCACTATATAGCATCTTCGCCCATTGTATATATCCAGGCCCCATCCCACAGCCCGCCTGGGCCGCCAGCAGCCATTGCCACTTGACCGAGTGGAAGGCCTTTACTGCGTCCAAGGACACAATTGCCATTTCGCCCTCGTTCCCGCTCCCAAACTCAATAACCCATTGGAGTCATCTATGATTATTAGTTATATTCCTATGCGGGACATAGCCCGTCTGGTCGGGGTGTATTAGTTTACCTATAATGCTCCTCAGTCTATTTGCCAAAACAGCCGTCAGTATCTTGCTGTCCTGGTTCAACATCGACAAAGGTCAATAGGAGCCACAGCTATGCCCAGGCTTGTTGGGTTTGAGAAGCGGAATTATGATTGCTTCTCTAAGTGACTCTGGCAGTCTTCCCACCTCAAAGGCTTCATTTAACTTTTCTAACACTGGTAGGAGCACCTCTTCTTTATATACTTTATAAAATACACTTTGGAATCCATCAGCCCCCGGAGTCTTACTAGTGGGCAGCTGCCTCACCACCTCTTCTAACTCTTCCAAAGTAATCAGTGCATCCAGCTCCTCTCTTTCCTCAGCGCTTCTCTTGGGCAGTCCTATATCCTCCAGTGTTTCTGTTATCGTCGCATGACCACTTCCCCCCTCATCCTCATATAGTAACCTATAATAATCTGCAAACTCCTGATTGACTCCCTCTTGGGTGTCAGCTACACTACCGTCTTCCCTCGTTATTGTTCTAATCATGGGTCTGGGGGTTTCGCTCTTATATAACCATGCCAAGAGTCTCCCTGTTTTATCCCCTCCCGCATGCTGTCTCTCTCTATATTTTTTATAGTTGAGGTTACACAGTCTTTCCCTGTGCCCCTCACATTTATGCTGCAGTTTAAGTATCAGCTCCATGTCTATCTTAGTGTTACTTCCTTTTTTCGATGCCTTTTCCAGTTCCCTTTCTGTTTCTTGTAGGTCAGCCAAGATCCCCCCCTGCAGACCTTTTGATTTTGCAATGGCTACCCCTCTCATCACAACCTTGAAGGCTTCCCATAATGTGCCCGCCGAATCCACGCTACCAGTATTCAATTCAAAATAGTTTATAATCTCCTCCCTTATATCCTCCCTAAAAAAGGGATCCCTGAGTGCCTCCGCTCGGAGGCGCCATGTCGGAATCCTTGCTCTCGGGGGGCAATATTGCCATCCGAGGACCAGGGGCGAGTGGTCCGACAGGACCCTCGCTTTATATTCCGCTTGTGTAATCTCTGTTATTACCTCTGACGTAGCAAAGACATAGTCCAGCCTTGTATGTAGCTGCTGCAGGGCTGAATAATGCGAGTATTGCCTTTCTTGGGGGTGTCTCGTCCTCCACACATCTCCCAGACCAAAGTCATCCAGTAATGTCTGCAACGCTTTGGCAGCTGGGGTGGGTCTATCAATCTTCCCATCTGATCTATCCACCCTAGGGTTTAACACACAATTAAAGTCCCCTCCCCAGAACACCGCACTCCCCATACACATGCTTAGGTTGGTACACAGGGTTCTGAAATATGCCGCTGTATTTTGATTCGGGGCGTACGTATTCACAATGCTTACCTCCCTATTCTCCACCAGTACCCTCATTATGACCATCCTCCCATCCGTCTCCGCTACTTCCTGGAACAGTTGAAACGGGACATGCAGCGCTACCCAGATAAGCACTCCCCTTGCATAAGCAGAATGTGACGAGCCCGCCACAACCCCTTTCCATTTCTTAGAAACCATCTCCATCTTCTCCCGTGTCAGGTGAGTTTCCTGCAACAGTGCGATGTCTATCTTTTGTCTACATAGGTACAGCATGACCTTGTTCCTCTTTAAACAGCTGTTTAGCCCTCTGACATTCCACGTGTTTATTTTAAGGTCCCCCATGGCATATCAAAGTTCCCCCCACCCCCACCAGTGCAGTCCAGATCTAGCCTCCGTCTCAGTCTATATAGGCTTGTTTCCCAATTTAAATTCCCCTTAACTACAAACACCCAAACGCCCCTTTCCCCTTCCCTCCCACCTCCCTTCCCTTCCCCAACATTATCCCCCAACTGTTGCCCAGCTCCATCCCTGGATCTCAGGCACCCTCGCATCTAGCTCTTTCTGGCGATAGCCTGTACACGAAGCTCAGCAGGGTGAGGTTGCCCTAATGGCTATCCTGCTGCTACTGCTACTACTACTACTACTCGGGGGGGGTAAAAGGCCTGTGTCCTGCCGCTCCTGTTTGCTTCAATTCAACCACGCATTGCTATTCAATTTACTCATGTGACCAATGCTCTATATTCCAGTCCGTCACGTTTCGACAAAATCAAGGATACCATAGCCTAGTTTCAACACTACCCATCCGCACCTATCTATCAGTGTCTTTACCAAGTCTCTACTGGGATACCCCGCTATGTGACAACCCAGTATACATGTAGCATCCCAATCACTTATCGTGCTCTTCTTGGGCCCGTTCCGCATCTCGTTCTGGGCAGCCCTGGGTCCAGCCATGTCGCTGCTTCTTTCGGGGTGTCAAAAAAGAACATTCTACTTTTGTGCAGTACTTTCAATCTTGCAGGGTACAGAAGCATATATTTGATGCAGGCCGTGCGCAGCCTCCTCTTTACCGCCACATAGCTATACCGCTGCCTCTGGACCAGCATTGTATAATCAGGATACGGTGTTATAGTGGCTGAGGCTCTTTCGATCGTCCCTCCTTTTCGAAAGTACTCCAAAATCTTCTTGTGATCTTTGTAGTTTAGTATCTTGGCAATTATTGCGCGGGGAGGGGCTTCAGGCTTCGGTTTTCTCATGAGGGCTCTATGCGCTCTCTCCAATGTGAATCCTTGCGAGAGTTTGTCGGCCCCTATTTCCTGCAGGATCATGTTCTCAATATAATCCGTAGGGTCCTGGCCTACTTCTCCCTTCGGCAGGCCAACCACACGGATGTAATTCCGTCTCGCCCTTCCTTCCGCTTCCTCCGCACGATTCTCCAGGTTAGCCACTTGCTGCTTTAGTATGTGGACCTCCTTTGCGTTATTAGTGCTGGTGTCCGTGTTAGTTTTGACCGCTCTCTCCAGACTGCTCGTCCTGTCCGCCAGCGCCCTGATGTCTTGTCGTAGCAGATTGACTTCTATCCCCACTGCGTCTATTTTAGCCTCCAAGGAGGTTCGCTGGTCCTCCATTGCTATACCCCATGAGTCTCTTAGCTCCGTTATAGCCGTTAGTATCTGGTGGTTTTCGGTCCTCGGGGAACTTTCTGTGGGTACATTTGTGCCACTGTGCGCCGACGCCGCTGGAGATTGCTGTGTCTTAGCAAACGCTTCCATCGTGGGTTGTTTGCTTTTGCCCTTGATTACTCTCCCCGTCATCTTGCGATCCTGGTCAAGTATCCGAGGTTACTTTGTCCGTGGTGCAGCAATTCTGTTTCGCTGTCCCGCCGTGACACTTGTGAGTCACTCCAGACCTGGGCTGTTATCCTTGAAGTACCCCGTATGGATTCATATGCGCTGAGCTATGTCTTCGGGTGGGTTATGTCCTCCCACGTTTCCATTTGTCCTTACTACTTCTTGTAGTTTGCTACTGGTCCCAGTTGGATCATCTGTCTCTTGGGCTCCTTATACTCTGTGCACCACTGTCTGTGTCTGCTGAGGCCGCTCCCGTGCCATCCGCCACCTAGCTCAGCCCTGTACCTCGTGCTCTCCAGTATGAGTGCTCTGTGTACAGCCCCTGCACTCTTCAAGCCCTTTGCTCCTTCCCGATGCCCCAGGGTACATTTGGCAGAGAAACCACTCAGGCATCCATCTCAGGCAAAGCGGAGAGGCCTCTTCTACCCTCTTGGGATCTGGCACTTTTTTTTCCCCAAGCACGATGGTGTGATTCAGTCTGTATGGGGTGCCCACCTGGCAACCCCAATGTTTGCAAGCCGCCACAGTTAGTGTATTGCCGCAGGTCCCATACCTACTTATGGACGAAAATGTATCCAGTGGGCCGCGCTGACTCCTCTCCTTCGGCGCGGCTCCTGTGCTGCTTCAGCCTGCAGAATCTCTGTGTCTCTCACTTCTGCCCTGCCTATGCGTACGCCTCGTATCAGCCAGATTTCTATTTAGTCGGGCCACAACTTCATTGACTCAGCCTCCGCGGCCGTGCACAGATCGCTCCATGAATCACTTTCGTATGCACTGGCCGAGAGCTGTGTCCATGCGTACCTTGTTTTGTGGCAGGCTTCGCGCTGGCTCCAGATGTAGCGCGGCTCCTCCAATGTTATTCCAATGACACGGCACTGTGTCAATCTTTTTCGACGTGCAGCACCCCAGGGCTTCCCATGTCTGGAGGCACACCATCCGCAGTGTTACAGAGTTTCTAACCGCGGCTACTGTGTCTGCCGCACTGTTCGGTCCCTCGCGCCCGGGAATATATTGCCAAAATGTAACTCTGCAGCGGGCTCCCCGAGCACACGTCGCTGCAAACCATGAAACTTAGCAGGCACCCGGGAGTGGCCCAGCGCGGATGACAGAGGCCAGGCTTCCCCTTCGATCTCCTCAATGCAGCTTGATCGCTGCTATGGCCTCGGCTTCAGTCCTTTGTTGTCCATCATTTTGCGAACCCCCGCTCCTGCAGCTTCAAAGGTCTGCAAGTCTCAATTCTCCGGTCTGCTTCATTCTAAAATCATGCCTCCTTCAGTAGTCATGCGGCACCTCTTCCAACGTCTATACAGCCATTTGCAGAGTTCATGGGTCACTTTTCAGCGCGGATTAACGGATCAAAGACGGATCATCAGGAGCAGCTCCTCGCAGGCACGTCCTACGCCATGGCTCGCTAGCCACGCCCCTGTCTGGTGCTTTCTTACCTCCGCATTACTCGCCTGATTACTTTACCAACAAGCTGAGAACTGTACAAACATTCTGGGAACTGCACCAACAATTGAAAAACTGTTTCTACCGTTGAATGAAGTGCATTAACAAACGCTCTCCAGATTATGCACCAACTCGGCTCCTGGTGCCGATTGGGTTGACATTCCTATACTAACTTTCCTATTTTATTATTTTCTCCTGTCGTTGTCATCAATTCCTCTGGAACTTCTGCTTCTTCAGTTTCCACCGTTGACCTACCTACATCCACTACCTCAGGTATCGGCTGTTCCTTTTGTTCTTAACGGAATACTTAAAACCCCGTAAGACACCTTTCTTAACCATTTCTGTATTTTCTTGCAGCATTGGTCTAGCAGTGCGCTCACTTCCCGCTCTTTTGCGCGATAGACAGATCTGTCTGTTCTTACAGAAACAGCAGAGGGGTACATCGTGAAGAAGAGCCCCTCACTAAGAGGAAGCCTGATTCTTTGAAATCAGGGGACCTGGTTTTCTTGTAACCCTACGCCCATTCTTTACCTCTGGGTTTGGGATCAAGAATACCTCCCACCTTGGTGAGTACACTTACCCTAGTTAGGTTTGGGGCCCTCTTTTGGATTGGAATTATTGGAATTCTCTTTGTTGTCTTTCTTTGGCTGTTTTCCCTCTTCCTTTTTCTGAGTTACCCCAGAATCTTTGTGAGTAGCCCTGTTGGCAACCCACAAGTCAGCATCCTTAGCTAGTTTCTAAGGATCTATCTCCTTTGAATCAGCCAAGTGCTGTCTAAGCTCAGGGGAGCAGACATCAAAAATAGACTCCAACATTACAAGATTCCTCAAACCTTCATAAGTGTTCACTTTGTAACCCTTAACCCAACCATCTAAGTTTTTCAAACATTCACACACCCAGGTAGCCCAAGGGGTACCATCATGCTTTTTGAGGGTTCTAAAACTCTTAAGGTACTGGGAAGGGGTCTTCCCAAATCTAGCTATTAATACTATCTTCACACACTCATAATCCTGCTTATCCTCTTCCCCCAACTCCATTACAGCATCACTTGCAACAGGGGGAAGCCTAGAGAAAAGCCAGGGAGTCAGCTGATTCCCTGAGATACCTTGAATCCCATGATTGTACTCAAACATTGCTAACCAATCTAAAACATCAAGTTTAATCGCATACATACCAATCATTTCCTTTGGCATACGGGGTCTCTTAGGGCTGGAAGACCTAGAAGACTCTGGGAGAGAAGCATTTTCTACAGACAATTTCTTCATCTCTAGTTCATGGTTCAGCTCCATTTCTCTGAGCCTTAACTCATGGCAGTTTGTGCATCAATACATTTTACTTCCAATTCAAGTCTCATTTTCTCAAATGCAATAAATTCAGGAGTAAGTGTAGGACCTGTGGGAGTCCCTGTGGACAGAGGTTGTGCGTTCCGAGCAGGCAAAGGAGTTGTAGGGTTTCCCAACAAGGACTCATCTACTTCTTCAAAATTAACACTCTCAGAATCAGAAATATCAGTATCCACATTTGCTGGAGGGGTAGGCCCTTCTGACCCACTCTCCAGACTTTGTTTTCCCATTAACTTTGCAATCAATTCAGATTTCTTTCCTTTACCAGAGAGACTCCTCTCCCTACACATGGTTCTCAAAACCTCAGCAGTGTAGTTCAAGAGACCCTCTTCAGTGTTTCCATATTTGACATCATTTCTTATTTAAATAGAATTAGTGGTGTTAGCCTTGTGGTTAGTTGAACCCAAGCAATAGCAGCACTCTAAGTGTAATCACTCTACTTGCCAATCCTCACCGCTGTACACCAGTGTTAGGCAGAATCCCGTGCAGTGCACTTAGGGACCACTTCACACAATTAAGACTACAAGTTTTACCTTTGGTACAAGCCTGTACTACTATGTTAAAGTGGTAGCAGTAGCGGAGCAGCCAGGCTTATCTCAAGAGTATATGAGCAGTAGCAGAGATTACACAAAGGGACCACAATTACTGTGACTCAAGCAAACACTGACTCAAGGTTTCAGGTAAAAAATATAAGTATATTTATTTTTAAACCAGTTGTTATTAAAACGACACTTCTATTCATTGGAAAAACCACACGTAAAATATACTACAACTAACCAATTCACTTTGTACGGTATAACTTCAAGGTAAGTACCCTGTGTTTGAGCGGACCAGTGTTGTGAAACAAAAGACGTTACCGGGAATATACTTTTGATCACTTTTTGACAGTAATGACAGTTCGGTCTTACCAAAGAAATGCGTATCCGCGGCAATACATGTTACCGGGGCAAAAACACACTTAGCACCTGAGATACCCAGAGAGAGTTGGGGGCAAAAAGCTTAGGCAATACTTTTGTCAAGGCAGACAGAATCAGAGAACACTCTTAGACAGAAATTCAAAAGTCAATAGGCTGGAGCCAGTGCCAAGTGGAACCGGGTTCCTGTTGTCGAGGATCACACAGTCAGATAGTTCACGATTTGGCAGAGCCAGGAGTACTTAGATATTGTCAACAGAGGAAGCAAAAGTTGTAAGAAGGAGGGAAGACAAGGGCAAGCCTTGGAGATGAAGAAAGAGGGATTCACCCAAATTCCTCGAGCAGAACACAGTACCTTATTCAAGGAAGAAGCTGGTGCAATTGCAGTTGTTCCTGGTAGTTTCCTGCAGACCTTCGGTTCCTGGAGCTTCGATCCGAAGGAGGACGTCTGGAGGGGTCTGCACCACACAGGGCTGAAGCCGGCAGCAGCGACAGTGAATAAAAGGTGCGCTCCTTAAAAACAGGAGAGGCTCTTCAGATAGCTATCCGGACCACTACAGCAGTGTACAGCGATTTCGACCACGAAGATGATCCTCTGGCTGTAGAAGATGAGCTGGTTATCCCCACCAAGCTCAAGGGAAGAAGACTCCGGACTGGATCTTCTCTGGTCGTCGAAGGGTAGATAGCTCAGGACTGCAGCACGGCTTCACCGGGACGGGATAGTTGCAGCAGTCGACTTCTTCTCAGCTTCTCTTCGGTTCCTTGTAGTTCCAGTGGCGACTCTCTGACTTCCAGACCAAGAGACCTGCCTTTTAATGCAAAAATCCCCCATTCACACAGCCTGGCTGTCAATCACGCAGCAGGGGGGTTGTCTGGCCCGGACAACCACCTCAGCCAATCATGGAAAAGTGCTACTTGGGTTTCCTAGGATACCCTGTGCAGGGGGTGACTACACCCCTCCCTCACATTCAGCCCACCTAGACACCCAGGCGCCTAGAGGAGGGCTTCTTGACAGAAGCCCACCAAAAGACAGTGAACAAAGAAGGCAAACCTGGTTTGCCGCGCAAAGTAAAACACAAGAAGGAGTTTAACAAAAAGAAAGGGTGAATAAACCACACCGGAACCAAAAGAAAAAGCATTTGGTCAAGCGGGTTTAAGTTTGAGGCTAATATAATAGCCTACAACAATACCACGTTTATATGGTATAATCACAGTAGAAAAGTTAGGGTAGATACCACTGTCACCAGCCAAGTCTAAATGGTAAAAGAGCAAAACAATACTCTAAGAGGTACAGATAACAAGGGCTAAAGATTAACCCTTTCCAGTACTCCATGTAAGATGGGGTGTACTGGATCTGTGGTTAAATGACTAAGTTAAGTTAATGGCAACTTTACCCTTTTCTGGGGGACAGTAGTCAGCCTCAGAAATGGAGTCGGTGGGAAGACTAAAAGACAAACCTCTGTCACTGCACTTAAGGTGCTGTGTAACACACAAAAGAAGAGGGCTACTGAAGTGGTGTACTCCAGAGTCCACAATCACAAAAACAGATGAAATAGACATGGCAAAACACAGTTAAGAGTGGAAAGAATGGGGTACACTCTTACCAAGTGGAAAAATAAACTCCAGAGATCCAGCAAAGCTGCTGGGGGACTCACTAGGTAAGGGAAATTAGCCATTGAATGAGAATTCTCCCTAACAGTGCCTATTACGAGGTTCCCTTTGCAGGACCCGGATCACACGTCTGGTAAAACCAGACGTCTTTTCCGGGTCCTGCGAGGGGAAGAGGAGGTAACAACGGGACACTTGTAATATGCCCATTGTTACCTCCCTCCCCATTTTCATTGAGCCCTATGGGGGCTCAAACGGGAATGGGGAATGGTTCCTGCAAAGAGGAATTACCGGGTCTTCCTTTGTCGGAATTACCCGGTAAGTCCCCATTGCAGGAACCCAGTAATGGAGCCCAGTTTGGAGGCCCAAAGTCTCCATGTTTTAAAGGCTCCCTTACTCGCTAGCAGTTCTTTGTCAGTGATCGCATAATTCAACTCTGGCGCAAAAAACTTAAGGGACCAGAATGCTATGGGATGTAAATATCCTGTGTCGGGGTCCTTCTGTGATAATACTGCTCCCATGGCTACGCTGGAGGCAGCTGTTTCGACCACGTATGGCAGATCGGGTCGGGGGTGTCGAAGAACTGGTGCTGTGGTAAAAGCAAGTTTCAACTCTTGGACCAGAAGAATTTTCTTTTTTTTCTCAGCAGGGAGGTGATTGGGTGGACTATCTGCGAAAACTTTAGAATGAATCGACGATAAAAATTGGCGAATACGAGCACTCTTTGTACTCCTTTTGTGGATGTTGGTGATGGCCATTGGAGGATAGCATCCGCCTTGCGTGTGTCCATGTGTACTCGTGGTGTGAGCATGAAGCCCAAGAATTCAACTTCTGTTACATGGAAGAAATACTTTTCTAATTTGGCAAACAGCCGATGCTGTCAAAGCTTTTCCAAAACTGCTCTTACATGGCCGACGTGGTCCTCCGTGAAAGCAGAGTAAATAAGAATGTCATCTATGTAGACAAGTGTGCAAACGCCCAATAATTCATGAACATCGTTCATAAAGAATTGAAACGCTGCCCGGGCATTACATAATCCAAAAGGCATGACCTGGTACTCAAAAAGCCCATATTTGCTTCGGAATGCTGTCTTCCATTCATCTCCCTTTTTAACTCTTACCAGGTGATAGGCCCCTCGTAGGTCTACTTTTGTGTACATTTGAGCATTCTTTATCTGATCCAGAAGTTCTGGGATAAGTGGCAGGGAGTATCTGTTTATTACTGGGATTTGGTTAAGCGCTCTATAGTCAATACAAGTTCTTAAGTCGCCTTCTTTATTTGGTACGAAAATGAGCGCCGAAGAGGCAGGGGACTTAAACGGGCGGATGAAGCCGTTGGCTAGATATTGATCTAAGTAAGTAAGTTCTAAGATGTTGGTTTTCTTGCTCCGTTAGGGCATAAATCCGGTTGCAGGGGAATTGGGCTCCGGGCACCAGCTCAATTTGGCAACCGTAAGGCCTGTGTGGAGGTAGAGTGTTCGCTTGATCCTTCTGAAAAACATCCTGGTAATCCAGATATTCAGGTGGTAAAAAACCAGTGAGCCCTAGAATAGTTTTTGTCTTGGGGTTCAGGTTGCTCACCACCTTATTGTAGCAAGTGTTGGCACACTCTTAAGGAAAGGTCAGAACTCATTTTCTCCAGTCAATCCTAGGGTTGTGGGATTCCAGCCAAGGCATGCCTAATATCATCTGGAACTGAGAAGCCCCGATGAGATCGAAGGAGATGTCTTCTTGATGTCCATCCTGACACATAAGCATGACTTTTTCGGTATGCTGCGTCACCGGCCCGGATGATAACTGAGAACCATCCACTGCTGTGACGTTTTCCGATTTCAGCTTCTGTTGGAGAGGAAGGCCCATTCGTGCAGCCAGATCTTGATCAATATAATTTCCCACCGCTCTGCTGTCAATGTATGCCTCCAAGGCATGTACTTTTGACGGTTGTTGGTGGTTGACAAAAAGTACTGGGATGACCAGTTGTGAGGTCTGTACAGATTCCTTCTTTTCGCTCGACAAGTGGACCCCTACGCTTGTCGGGCGTTGGAGTTTTCCAGATTTTCTTCCTTTCATCATTGCCATTGTCTGTTGCGCCAACTAGTTTCTTTGGTGGTTTCACCGGGCATTCTTGGAGGAAATGTCCTGCTCTTCCACAGTATAAGCAGAGTTTCTGTTGCCTCCTTTTCTCCCTTTCAGCCTTGGTGATAGGACTTCGTAGCCCACCAATATGCATTGGTTCAGTTTGTTCGTGGGTTTTGGTTTGGTTGTCCCAGGGTCGCACACAGATCGATCTCCCTTCAGTTCTTGAACAGTCCATTTTTCAATTCTGCAACCTATGGTCAAGCTGCACAGTCAGGTTGATGTATTCCGTACAGTCCTCGGGGGGATTGACCACTTGGGCTAGAACATCTTTAAGTTCCCCACGCAACCCTCGATAAAAGAGTGTGGTCCTCTTTCTTCTGGCCAATTTGTCTGTGCTACAAGATGATTAAAGGTTGCGATGTAGGTCAGCAGGTCTTTGTTTCCCTGCCTGAGAGAGAGTAACTTGTCCAGAGCTTGTCCTTGAGTAGGCCTAGCAAACAGTTTTTCCATCTCCCGCTGAAATTCCCCAAAGTCTCGAAGTAAAGGATCATCCTGGTTTACTAATAGAATCGACAAGTCCGCTGCACTACCTCCTAAATATCAGAGTACAAAGGCGACTCTGGCTTGATCGTTAGGAAAAGCCCCAGGCCAGCACAGAAAATGGAGGCAACATTGGTTCATGAATATAGCTTACTTATTGGGGTCACCAGTAAAGCGTCCAGGCGGAGCCAGTGGTACTGCACCTGGAAGAACCACTTGAACTGGTGGTGATGGCTGCAGCATGGGAGGTTGGGCAAGCCCAGGTAATGGAACCTGACCCGCATGGGTTTGAAGCATTTGTCTTGCCAAGTCGTCAGTTCGTTCTCGGGCTACAATAAGGTCCCTCCTTAAAGCATTGGTTTCTTGTCTGGAGCCCGTAATTCCCCCAGTAGCTGGGCCAACTGGTCTGTTTCCAAGGTTTCCATAATGCCCAGGCAGAGTTTCATGGAGGCTTTGCGTTCTGTTAAGCTCACCTGGTCTCTGCGGGGAGGTTGGGGCACGGTCGAAGCCCTCCCATGAGGTGAATTCCCCTGCAGGCTTCCTCCCCTGCTTGTGTGCGGTGGACTGCGCCTGGTTGTCGGTACTGCCCCTGTGAGGATATGAGAGATTGTGAGAAGGCTTCTGTATGACTGCTGTCTCTCTCTAACCCTTCTTCCCAGAATGTGGTGAGCATAAGCCGGCTCATACAGTCTCACCTGTTGTTTGATGACGGCAAGCTCTCCGTCCTGCTTCTCACAGCAGGGGCACGTTGAATGTACCGAGTTCCTTCACTGATCCATGTGATGTGCGTGGCAGCCCAGACCTGGCTGTGGCTGATCCACTCTTAAAGGTAAGTGTCTTTTGGCTTTTAAATATTGTAGTTTTGATTCTTGATTATTGTCCGTATCCTTGTAATAATGTCTTTCCTCCGCTTTCTCCCAGTAGGTGGTATGCGGCCCAGCGATAGTTGCAGTGCAAGAGGAGAGGCCAAATAGGAAGAGACTGGAGTTCAGGATGTTCCAACAGATGGTAAGGGTTGGTTTTAGGTCAAGCACAAGGTTTAGGCTAAGCGCGACCTTAAACGTATTGTCTTATAGGTTTCTCACCATGTCTTTGGCCCTCATTACGACCCTTGCGGAAAGCGACTGACCGGAGCGCCACAGCGTAAATAGCGTTTCCGCCATTGCACGAAGGAGCAAAGTGCGGCCCATTCCGACCCATCGGGCACGAGCACCACGCCACGGCGGAAGTGCAAAGTCCGCGATGGCGGAAATGACCCCAAAACGGCCCACACCGCCGCCGTACGGCGCCCTAGGTGCAATACCGCCACCCCTCTTAGCGGTCACCGCAGTGTGCGCCTACCGGAAAGTACGGTGACCGGAAATATACGGAAACGGAAGTTAAAACATGGGCCCGGAACGGGAAACATCCCGGCGTACACCTATAAAACCACTAAAACCACACAACCACTAAAATCACTACCCTGAAACACACCCCAACCCGTCACCCACCCTAGCGAAACCAAGACAAATGGGAAAAGTAGCGAAGAAAGCGTGCGACCGCAAGCGGCAGGTCCACTTCTCCCGCGAGGAACTCACCGTGCTAACAGAGACCCTCCAGGAGAATGCTGCCGTCGTCTTCTCCACGCAAATGACCAGAACGGCACTTGCAAACAAGAAGACCATATGGGCTCTGGTGGCACAGCGGGTAAGTGCGGTGGGGACCGCACCCCGCACCCCACAGCAATGCCGCAAGCGATGGGACGACCTGCGGATACGCGTACGCAGCATACTCTCTGCCAACCGCAACATTGCCACAGCCACCGGGGGAGGTCATGAATCACCCATCAAGTTGACCCCCTGGGAAGAAATATGTGCCTCCACCATCGGAATGGAGAGCATAGAGGGAGTCGGAGGGATGGAGAAAGGAGTGCAGACATCCGAAGATTCAGGTAGGTGTACCAGATAAAACAATGCCAAATCCACACAGTCCATCCATGTGAAGTACCATGCGTCCACATAGTGCAACAGAAACACATGTCCAGGAGAACGGCCACACACATCGGCCTGATAGCGCACGTTAAAACCCACAATAAATACATAAATAATTAAAAACCCCTAATACACGCACTACACGTGCAGCAGGCACACCCTAACTGCAGGCTGCCAAACAACTGCACCCTCACTCCACACACAAATCAAAGCACCTCCAAGGACCCGACCCAAATCACCCTCAGGTACCACCCCAGAGCATGTGATACAATGCCATTCCAATTCCCACAGACCCATCATTAACCCTCGCCCTCCTTTACTCCACCACAGGGTCCGATCCAAACGACGAGCTACAGGACACCCCTACCAGCACACCTGCAAAGAGGGCCAAGACCAACGGCCAGAGACCCTCCACCTCAGCTGCACGCATCAAGACACGGCAGCAGCACAAATCAGGTGGCAGCACAGAGGAGGGAACATCAACAGGCACCCCAGCAGCCAGCATGCCCACAACACCACCACCACAGGTCCCCCCAATGGATGCCACAGAAGGCACTGCCTCTGGTGGCAGCAGCACCATAGGTGACACCCCATTGATGGCAGCATGCTCCGACACAGAAAACGGGGATGTCGAAGTCAGATCCATCCATGACCTGTCCCAATCCCCCTGTCTGTCCCATCCCGTACAACATGAGGATACCACGCAGGGGCACCCACAAGACAACGACTGGCCATCCCCCCCAAGCCCTGTGGCAAGGCAACATGAGGACAACAGCCCCTCTGTGACACCCCCGCAAATGGGCATGGCCCAGCAGAGGCAACAGTCCCTCGACCAGTTAATCGTGCAACAGCAGCAAATGGCCACGCTCCTCAAGGACCATGCCGATGAATGTGGGGGCACTAAGGCAGACATAGAAACATCAACTGAGACACTTAGGGCAGAAATGGAGAGAGGCACAGAGACGCTGAGGGCACAAATGGAGAGTAGCACCGAGAGCCTGAGAGTCCAAATGGAGAGAAGCACCGAGAGCCTGAGGGGGGAACTGCATGCGACGTCCAAAGACGTATGTGCCGAACTTGCCGCAGTGCGCCGTGTGCTCACTGAGCTCTCGCAAACCCTTAGGGACATGCATGGACGTGAGCAGGCAGACACATCATCCGTTGCAAGTTCCGTCCAGGGCAGCCCCCAACGTAGATCTGGAAGGAACCTGCGCTCCACAGGCAGGGGTGCCCCTGATACCCGCAGAGGGGGCTTGCAATAGCGACAGCCCACTGACAATGAGCATCTTTGGACACTGGGGTTCGTGGGGGAGGTAGGAGGGTGGAGGGGGTGTGTTGGGCTCACTTGGGTGGCGGGTCGATAGGGTGTTCAACATGACATCACATATGCCATAAAAAGTGCACGATCAACCAATGAGATGTGTGGACATTGATTTCTGTGTACTAGGCCATCATAGGCGTACAGTCCATATTGTGCATGTCCCAGACACGCACAGTGCCACGAGTCCCGTGTCCATGTATCAGCCACCAGGCGTGAGTGCTAGAAGCATACATCAATGAGATGCTGACGAATGTCACGGGCCTCCGGTGCCTCGCAGACTCCATGAGGTGCTGCCACATCCCCACCCTCATCATGACCATCATCATGTGCTTGCAGTTCTGCGTCAGGGGGCATGGGCACATTTCTACGTACGCACATGTTGTGGAGCATGACACATGCCATGACCATCTTTGCAACCTTCTCATGGCGGTACAGGAGTGCCCCGCCAGACCTGCTGAGGCAGCGGAAACGAGTCTTCAGTAGGCCGAATGCCTGTTCAATGACTACACGGGTACGTGAGTGGGCATGGTTGTAGTCCTCCTCATGCTGGTCCCGTGGGTTCCGGACTGGTGTGAGGAGCCATCTCTTCAGTGGATATCCAGCATCACCTGTATGTGGACGAGAAACGTATGATGTGGAATGCCATTGCTACGTACGCACACCCCCCCCCTTCCTGCCAGGTCATTGCCAAATCACATTCCCCACATAATCATGCATGTAATGAGACTCACCGAGTAGCCAGGATCTGTTCCCTGCGTGTCGCTCCATGTAGCGTGGTATTGTAGAGTTCCTCAAGACCATAGAATCATGGGTTGATCCAGGGAATCGGGCACAACAATGTGTAATGATCCTGTTGGAGTCACACACCATTTGTACATTCAGGGAATGAAATTGTTTTCTGTTGCGGTACTGGGCCTCCATGGCATGTGGGACGACCAATTCCACATGGGTGCAGTCGATGGCACCAATGCAACCCGGTATGCCGGCAAGTGCATGGAATCCCACTTTTGTGTTGGTAATTTCCTGCTCCGAGCGTGGTAGAGAGATGTAGTCGTCTGCGTGCTGCAGGAGGGCATCGAGCACTTGCAATAGTGTCCGTGAGAACAGTGGCTGAGAAATGCCATGCAACTGTCCGACTGTGTGCTGGTAGGTGCCTGTGGCCAGGAAGTGGAGTACAGACACCACCTTCAGTAGGGGTGGGATGGCGGTTGGGCTATCTATCATGCTGACAAGGTCAGCCTGTGTCATGTCCACAATGGCGGCTATGGTGTCCCGGTCCAGACGGTAGAGGGTGTGGATCTGCTCATCAGTGAGGTTGAACGGATGTGCTCGGAGGCGTGGGATTGCGGGCTGCCTGCGTGGTGGTAGTGGCTGTGCTGGCGGCCCTTGCTGGCCCTGCCTTGGCCTCCTCCTCCTCCTGCGTCTCCTTCGTGCGGCCGGTAGCAGTTGGTGTTCGTCTTCTTCTTGGAGTTGGAGTAGTTGCAGTGCTATCAGGTCCCCCAGGGCCAACATCGCGAGTCCTGCCGGTAGCATTTCGGTGTGGTTGTGGGAGGAGACTGGCTGTGCAATTTATGTGTTTTCAGGCTGTATGGCCTCCACCTGTGGTGATTAATTCCACCTGTGCAAGCTGCTCTCCCCTTTGGCCGAGCACGTCCCGCGCACAACGCTGCAAATCTGGGAATGGCATCTTGCTATTGCAATCATGTATTTGTACCCGATGGCCGTGTAACATTGGTTGACATGTTCATTCTGCTGTGGTCCCATTGTTGCACATACTATCTGTGCAGTCGCGAACAGACTTGTGAAGGGTCAGTGGAACGTAGTACTCGAGTAACGGTGGGCCCTCATGCATCACTTTACCGAGTTGCAATGACGGGCGGGGCGTCCCATTTGTGGGTGAAGGCAGTTGCCATTTTCACACACAGCCGCACTCGATGGAATAATTAGTGATTTCAAACGGCCACAGATGCCTTTTCGGCGTGATGTTGCAAATGTGGAATTCCAAGGGCGGCGCTTTCGGTTTCCAGCTAGCGGCGAGGAGATGCCCACAGGTCTGACTGCAAATATAACGTTCTGTTGTTCAATGTCCTTGAGACAGGGCCCATGGCGAGGAAGCAATGATTGATATGAATAGTTTGGGATGCGCAATTGCTACGTGGGCGATGAGGCCGGCCGTTCCCACATACATGTTACTTCACAACACTGGAATTACGGGCTGGGGCACTGTGGATTTTGAAGGCTGCATAACGCACAGACTCAATGGATGTTTCTAATGTTATGTGAGTAATTATTCAGGCGTTTTGATTCCGGGATGAGGGAATGATGAATGGATGCATGGGCAGGTGATTTGATACAGAGTTTGCCATGTACAGGGCTTCTTGGGATCTATCCGCCTCCCCTACGCTATGTGATGCAGGGCTGCCATGGTGGGACCATCGTCTATCTGGCCTTGTTGAGCCCTCCCTGTCTCGACACGCCCTCAGACACTTGTGTCCATGCACATTAACATTCCCATCTGATGGATTCTGTTTTGACAGACGCATGCACAGGTACACTCGTTTGTAATGGTGTTTGCACCTCGATATAGATGGTTAGGAGTCGCAAGTGGTTTTGGGGTGGTGATGATCCTTTGGAGTGGGCTAGCATGCATATGGCTGTGGATTTCGTGTGATCATTGAAGTGAGTTGTTGGAATGTAGTTCTGATGGCCATTCTGTTCTTTTTCTTTTCTTTTGGTTGACAGGTATCTCCTCCCCTTTTGCCACTGCCATCTGTATGCCACTCCTGCAGATGGGTTTTACTCCCGACACCTGCTGCTTCGTGTTAATCAGTGGAGCAGCATTACGATCTTATGGGACGATCGCCAATGGCCCACATGCCCTTACGCAGTACTGGTGGCTCGGAGCAACATTTCGGCCTTTCAGCTGGACTAGTGCCTCCCCATTGGGACGGCCCTGCGGTTCTGTGCGCTTCCATGTTGCCTTTTCGTACGTGAATGTGGCTCTGTGTACCATGAGGGAACAGGACGACACACAAGTAGTGGCTGGTCATTTCTTGCGGATGCAGCCCACAATGGTGATTGGTGTTTAGGAGTTCATGGCCTGATGGCTGTATGGGCTTGGTGACTTTGATGTGCATTAAATTTCTATTCTGATTTGGCCCGTGTAGCGTTTTTCTTTGCAAGTGATGTGGCATATGCCTATTTGGGGGGCGATGTATTGTGAGGAGATCTGCATTGGGTTCCAGCTTCGGAGTTTAGTTGCGTGGTACTGTACTGGGCGCGTTTGCCTACTAAGCCCGTGAGGTCAGGGATGGGGGCTGCCAATATGACAGTTTGAATGTTGTCATGCTCAGGGGCGGGGGATTGGGTTTTGTGTAACAGATGCCGGTCAGCCAGGTGGACTGGTGGAATGATGTGATTCTCGGAATATGGCTGGTCACAGGTGCCTGTGTTTGCGTGCGTTTCTTGGTGGGGGACTGTGGTCATGTCCATTGGGATGGCTTCTGTATTCGTGCCATCTGTGCCCTGCAGCTCCCATTGGCCCCTCTTGTGTTTCTTTTGTTCGTTGCCATGCATGGGTGACTTGTACATTTCAATGGTTGCATTGTGGCTTCATTGCACCTACGGGGAGTTGTACTTTGTGGGCAGGGAGCGGTGTACAGGCACTCAGTGGGGCCGTTTACGGTTGATTCGCGATGCCGTACTTCTCACCATGGCGGAATGGTACATTACGCCATGCCTGATGGCGTTAGGTACATGTCCGCTAGGGTCGGAATTGGCGTACCGTTGCGCCATGGTGGTGTTTGCGGTTTCGCATGGCGCGCGCGCGCGTGCTTGGTGCAGTTAGCGTTGGCGTTCACTACGGTGTCGCTAATGGCTTCGTACTTTGCGGTGACGGGTCATAGTCGCACCGAGCGCTATTCGATGGCGGTATTGCATTTCCGCCATCGTTTTCCGATTTCCGCAAGGGTCGTAATGAGGGCCTTTGTCTTTTTCCCTTTCAGGCACTGTCTATAACGATGTCGAGTTGGAGCGCCGCTACCCGGAGGTCTGGAGATGGAAGATAGATGCCTGACTCCACGGGCATGCGTGCCGAAGGAAGCGGATGGCAGGGTAAGTGCAGCGGTTGTTAGTGGAAGGCAGGTAGGATGCACTCTGGAGTCTGGAGAGTTGCTGAAGACAGGTAAGGTGCGCTCTAGCTGGTAGCTGTAGACAGGTAAGGTGCGCTCTGGCTGGTAGCAGAAGTCAGGTAAGGTGCGCTGTAGCTGGTAGCTGAAGACAGGTAAGATGCGCTTAGGCGGCGGTGAGCGTTACGCTGCAATAGCAGAATAACGCGAAGCACGTGCTAGGAGGTAGAGCTGGCTTATATAGCCTGCTCTGGCCATGCCCATAGTCATGACTCATCGGCCCCACCCTGGCACTCCTGAAAGGATGCTAACACGTGCATTCAGCCTCCCCAGAAGCCACGCCCATCCCAAAGCACATGGGGGCCCCTGCAGGGGAAACCAAGTACCTGCAGCAAATAAAATGTGCTAGTGCATATTTATTTATGAGTCTGGTGTCAAAGGCGCCAGGACTGAGTCCAGTTGGGCTCTCCAAGCTGTATTGTCCTCAAGGGACAATAAAAGGTTGTGTTGCCCCTTGATCTCGTGCCCTGATGGTGCAGGGTCTGGGGTTCTGGTGCCATGGCTATGACAGCAGCTGATAAACCATTTTTGATCCCTACAACGACTTTGGTCTTTAATTTCGTATGAACACATAACTGTTAACAAATTCCTACTTTTGATACATCTACTGTTTGCACGCTCTCTAATTGCCTACAGTAACCCTGAGGAGTACAGTCTGCGAGAGACTGATTAGCTAGATGACTTTCATCTAGCTTCCTGCATTGCTGTATTCCCAACACCTAACACTTGGCACTACGCTTGCTGTGCTAGTACAGGGTGGTTTCAAGGTAATGGCTCCTCCTTTCAGGCACAGCTTTGGTGGAGAGACTGCAGGACAGCAAATTTTGGCAAGATGTATTCCAAACACCTAACACTCATCCCTCCTGACAGAGACGATAAGCGAGTGGACGCTTGGGCAAGAAAGATTTTTTCTGCGGGAAGCATGGCATTGAGATATGCCAACGTCACTTGTGCCTTAGCAAAATTCACGTTCACCCTGTGGGATTGTATAACAATGGTGGCTGATCACATTCCCGAAGTGGAGGAAAGAGACGGCTTCCTGGCAAAGTGACGGAAAATAGGCTATGTGCGAGTCTCAACAGTCAGGACTGGATACTGCTAACAGCATCCGTAGATCGATGACGACAAGTACCATACTACGTAGATGTGAGTGGTTGAGGAAGTCAGGATTTGCCTCGGACGTGCAGTCCAGACTTCTCAATATGCCTTTTGACGGTTCTCGACTGTTTGGCAGAAAGGATGACGAAAGCCTGGAGCAGCTGCAGACCTCTAGGGCGGCAGCAGCAAAATCACTTAGCATCGCAATCAGACAGCCACAACAATCCTACATCAGTGGATCTTCTTTGAGGGGTCGGTCCTTTCGCTTCTATTCCTCAGTTGTTAGAGCAAGGGGACAGCCTAGTGATGGAGGCCAAAGAAGATTCTTTCATGGTGGATGAGGGAGAGGTACTAAGTATGCCCAAACAGCGGTTGCTTTAACATCACCCACTGTTCCATCTGCATCAAAACTCTGAGGTCTTAATTAACAAAACAAAAGTGGGAGGCAGACTGTCTCTGCATCTGCAAGAATGGCAGGGCATTACTTCGGATGCTTGGACATTAGAAACTGTAGCCCAGGGTTACTGTCTTCCATTCATAAAAAGACCTCAGAATCATCCACCGGGGAAACCCCACACTCAAAACTCCAGATCCGTTCCTTGTGCGTGAAATGTTGAGCCTGGTAGAGAAAGGTGCTATAGAACCAGTACCTGTAGCAGAATGGAACACATGGTGGTATTTCCCACATCTCTCTAATCCCCAAGAAGGACGGGGACTTGAGACCCATCTTGTAACTTGAGATACTTGAACAAGTTTCTCAGGAAGGACAAGTTCAAGATGGTTACCCTTTTTCAGATCCTTCAGGCCCTCCATCTTCAGGATTGGATGGTGTCATTGGACCTTCAGGATCCTTACTTTCATGTGCCTATCCATCACAAGCACAGAAAGTACTCGAGGTGCACGGTTGGCGGATCTCATTATCAATTTTGAGTTCTGCCATTTGGGCTGTCCACCGTCAGTTAATGACGGTTGTGGCAGCGAGTCGCAGGAGAGAGGGGATTCACATCTACCCCTACCTGGACTATTGACTGATCATGGCTTCTTCTCCCGAACAGGCTCTGGAACATCTCAGTATCACCTGACACTCTCCACAGACTGGGCTTCTTGCTCAATTTAAAAAAGTGTCCCACATGATACCATCACAAAGACTTCAGTTCATCAAAGCAGTTCTGGATGCATCCTCAGGGAAAGCCTTACTACCCGATGTAATGGCTCAACACATTCTGCAGATGGTCACCAAATTCCAGAGTGCCCAGTGTCTTCCGGCCTTCGATTTTCTAAGGCTGCTTGGCCTCATGGTATCCTGCATTTTCCTGGTGTCAGAGGCACATCTGAGAATGAGATCCCTCCAATAGGCCATCAGGACTTAGTGGTCTCTATTCTCAGGCAAGATGTCAGACCTTCTTAAGGTTCCGAACAGGGTTGCGTAGGACCTTCTGTGGTGGACCTGCAGAGATAACATTCTGAAGGGAGAAACTTTTTGGCAGCCATGGCCAGATATAACAGTAGTTACGGACGCCTCACTCATGGGGTGGTGAGCACACGCCAACGATCTGACAGTCAGCTGACGTTGGTCTCAATCAGACTAGCACTGAAGGCCTTTGAGGCCTTTCTGCCCTCTGTACGGGGAAAGGTTGTCCTGATAATGACAGACAACACAGTGGCCATGTACTACCTCAAAAAAGAGGAGGCGTCGGGTCAATACCACTGTGCAGAGTGGCGATGCAGCTCTGGTTCTGGGCAATTAAAGAGGGAATCTCCCTGTAGGCAGTTCACCTAGCCGGAGAGGAAAACACGGCGGCGGATGCTCTGAGCAGGCAGTGCACCGTCTCCCATGAGTTGGAACTAGCTCAGTCCTTCAAGAGATCTTCATCCTTTGGGGAACCCCTCAAGTGGATCGGTTTGCGACCAGTGTCAACCGGAAGTGCAAACTGTTCTGCTCCAGGAAATTTCCCCCAAGAGGAGCTCTAGGAGATGCGTTTGTAGTGGACTGGGAGTTTCCACTGCTGCACACATTTCCTCCAGTCCCCGTCATTCCTCACATGATCAGGAGGTTGAGAAAGTTCAGGAAATCCATGATCCTAATTGCTCCGGATTGGGCAAGGAGGACGTGGTACCTGGACCTTCTGGACATGTCCACCTGCCCTCCAATGTGTCTTCCACAAAGAGAGGACCTTCTCTTGCATGCAGAGGGTTGGGTTTTCCATCCAGAAGTCAAGACACTCCACCTTCACCCATGGTTTCTGAGAGGTTGAGATATAAGCACTCGACGCAAGTACTTGATTAAGTACTGCTTTGCTGCTCCGGTGCTCTGCTCTGCTACACGGCTCTGCTGCCTTACCTGCCTCTCCCTTCTGCCTTCTCCTGCCTACGGCGGACTGTGGCCCCTTTAAGAAGAGTCCCTCCTTTGTTGCCATCTATACTTAAGCAAATGCGCACGCGCACCTGCGCGCACGCACTCGACGCAAGTACTTGATTAAGTACTGCTTTGCTGCTCCGGTGCTCTGCTCTGCTACACGGCTCTGCTGCCTTACCTGCCTTCTCCCTTCTGCCTTCTCCTGCCTACGGCGGACTGTGGCCCCTTTAAGAAGGTGATTCACACAATGAACGGCTGTTGTGGACTTTGTTGTGAACTTTTGTGGACTTTGCTTGCGTTGTGAACCTAGAGGACTTTACCATTGCTGACCTCTGTTTTTTTGTTTTTCTTTGTCAGAGTCCCTCCTTTGTTGCCATCTATACTTAAGCAAATGCACACACGCACCCGTGCGCTCGTACTTGACGCAAGTACTTGATTAAGTACTGCTTTGCCGCTTCGCTGCGCAGCCAGCCGTCGAGGTACCCCTGACTTTCTTCTTATTTGCTTTCACTTTTTCCTCCCTTTTTTGTCTTTTGACTTGATTTACTTTGTGTTTCATCTACGAACTAAGTTAGAAACTCAATAATTTGAACTAATCTGTGCTCGAACCTGTTTATATTTGAACTCCTACGACATGCCCTTTCCAGGTGCTTTGCCTGTGGTCGTCTCTTGTTGCCTTATGGCTTATTCATTAAAAACCGGCATGTCAATCTCATTGCATCAGAAGGGTCCATCTACTTTGCTCACACGAGCTTCATGTTTGTCTCATAAAACCATTACTTTGTCCCCTGTGAATGCGGCGGCCATTACTAAGGGAGTGATTTCATCCGCTCCACCCTTCATAAGCACTGAGTCTGTACACTCTCCACGAGTATTCTTCCTGGTGCTCCATTAGCATCCGTTCACCAGGAGCCCAGCTCAAATTTCTCAGCACTTCCATTGTCAGACAATACAATACTTCGTACCCCACTTCCCCGTTTTTCCCACCCGAAGAAAGGAGCTGTGAATGCAGCGATGCCCAGAACTTCTTCGCCTTGTATTGACCCTGACCTTTCAAATTATGCTAGCCAATGTGAGTCTCCGACTTCCATGCACCCCGACCCTAATAGTGTTGTGGAACTCACATCAGACTCGACATCACCCACAAGCTCACCATCCACCTCTTTTGTGTATCCCACTCCACGAAGAGCGTGGGCATTGGCTGCCCTTCCCCCTTCCCACCCAACACAAGAACAAGACTCTATCTCAATGCATATTCAGCCGTGACCTCTTAAACTTGATACTACCATTCCGGCCATACCTTCCTCGCCCCCTATGCTTGGTGTCACTCTAGCAGCTATGCAGCTAAGCCTACAAAGTCTTTTCAAACTATATGAAAGCTTAGATACAAACATTTTGGACCAATCCATTCAATTTCAGCAAGTGCTCTCCCTTCTAGAAACACTTGTACAATCTTCCAAGACAACCCCTCCCGTAGTTTTGAATGCAAATGATGTTTCTACTGATGGTATTTCTATCATCATAGTAGGCTCTGCGAGCTCTCCAGCTCTGCGTTCCCTGCTCGCTCCAGCCATACCAGCGATTGCTAACATCATTACCCCTGAGGTTGGAACTAGCCCTCCTGCTGTTGCTGTTCCGCCCAACGTCTCATGGGTTAGCCTTCCGACATCACCAGCTGGTTCAGAGCCAGTGATAATTCCAACTTCTCCACCAGCCACGAGCACTACTAAAGAGGGTGACCCCTTGTCTATTCCAAACGCCACTCGAAAGAAAAAATGGATTCCAAGAGTGTCTCATCCTCCCCCCAAGAAGAATTCAAAACATATCACATTAAGACTCCCTAAACAAACCATGAAATCTTTCTTCCAAACTCTGAAACCAAGTTCTCGGACACACGACTCTGTTGAAGCAATAACGTGTCCATCTGTGTTGCCCACTATAGAGCCTCCATCTGTTCTACCAACCACAAATAATTCACAAGTGCCCGTTCCATCTGTGCAAGTATTATCAGTACCTTTGAATCCTATTGCTTTACCATTAAAGCAGGTTTCCTCAGATCCAGTCTCTAGACCTCTAAATCCTGTGATGCCTGATTTGTCTACTCCATCTGAAACTACCTCTTACCCCCCATTGGATGCCCTCATTCGAGAGCTTGATCAAGTGAACACTCAACAATCTTCTGTTCCTATTCATAGTTCTTTGGGCCAAGCTGCACAAACAAAATGTACACCTCCCATCAACTCTGTGAGCGAGAAGGAGGCCGGCGCTGTCGCAATGACTCAAATACGCAATGCAGTTGACTCTTATTTAGCTTCCTGCATTCAGCCTTCTGTTCCTACTCTAATCCAAAAGCCCTGAGAATTGAATCCCAATCTGTGTCAATGGCTACTCCCTAACAGTGCCCATATGGACGCAGATGCCCCACGTTCAGCTTCTCGCACTCTCAGCATGAGACAATTCCAAGCACCACGACCTTCGGTAACTTTTTCCCAGATATCGTCTGATGCTGCCTTGCTCACAAATATCAAGCTACAAGATGCCCATCCTATTCCCGTTAGGCCTTCATCTTCAGACACACGGAATTGTCACTCCTTCATTCTGAAATGCCGAGGAGGTAGTTTTGACACCTATGATCTTAACAGATGGAGTGTGTTAAACTTCTTCTCAGAGCTTGTGGAACTCGAAGATATTTGCTCGAGTGATGTCGAACAAATCAAATTCATTTCTGTGTCCACTTGCTCGATTTTGCGCCTATGGGTTCCTTCTGGCATTGTACTAAACACAGTTTGGAAAGCCAAAATGCAATTGTTCAACATGGGCTTTTTATTAGCGCAAGACCTTGAGCGAGCAGCGGTGGGAAATGATGCAAAACAACTGCTCCCCAATACCTATTCGAATGAACCAATACTGAAACATGCTTACCGCAAACAGCCATATATCTCATAACCATCACTAACATCTACCAAATGCCATCTCACTATTGCTAGCCATCTCACTATCGCTAGCTGGAACACACGAGGCCATTCACATCTACAGGCGTCCATCGCTAGTTTCCAGGCAGAGTATGACATCATAGCTTTATGAGAAACCTGGCTCTTGCACCCACCTGCTTGGAACAACTATGAGATTGCACTACTTCCAGCTATTGCGGGTCTCAAAGGTCGTCCTTCCTCAGGCCTTTTGGTAGGGGTGAATATGACAAGGGTTTTTTCTGTTCAGCCATGGACTACAGTTTCTGCTTTTATACAGCTGGTGAAAATTTCATGTCCATTTCACACTATTGCTTTGATCAATATTTACCGCAATCCTCTTGGGTTAACTGACTCTGCTTTCTATGCAGGCCTAACCAGTATCCTTGACTTGATACTCGTAACCCCGTGCATCACAGATACAATTATCGTGGGAGACCTTCATTTAGACTGTCTGCACCCTAAAGGGGAAACAACAATCGCAAAGGTCAAGCGGTGGTCAGCCTTTATGTTGAAACGTAACTTTCACATGACTAATGGCTCGATTCGTGGTGATATTCCAGCTCACCCAACATGGCATTGAGAGAACACAAGCACCACTATTGATTACATGTATATACACTCCAACAATGGACAGATACATATGTTTCAAGTTATTCCCCAGGCGCATAGCGACCATCACTTGCTTTTGCTAACATTAATCTGGAACTGTGCACCACTCAATAACTCTTTTCTCTCACAAAATATGATTGTAAATAATGCTAAATCTCGCTTTCGTTGGTCCGATAGCAACCTCTCTGTCTTGTCACAACTAGTTATCTGTAATAATCAGTCTTATCACCCTACCCAGTATACCAATCTTTTAACCACATTCAAGAAACCAGTGAAAAATCTGACTCATCATGAGTCTTTTCATAAACATTCCTTCAATCCACTAGTCAAAGTTAGAAAGACTGAGTACCATCGTGAAAGAAGACTCATTTGTAAACTAAATGAGCCAAGTCGCAACCAACAGTTAAAATCCGCTAAATGCATATATCACAACTGGATGCAACAACATAAAGCTCACATTATTCAGCGGGATGGCGAACACATACTCAAACTAATAGCAAATAAAAACTCTGCTGAAACTTGGGTAATATTTAATCAGTGTGCCCACCAGACCCAAGCTGCTATGCAAGTGCTTAATGTGACAGAGGCACAGTGGATCCAGCACTATTCAACTCTATATGCAGATCCGACCTTCTCTAATCTTGCCCATCAACCTAAAGGTCCTCAAACCTGGTTTCTTGAATGTTCTCCATCTATACTTGAGGGTTACATCAAGCACATCAGCCCATCGCGAGCCATGGGACCTGATGGCCTCAGTAATTTTATGTTCAAATCCAATTCCTCTATGTGGGCAATCATTTTGAATAACCTTTTCCAACCGATCATGGCTTTGTGCATCATTCCACATTTCTGGAAAACTTCTATTATAGTTCCTATCCATAAGAAGGGTGATCGCACCCTTCCCTGCAATTATAGGCCGATTGCATTATTGGATGCCCCTGGGAAACTTTTTTCCAAACTCATTCTCTGAGATTTCAATCTTTGGACTAAAACCACTCACACTAGAGACCCCTTCCAGACAGGGTTTCTAGCAGGCATGGGCACGAATATTAACATGCTCTGCCTCAACGTAGTTAAGTTTCAAGCACAAGCGGTTAAACAAGCAATCTATTTTGCCTTTGTAGATCTGCACACAGCATTTGACGCCATTTCTCGGCCCCTACTTTTTGCTAAACTTGCTAGAGACAAATGTCCTTCCACTTTACAACAAATTATTTACTCCGTATATTGCGAAACTTCCATTCGCATTAGGCTAACTTTAGGAGGTTTACTATCTATGGCAATTCCAACTGCCCATGGTTTAAAGCAGGGTTGCCTTTTGGCGTCTGCAATTTTCAAATATTTTATGCATGACGTTCGGCAGGTCTTTGAGGTGATACCATCTGACTCACCTAAAATCAACAATCATTTGATGCAGACTCTTATGTATGCCGATGATTTGGTATTAATCTCAAAAACTCTGAGTGGCCTTCAAAGTCTACTTGATGCGTTCAACGGCTACATAATACAAAATGAATTGCGAGTCAATACTTTAAAAACACAGATTGTTGTGTATAGACCTTCCAATTCGACCAAACAGAAATTCCAGTGGACCATTAACCATATCAATCTGGTAGTAGTTCCAAATTACATCTATTTGGGAAAGGTGTTTGATGGTAGCGGCTCAGTCACCGGCCACTTAGATGCGGTACAACACAAGTCAGATACAGCCATTTCACAAACCAAAATAATACTGCATCGTTTTGGTTCCTTTACAATGAAACCAGCGCTGATATATTGGAAACAAAAAGCTACTCCTTGCATATTATATGGCCTGGAATCACAACCACCATGGTCCCCTGCGGTGCTAGATAAAATTGAAGGCAAATTCTAGAAAGCGATGCTTCAACTTCCCCAATGCATCCCAGTAGTTTGGGTGTGCTTCGAACTAGGCCTAACCTCCCTATACGCGCAGTACCAGTGGAAAGCCAGTGCCCTTCTCCGTAAATGTTTAATGTCAACTAAGGAGATCAATCTCTTACAATTTCTGTCCGATTACATTTTCAAAACGGAACATCACTTTGTCAAATATTGGTTACGTGCCGTCTATACCATCCTAGTGCAAGCGGACGTCACTCTAAACACGCTTCTTAACAATCCTGACAAAGCGAAACATCTTATTTACCGTTGTGATTGGATTAAGAGCAGATCTCAATGTCTTCAATATAAATCTGCCAGGCCTGACTAATTTAGACACAAAAGCCTGGGTTCCAGGGAACCGTACCTCCTTAGGTTTCCTTGTAAAAAGGCACGCTCAGGAATCATTAGGCTGCACTTCAACTTGTGGCACACTCGAGAACTTCTGTGTAAACCTAAGTGCATCGAGTTGAAGTCTTCTTTTTGTCGATTCTGCTCAGATACCAAGGTGCTTGAAACTTTAGAACACATTGTGTCTCTATGCCCAGCTTTAGTTCATGAACGATTGAAATATTTTTCTGGTAATTGCAATCATTTGAGAATTTTGGACCCAGTTGAGAGGTGGTCCACATTGCTGTGTGCAACAAATGTTTCTTTACAAATTGCGACAGTTAACTTTCTTTATGCACTGAATCTCAGCTGTTGAGATGTTTAAGAATTTGTTTTTGCAAATTGTAAACCAATTAAATTTTTCTTTTCAACTAACTGTGTTATCCGATTAATTGTGTAGGTGAAAATATCTTTGTTTGATGTATTTTATTTATACTAGATTTACTTTGTATTTTTCTTATCATTAATATTTTAAACTGTAAAGCTTTGTATTGAAAAGTTGATTAAATTCAACAATATCAATAAAATAAAAATAAAAAGGATTGGGACCTCCTGGATGGCGTAATGGAGATTTTGCAAATAGCGGCATGGCTACCTCCAACCTTGTAATGACCCCCCAAGTGTTTTAACGACTCCTCCTGTGAGTTACAAAGTCTTCATTTTGGATGCGCAGTTAAACCATATATATGGAGTGTGGTGTTGTTATGAAGTATGTTTAACCGGAAACTCATGGACAGCTGTCGATGTTTTACGCTTGGAAGCTTTGTCAAGTAGGCTGGAGTATTGTTAGAAGAACCCAGCAAGATCTTCGTGAGCATGTGGGTCTTTGAGAGGGCTCTCTTTGTTTCAGTCCCCTGCCAGTCCTGAGACCACACAATTCTCTTTACGTAGCATGGGTTGTTTGCCAAGGTCCCTTTTGTTCTGATATCAATTAGAATTTCAAGGCATTTTTTCGACCAGGTGTCTAGAGACCAATCTTTGTAACTTCCAGATTTAGATATCAGAATAGAGAATTGCAGAGGTCAGGGAAGTCTGATTTTATTGAAGAGTTTTAACGTGTTCCATTTAACTCTTGCATACAGGGAAAGGAGGCCGATCTTGTGGCGGATGACAGCTACTAGAACTGCGTTCGGCAAATGCAAGACCGACCGCCAACATTTTCCTTCCAGTCGATCCCAAGTGTCCTAAGGAAGACTAAGAAAAGCCTCTGCTCCATATGTCAGTGTGGGGATGACTTTCTGATTGTAGAAACGTACAGTTAGAAGAAGTGAAAACTTTCCATATTTATACCCTATGAGTTTGGCTTGTGCTGATAGTTGAGTGACCTTTCTGACCAAATGTTCTTTCCATGGAACTTTATTTGAGCTTGCACCGATTGTAATGCCCAGTTGATTGTAGAGACTGGGTGCAAACGATTATTTAGAAGCCAAAGAAGATTTCTACTTTTCTGTGTGCTTCTTTTTTCCAGAATTAATACTTTCCGATTTTTGGGGGTTTATACGCAGACCATTTCGGTCAACATATTTCTGGATAGTCACCAATTTCTCCTGTAGCCCATGCAGAGTTTGTTCCAAAACCATCAAATCATCAGCATAAAACATCCACCCAATCATTTTGTTGTTTAGTTTGGGTGAATAGAAGGGTGCAGGGTCCATAATATGTTGAATATCCGCAATGAAGAAATTAAACAAAAAGGCTGCAAGAGGGCAACCTTGCTTAAGACCCTTTGTGGTTTTGATGGATTTGGTCAATAGGACTTCGTGATTTAGTATAATGTGCATAGATGTGCTGGTATATAAGGCTTTTGTTGCATTAAAGAGGTGTAACGGGTATCCGGCTATTATCATCTTTGACCAAAGACAGTCTCTCTCTATGCTGTCGAATGCACATTCAAGGTCAATGCAGGCCATGTAGATTTTAAAGTCTATTTTCAAGTCTGCATCTCTGAGGCATCAAACAACACGGCCGAGCTTTTCAAAGTCTGCAAGGAACTGGCCAATCCTGCAGAAGCCTCTTATTCTGTCACACCCAGCCATGACCTTTGCTCGGCCCTGGCTGCACACTTCATCACAAAAACCCAAGACATCCTGTCCTCCCTCTCCTCTACCCCACAGCATACACCAACACTGGAGCCTCCATTGGCCCCTCCTCCTCTCACCCTCTTTCCCTCTCACCCATCTCACCTGATAAGGTCACCAGACAAGTCTGGTCTATGAAGGCCTTATCAAAATAGGTGGACCCCTGCCCCTCAAAAACCATTAAGGACAATATTGACACCCTCACCCTAGCCTTGGCTTATCTCTGCAATCTCTCCTTTTCCACTGGAGTTTTCCCAACTGCCCTTAAGCACTCCCTTGTGCACCCTCTGCTCAAGAAATCCTTTGCCGACCGCTCCATTCCGGCAAACTACTGCCCTATCTCCATCACTCCCTACTTGGACAAACTCCAGGAGAAGATCGCTACCACTCAGCTGACCCTCCACACGGAATCTATTGGCTGCTTCCATAACCATCAGTCTGGCTTTAGAGCATCCAGAGGCACGGAAACTGCTCTTCTGAACACCCGTGAAGACCAGCTCTCAAATCCTGATACTAACACTCCCTCTGTCATTCTCCCTGACCTCTCCTCTGCCTTTGACACACTTTGATCGCACGTCTCCATAACACCCTGGGAATCACAGGTCAGGCTCTGGCGTGTTTAATCTCATTTCTCTCTGACTGCCCATCCCAGGTGGAACTCTGAGCCTTTCTATCGACTGTTGCTCTCTCAACTTGTGGCGTTCCCCACGGATCTAAGCTCTCCCCGTGGTTCTTCAAAGTCTATATGGCTGCCTTGGCACATGTGATTGCCACTTTCCCCTCTAACTTCCAGTGTTACCCGGATGACATGCAACTATCTTTCAGGCTACCCTCAACTGCCCCCTGCCTCCTCCTCGTCTCTCATTTCTGACTGCCTGTCCGCTGTTTAGTCATGGTGTGCTGCAAACGACCTCTGCCTCAACGCCAGTAAGACTCAGACCGGCCTCCCTTGGCCCTGTGCCCGCACCCAACTGCGAAGCCAAAAATTTCGGGGTCATCTTCAACTCCACTTTCTCCTTCTCCTCTCACATCTGTGACATCTCTAAAAAGTATAACTATCAGCTACACCTCCTCAGAGGTACTCTTCCCTTTCTCACTTTCCCGCAGCAGCTCACTGTATCCAGCCCAGGTACTCTCTAGGCTGGATTATTGCAACAGCCTCTTCCTCAACCTCCCTTCTTCTGCCCTGCGCCCTCTGCAACTCATCCAGAATAGAACCAGGAGACTTATCCTTGGCTTCAAGCCCAGGGAACGCTTCTCTGTGGTGATGCAATCTCTGCACTGGCTCCCCGTGGCTGCAAAGATCAAGTTCAAGACCCTCTGCATTATCCACAAGGTTTTCTGGGGACTGGTACCTACCTACCTGCAACGCTGCCTACCTAACTACTGTCCCTCACGGGCCCTACACTCACCTACCTCCAACCTTCTGCGAGTGAGCCGGTTCTCCAAGCAGAGATTTGGAGGGAGATCCTTATCCTCAGCAGGTGCCTCCCTCTGGAATATCCTCCCTGCCACCCTCTGTCTTGAGCCTGACCTTAATTTAAGCCTGGAAACTCCTCAAGGCCTTTCTCTTCTCCTCTTTCTTCGATCTCCCTCTACCCTGCTAACCTAGCCCTCTGCTCTCTCCATCTAACCCTCCTCTTCCTCTTCCTTACAGCTTGCTGACTGGCCGCGTGGTGTACTTCAGAGTCTCATCGGTCCGGGCACCCCTGCCAGTCCTCTCTCGTACTTGCCTCATGGCCCTACTCCTACCCACCGTCACTGCACTTAAAATAACCCAAGAGATTGGTTCTCTCTGTACTTAGCCCAGTCTCTGCCGACTGGGTGGACTTGGACCTCCCCCACCCTGTGACCCTCTATGCACATGCATGACCCAGATGCAATGTGCCTAATGATTGTCTGTATGTTCTCCCTTGTCTTCTCCCTTAATTGCACTGGTAAAACTGCAGAATCGCTGCTAGGCCTATTTGCTGTGTCACAATTGTTAAATGTATTTTATGCACTTACTTTGCCTGTGCAGACTATTATCGTCTCAGAATTTCCCCTTGTTCCCCTTGTTCCCACCCTCCTTGAGCCCTTTGAAACCTTTCATGTGTATAGATGCTATATAAATAAACAATACAATACAATAGAAGAGGCTACATAGACTTGACCCAAGAAGAGCTTAGAGTTTCTATATTTCGCGAATGGTGAAGATTTGCCAAGATGTGCAGCTCTTCATCGGATACACCTTGTCATAAATTAGAACTAGCAGTAACAAAACAAACCCTGTCCAGATGGATTATTTTGAGTATTGGAGAACGCTATAGATTAGCTGGGAAAGACCCTCCAGAATGCCTAAGGGCCAATTCTACATGAGCCATGGCGATATCTTCTGCCCTTCAAAGAGGGGTGCCAATAAGGGACATCTGTGCAGCAGCCACTTGGTCTACCATCCATACCTTTGTAAAGCATTACTGTCTAGGCTCATCGTCATCTCAGGAAGGAGGATTTGGGAAGGCAGTGCTTCATTTGGTCAATGACTATTATTAATTCTGAAAAATTCTTACTCCCGCCTCCAAAACCAAAACTGCTTTGGGAGTCTATCAAAAGATGAGGAATACGTGGGAGGACACAATCCATTCGAAGAACAAGTTACTTACCCCTGGTAATGTTCTTTTTGACTGGATGTTCCTACCACGGGGGGTATGGGAGTGTCTCCCGCTTCTGGGAAATTAGATGCGGGGGACTTTAAAAAGAAAAAAGTAAGGGACCCTGCAGCGTCAGTTATGACCCCGGTTGCAGGGATGGAACTTGCGTTGCAGGGTCAGACGGAAAGCGTACGCTGAAAGGTAAGTGGGGGAAGGGTGGGGATATATTGGGGGGGTAGGAGGGGAGATGGATTGGTATGATTTTGCCCGTGGCAAAATTGGGTTTGAGTCAAAATTGACTACGGTCAATTCCGCTGCGAACAATTATGCCATGGTCAAATCATACCAATCCAGTAATTCTATAAAGAAAAACAGGTGAAAACAGAACTGAAGCCAATGGGCGCTGCGCGTGCTATCTGTACTGGTGATGACGTCGACCTTGAGACGCAGGCCCTCGAGGGACATCAGGTCGACCGGATCGACGCACAGTGCCCTCTGCCAAAATGTTTTCCCGAAGCAGCTGAAGCTGGAAAGGATATATATCAAAAGAGGAGGAATACGTGCGAGAAACATCCAGTGGAAAGAACGCTACCAGTGGTAAGTAACTTGTTCTTCTCAATGAACCCCCTCTCCACTGCACTACGATACTCAAAAGTGTTTTTATGACTCAAGCAGCTTTCCCCTTGCTCATTTTTTTATTATATTTGCTTGAGTACAGGAAACAAATGAATCACAACCATATTAAAAAGGGTCAATGTCAAAAGGTGTTGGTGGAGGTTGGAATCAGACCCAGATCCTTGAGAACGGAGGAGAATGCTCTCACTGCTTCACAACTAATGCTGTGAGAGTGAAGCCTCACAATAAATTCAGTTACAAAGTGACAATCACTTTTCAGTGCTTCATGTTATGGTGAGTATAGTATTCTCTGCCCATGTTTCCCCACCCAACCAGCAGCACATTCTGCCCCATTCTTCAGCTTCATGCTTACTTACAGTTTGGCTGAGGGTGTGGCACACACATCTTGCCTCCTGTTATCCCACCCTGCTCCCCAGGCCCACACTTGAATTGTATTTGACTGCTCTTACAGCAGATGGGTGCATTCATACCAGAATGTTTGCAACTAGCCCGCCATCGACATTGGTAATGGTGCTTCCAAAAGGCTCTTGCTAGTGGGCGATTGTGTGCCAGGCACAATTCGCTTTGTTCCTCCCTTCTGCTGCCTTCACTTTGGAATCCCATGAAAGCAATAGTTAATATTTCTACCACTGAAATGCCCTTTCTCCTAAAGACATTGAAGTTGCTGCGATGGCCAATCAACTTTTCAAGCTATCACTAAGGAAGCTTTGGGCAAAGTCCTTAATAAAATCACACCCACTACAACTCATCCAGAATAGGACTGCGAGACTTGTCCTTGGCCTCAAGCCCAGGGATCAGATCTCTGCAGCTCTGACATCTCTGCATTGGCTCCCAGTGGCTGCAAGAATTGAGTTCAAGACCCTCTGCATTGTCCACAAGGCTTTCTGGGGCCTCGATCCTCAATACCTCCAACTCTCTCTTCGCAAATACCTTCCTACTCGAGATCTTCGCTCCTCCACCTCCAACTCCCTCTGGGTCAGTCGCTTCTCCAAGCAACAATTTGGTGGTAGATCTCTTTCTTCGGCTGGTGCCTCCCTCCGGAACATCCTCCCTGCCTTTCTGAAACTTGAGGAGAAACATCTCGGGTTCAGGAAGCACCTCAAGACCTTCCTCTTTGCTTTTGCCTTCTCTCTTCCTCTCCCTTGCTGATTTACTGTCTGATACTGCACTGGTCACCTGGCTACCCTCTGATTCAGGCCCAGATCCCTCCTCGCCCAGTTGCACACCCGAACTGCCTTGCACTTGGGTCTGTATCTGTTACTCTACAGTCCCCCTACCTGCACTTTTGGACACCTGCTGTCTGCACTTACCCTTGCACCTGCCACCTGCTGGCAGCACTTCTTGTTATTGTGTTAATCCCACGTACAGCACTGCCCCCTCCCCTTTCCTCTGGCACTTATCCCCTCCCGCTTCCCCTGCACTTGCGCGATTTCAATGTCACTTGGAATAGTAAGATCGTTGTCTCTGTCCTCCCTCTGTTCCCCCTTCCTTGCCTCGTCGCGCTTTGAAACACTTGTGTATATGCACGTTACAAATGGCATATCATATCATGTGACGGCGAGGTTCTCCCTTCTAAAATCATCCTAGCTAATATTGAGCTCTTCTTCCTTTTTTTAGATCGCTTTATTAATGCATCCTTTAAAGATAATCTAATACCGGACTCACTGAAAAATGTATCTGTGACACTGCTTATACAAACTACATGCACATCACTGGGTTGTATACTAATTGACCTTTTCACAATTGACTTCTGGAGAATTGATCTTCGAGGAATTGACCTAATTTAAAAGGTCAATTAGGACATATATGCGGGGGGAAATCCCCTGCAACCCCTGGACCCAATCCAAAACCCCCCTCAGCCCCCCACCCAATCCCCTGATATTATTTACAATCCAAAACCAACCCAATACATATGTAAAATAACTAAAATAATATAAAGGTCAATTAAGACCACTATAAGTAGGTCAATTAGGACAAAAGGTCAATTGTAAAAGGTCAATTTGGATAATACCCAGATATGAAATCGTTGATAAGATGGTCACGATTGATCAAGAACATTTGGAAAGGACTGAAGTCTAATCTCCTAGGCAATCGGGGTTCAGGTCTTTCCTTTGCACTGAAAATGCATTACTGGACCTGCAAACTGAAATTCTGAAAATAATGGACTATAGCAAGGCGGGGCTGCTGATGCTATTAGATCTTTCAGCAGCTTTCAAACTTGTGGACGATGATAGGATCTTGGATAGACTCAAGGGTGTTAGCAATTGCTCTGGTTCTTCAAAATAGAATGTCCAAAGTTGTTTCGGGAGAGGCTGTTCTAAACCAGAGCGATTAAGATACGCGCAGTGCTGCAAGGCACATGCCTATCATCATCTCTTTTTAATATATATTGCATCCACTATGTGACCTCTTGACTAAACTGGGAGTGCGATTCTCATTGAGCTAAGTGGCGATCATGAAAGTGATGCAGAGAGGATATCTTGATCTACAAATCCATCCAAAATTGGATGACAAGTAATGGCATGTGCCTGAATGCTGCAAAGACAGAGCTTTTGATTTTTGGGTCGTCACAATCATGCTTAAAATTAGGCAGCAAGTACTCTGCATTTCTCACTGATAACCATTGCATTAGCACAGTGGCTAAAGTGAAAACCTTACGGGTAGTTCTCGAAGCATCTTTGAGCTCAAATGCTCATGTACATATGTCACCAGAAAAACTCAATATTACTCGAGATTATTCCGGTTGGTGAAATCTTACATTTCTGAAGCCAATGGCACCACGCTATTGTGTGCTTTAATTATACCTAGGATTGATTATTGTTGCACGTTGTTAGCTGATGCAAGTAAGGGTAGTCCTGGGGAAACTTCAGATTGTACAAAATTATGCTGTACGCATCGTGAAAAATGTACCCAGGCACAAGCCTATATCGATCCACAGGAGAAACCTGCATTGGCTGCTTGTTGAGGCTACAATTCGCTACAAGGTTAGCGCTATTGTACACAAATGTCTTTATGGGCATGCACCTAGATGTTTAAAAGACTCTATTAATGTGTCTAAACCCGATAGAACCACTAGGTCTACCGATGATATACGGTTGATCTTCCCCAATAGAAAAACGGGTTAGAGGCATGGGCATGTTCTTCATGACACAGGCAGCCCTGGCATGGAATAATCTCCCAAAGGATCTGCGTACCGGTAGCAACTTAATTACCTTTAGGAAGCGATTGAAGATAGCTTTGTTTAAATAAATTCGATGTTAGGCTTTTTCTTCTCCGACATTGGTTTCGCCCCTTCTCCTTCTTCTCTGCGCCCTGATGCCTGTGGGCTCTGGCGTATTACAAACAAACAAGTACCTATTTGCATGTTTGGTGGTAGCTCCCAGCCAGTGCCTTTGGTCATTGTTGGAGTTAGGTTGGTGGGGGCGGGCAGGCAGGACATTTCTATGTACATTCAATACAACCTTAAACATTGAACAATTGCAGACTACAGTGACTAAAAGTTAAAAACCACAGAGTTTGTGATTATGGTTTGCTGAGCACTTGGACACAAAGTTTCTGTTCTGCTAAAGGACATGATTAGCATTGTTGTTCCCAGTGGCAAATGTATGGTTGTCCCGAGGGGAGGGGTGGGGAAGGGGTGCTAGAGAGCCTGTGAGCTCTCTACACTGAGAAGAAAATTCGAACAAAATCCTGCAGTTAAACTGACCCTGAATTGGTCTATAAGAACAAGAAGTATTGGCTACATACCCCAGGCACGCCCTGCTGAACTCCGGTACCTCCAGGGCCCCGCTATGCTGAGAAACAAGTGAAAGTGTTTGGACCGCGCGTCCACAGTGGAGTGAGGTACGCGGCGACCCCAGTCACTATCCTATATGGAAACTGGTGGATTGGAACGCAGAGGGAGAAGCGGGAAGCTTCGTTGGATAACCTGTTTGCTTGCAAAGCGACAAGTGGCTAGCCAAGCTGCGGGACGCTAGTGGAAGAGGACCGCCGGCGCTGCGCTGCTGCACGGTGAGGAAATCACCAGATTGGGGACGGTGCGAAGAGCTGGCTGGACAGTGAGCCACCTCCTTCATCCGAGTCCCCGGAAGACCAGTGAGAGTGCCGGATCGGCACTGAGACATTCCGTGCACAATCTCAACCAGGCAGAGGGGAATCATGAGCCCGGTAAGGAGAAGAGAGGGGGAAGGAGGAACTGGGCACCCACAGCTGAGAGCGCCTCCCTGGGGGCTGGAGCGGACCTCTCCCGGGGCTGTTACCGGCGCGGCCGCCAACCCGGGGACCCAGACAAGGGCTGCCCCCTACAAGAAGGACTGAGCAACTAAAAGCCCAGAAGGCGCAGTAAGTGAAATATAAAACACGCACAAATCAGCCTAAGTGCAACGTCGGTGCAGAGCAGCCAAATGGTAGACAGCCTTTACACCTGTGCCACCACCGGTAATATATCACATCACTACCCGAAACCCTGGGAGCGACGGCTGCGGCTGAGACCAAAGCCTTCATGTTACCTGCCGATGGAACCCCCTATTAACAGTGTATTACGGACAAAGTTACGTGCATTACCTCAGCGCGGGATGAAACACATAGCAGAATCAATAATGCTAAAACTCATCAGATTATAGGAAAAGCCAAACTGAGCAAATAACGTTGGCACGTGGCAGGAAGGACTCACGGAAGGAGGGACGCTCCATTTCTCCCCTCTGTGCTGACCTCAGGGCATAACCAAAAGATGTCAAGGTGGGATAGAGACGGATAGCGAAGGACAGTTACCTTGGACATTGGAGGGAGAACCCCTGGGGTACGCACTTGGCACAACCCTAGGATAGCGGGGTGTGCTTGATGAGCAGAGCACTCCCTTTGCTGGGCATAAGAGCTTGGAGTCAAAGGCATCATCAAGACAGACGATTAACCCCCTCAACCCCAAATCTCTAAGGTCTGCATGACCGTTAGTAAAGGGAAATCACTCAAGTAAGGCTAAGACAACAGAGGACACGCACTAACCCTGCGCAGCCGGACATTAAGAATAAAGTAGAAAGATGCCCCAGACGGACCGCGCATCAACGGTTTTAGCGTTGTGACAACACAAGGCTCCAACGAAAAACTTATGAAGGGTCCATCATGCAGAGGGTGACCAGGAGTGCTGGGCAGGTCCTTACTTGCATTTCGTACAACAGACATCCTCTGCCACAACGGGAACGCTGTGCTAGGAAAAGAGCCCACACAGACAACGAGTGAGCACCATTGTAGAGCCCGGTGGGTCCTCCTTGGCCTGGCGGCCCTAAATATCCCCGCCTCCCAAGCAACTAGGGCAGGGAATGACCATATGGCACTGTCTTCACCAGGAGAGGACGGGGGGCATCGCCATATTACCCATCAGCAACACAGCAGATGACCATAAACAAGAAGGGAGGAGACACTGGTGCCGCAAGAAGAGAGGGCATCGCTGCAGACGCCGATCCTCCTGGAACACTTGCCAGCACAGGCCATAACACCCTGAGAACAGTGCCCACATCTTTCAGACAGAGGAACACAACCTGCAAAGTGGTTTGATCCCCAGGAAAGTAAGACACTGGCATAGAACAACAGCCCGAAAATGGCAGAGGCAAATAAAAGTGGGAAACAGCAAACCAAGCTCCAATTCGAGACCGCCTCACAACCCGCAGGCTGCCCACGACACTTCATCAGAATTTCACTACATAAAAGAGATGTTTAGTCAGCTGCAAAGCAGTATTCAATCCCTTGATGGAAAAACTGACACATCAACATGCAGGGTGGATCACATGCAGGTCCGCCTGGACAAGCACGGAGAGAGACTGGATGAAGCGGAAGGGAGGATATCAAGGACTGAGGATGAGGTTGCCTTGGCGTCAAATGAAAAGAACGCTGAAAGAGCTCACTGAAAAACAAGATGACCTAAAATCACGGTCCTGGAAGAACGATCTGCAAATAATTGGGGTCTCGGAAGCGGCGGACCAGACGAGCATGAACCTGTGGTGGAGGACATTCTGAGAGAAGCACTAGGCCTCGATGGCTTTTTCGAATATCTTCATAGTAGAAAGAGCTTACAGAATACCCAGCGGCAGGAGACCAATACCAGGAGCCCCACTGCAACCAATAATCGCACAAATGTTGAACTATCGGGATAGGGACACCGCACTGCGGAAGGCGAGGGAGAAGGGGAATCCTCAAATGCAAGGGAGACACAATGAAGATCTTCCCAGATTTCTCAGATAAAGTCCAAGCATCACGAAGAACTTACATAAATGTGAAAAAGAGGATGAGGGAGAAGCGAATCCGTTATGCCATGATGTTCCCAGCCAAACTCCGGGTGGAACACGAAGGGCGTACAATGTTCTTCACCACCCCAACAGAAGCTGACGAATTCCCTGAATGCCTTCCCCGGGGCCCAAGACCCAGGAAAAATAATGACTGAGGACGCACCAAGATGCACATTATTCCCAGGGGTCAGGAGTCGACTGATTGCAGAGGAAGATACTAAAGGGTCAGTAACGGACCTTATCATTGCAAGTGTAGAGACATGGTCCGATCACGGGCTGCCGCCTAAGGAGAAGCAAAGTTAACAATAATACAGACTGGCTGGTTGTGGAGGCTAGTCGAAAGGGTGGAGGGAGGGAATTTGTATTACTGACAGGTTGGGGTTGTTGGTGGGGGAGGGAGAGGGTAATGAGGTGGGTACAGGTAGAGAGGAAGCATTACAACACCCTAGTAACTATGAGTTGTATGACAGAAAGTTCCTACAATCACGATTTAGGGTGCATTTGGATCCAACAAATGGGTTTGGAAACAGGGGTGTGATAACATGAGCAATGGCAGGGTAGATTAGATGCCTCATATGGAATGTGCGAGGGCTAAACTGCCCATCAAAGTGTCGAAGGGGCCTTCTCTATCTACAGCGACATCAGGTGGGCATAGCGTTTCTGCAGGAGATGCACCTTGCCCCAGCAGTTGAATCGAACTTCGGTAGGGCATGTGGAATCCACCAATACTTCTCTTCTTACTCATCATATGCGGGAGGGGTGTGCATTCTCACCCAGGGCACGAAGGGGTTCAACTTAATCTCCATAATCAGGAACACTGAGGGGAGAGGTCTGATAGTGAGAGGCATGATACAAGGCCGCCTGTATAGTCTAGTCAATTACTATGGGCCCAATCAAGACACTATCACTACTCTAGAATGGCTTTACCGACACCTGGCGGAGGCCCCCCCAGGGGACATAATATGGGCGGGCGATTTCAATGAGACAATGGATCCGATGCTAGACCACCCAACGGGCCCAACCCGACGCCCGTCCAAGGGGCATGGGGAATTTAGGGGAATGGTTCAGAAGTGGGAACAAAAGGATGTGTGGAGACTTAAGAATTTGGACGAGCAGCAATACACCTTCCACTCTACGGTCCATTACACAGCATCACGCCTGTACTACTTCTTGATCTCTAAGGCTATGGCGGCGGTCACAAGGGAGGTTACCATCTTTGCCCGCACACTTTCAGACCATGCACCAGTATTGTTCGATATGGAACTATCAGGCAGGGGTTCGGAAAGGAGAGCTTGGCAATTCGAAGGGGAGGCCCTGGCAGACACGCTGTCCCGAGATGTTGTATCAACGTCTATAGATATATTTTTCGAGACTAACGAAGGTTCAGTGGAATCAGCAAGCACCCTCTGGGGGAGCGCTTCAAATGTGTAATACGAGGGGAGTGTATAGCCAAGGAGGTGGGGATGCTTAAACAGATCAGATGTGAACTGGAAACTGTGGAGTCCTGCTTAAGCATACTGCAGGTGGGTGGTGGCTTGGGGACTCCCAGACAATGGGCAGAAATTAAACAACTCACAGAGCAGTTTAAAGAGTTAGCACACAGGGAGGTGATATTACTGGGATGGGGTGCAACCATGAGGCAATACGGAGAAGAACAGAAACTGGGAAGGTTGCAGGCAAGGGCTGCGAAGCTAGAAACGCATAAGGGACGGATCACAGCAATAATATATCAGGGGGTGGAGAGGTTTGATGACGCTGGGATAACACAGGAGTTCTGCCGTTTCTAGACAGACCCAAGCCTCCCAGGCAGAATTAGAAGAGTACTTGGATCTGATGGCACTATACTGGTGCACAGAGGAAGACGGAGCAGGACTTAACTGCCAAATAACCTTAAAAGAGGTACTGACAGCCATTAGGTATCTGCCCTCCCGGAAAGTCCCCGGACGTGACTGGTTTGGGGGCAGAGTTCTACAAATACTACACACCAAAGATAGGCAAAGTGTCTGGGAGTGTTCCTTGTGTTCAGTACTCTGTTGGCCTGCTGTGGATTGGAGTACCTCTACTAACTCTATTGGAAAAGGAGGAGAAGACTCTGTTAAAATCCCTCTACTCACGTGGAGTGTCGCAGAGTGTCTGGGAGTGTTCCTTGTGTTCGGTGTTTGCGGTGAAAGCAGTGAAAATGAACTTTGCCATGGTCCCCTCCCCCTCACTATCAACATTGACTCCTCTAACACGAGCAGGACTGCGGCACTTCCAGTTGACTCCAGCTGGAACTCGAGCGGGATGCAGACACGTAAACACGCCGGCTGTAAAGAACTCTGTAGTACATAGTCTGCTTGATGCGAACAGTCATGCTCAGCTACCATCCTCTCTATCCTCTAACCCCGCTCTTCCCGCTCCCTCCATGCTTTTCTCTGCGCCTTCTAACCTTATTGATCCAGACTCTTCATTCTTACCAGTCTTGACCCATCCTGTGCTTACCATTCTGGCGGTGCAAGGAAGCGATGCTGCGTCTGCCGTTCAATGCTCACCGGCAAGGGGAGCTGCGGTTGAGAGTACTGGTGCATGCGCAGCGCGTCTGCATGGCTTCGAGCCCCATATGACTGTGAACTCAGTCTCTGCCCTGGAGTGCGGAGAAGGTGGGGAGCGGCCCGTGTTTTCAAAAAGCGCTGGTGTGCTCCCCCCACATCATCAAGTGCAGTCGGGTACACCATCAAACAGAATGAAGATGGTAAAAATTACACACACGATCATAAACATGACTTTTACCACGTAGAGGCAGAAAAGTCAGAAAATTTAGAAAATCTACAATCTTCTTAACTCCCGCTCTCCCTTCGCTTAGGGTACTTACCTGGTGCGTGCTGTAACGGCACAACAAACCACAAAAATTGAACAACAAAGAGAAAGCAGCTGTGAAAGAGCTGAACTTGAACAATTATCCTAAATCCTTACATGCTTGGCAACCCTGCCAAGAGGCTGGGCTGCCGCCTGTGACCGATTCAGTTATTCGTGTCAGCAACGAAACTACAGCATTTGAAAGCAATATGAGTCAGAGGTTAGATGAAGAAGTCTTCCTCGCAGCCAGTGATTCAATTTTCACAAGCAATGGCCCATTGAATGTGTGCCTGCAACAATAACGTGATACCCACAAAGAAAGGCGAAATTTGCTGTTCTTAGCGGACAAGCTAATAGAAGATCTGAAGAAAATAAATGCAAAGCTGACTGGGGCCACGCTGCTGCACACACGAAAATAGTGGACATTGATCAAACACGAGGCCCTTTATCTGTGTCCAAAGAAATGGGAAATTCCACAAGCTACAAACCGACAGAATTGAGCGCTGTGGAGCAAAGTGCGCTTCTGAACTTTCATCGCCCAAACAAACGCAGAAGGATTATGTCAAGTACTAGTCCATCTATGGTAGCCTGCTCGCAGAACACAAAAGAACAAATTAACTCCATACAAAAAAGCGCAATGCGACATATCTAAAAATGAAGAAAAACAGAAATGGTGGGAATTCAGCTAGAAGGTGTGTTACATCTGACTCCACTCAGACAAGCAACGACAGTTCCATGTATTCAGATTCATCGATAGCTGAAAGAGAATTTCTGAAAGTGCGACGGCAAAACAATACGTCAAAACAAAATTCACTACAAAGTTTGGTTGACACCAGGACAGAATGCTTTGAACTAGTGGAACAAGTGATCAACCGCTCAGACGGAATATAATTTCAGCATTAACAATAACTGACGCTCCATTTATAAAGCTCTATGAACACCTAAACATGAGCCTCAAAGATCAAACTACCTTGACGGCCCTGGTCTATTCAAAATTAATAAACATGGAGATTTTATTACATGAGGTGAAAATTAATGCATTGAATAACCAGAAGAACAATGAAGCTTTTGTTGCTCAAGGACCAACTAAAAAATAATGCTGAGGATAAACGACTCTTAGCAGAAGTGGCACGAGAGGCACTTAAAATAAAAAAAAATCATTTGTTCAATGAAGGGAATCAGCAACATTGTAATGAGGAATGTGTTGCTACAATTGACAGACCAAGAAGCAAGAATGCGACCAATAATTAACCAACCAAGAAATAGGTGACGTTTACCAGCTCAGTAAATGTTAATATATGTGCGCAACCAATGCGCTCTGAAAATGTAATCCAGCTGCCAACGCAGACGACTGTTGACGTATCGAACTCTGGAGAGAGTGCTAATGGAAATCAGTTGGATTCCTCGCTCGTCATACAACCATCCATTTATAAGACTCAAATAAGATGAAATAACGAGGAGGATGTCGATGTTGTTTGCCCATCAACCCCATCGAATGCAGAAGGAGTCACAGGAATTCCGATTCACCCCTCAGAAATCAACCCAGTGACAACACTTGAAAGAAATGACAAGTTTGCCATTTTTGATAAAACTAAAAGAGAAATAATAGTCAAGAGTGACGGAAAAGACAAATTGCCCTCCAAACAAACAGAGAAGACAAAAAATATGCCTAATAAGAAAAAAGTTAATTCTAAGAATTCTTACGGAACATCAAAGCGTTAAATGTAACGATCCAAACAGCTCTGATCAATCTGATTTAACGCAGGGTGAAGAAGAATACGCTGAGGAAAACCTGATGTTAGATTGGCATAGTAACAGTGACCCGCGGACGTCACAAATTGCAAAATGGATCCAAACAAGAACGTGCACAATTGTGGTTAAAAAGAAAACAAACCGAGTATCCAAATTCAAGAACCAGAAGAAGTACCAACAACAAAAATAAAAGGCTTGACGCTTGATGAAAGGTGTTCGCCGGCTAGTCTAAAATCTTCAGGAAGTCTAATAAATTGCACTACTTGACTCAAAAGTTGGAAGTAGATTGTTGAGAAATGACGAAGCAGTGAGCACCAAAGGTCTTCTTAATAATAGAAGAAAAGATGAGATAAGAAAAGACGAAACCAAAGAAGATTGGGGAGAGGATAAGAGAATGCTCTTAGACAGACCGAATCATTTGGTAAAGAAGCAGCAGGACATAACCTCAAATTTCTGTCTTTTGTTAGAAAGGAACTTACAGTCTGAGGATGGGCTAATCCTAAATAGGTACAACGTCCTGCAACTCCTGAATCACCTTCCGCAACTTCGTTCCGTAACAACGAACGATATAAAAACAATGGAAGTTATACAAGATACAATAACAGACCAAGTGCTACTGCATATCTACTCAAGCGCGATAAGAGACATTATAGTAGAAAGTATTCCTGACCTCCATGCTCTGGGATTCGGAATAACCGAACCATGGGGAGATTCTACACATGCAAAAATGAAGATGTTATCAAATCAACAACCCAAAAGAACGGAGGAGATTAACCTGCAAACGAAAAAATTCAACCTGAAAAAGTTGATAACTGTGTAGAAGAAGATCGCGGTGTGCACTTTCGTGATGACGTTAGAACAGAATAAAAAAAAAGATACAAATTACGTTTTCCTGCAAAGATAAGAACGATGAGCTCCCAAGCAGAGTTGATAATAGACCAAACAAAGAGGATGATGGAAAAAGCTGGAGTTGGGTGACCAGTTCTTTAAACTCGCAAAGCAAAAAATAATGCCAACACAGTAATGCAATACAGGCCTTACTGATGGGTACTTGGAACACAAGAGGCTTTACGCATCTGTTTAACAATAGTCTTGGAGGTATAGAAACCTTACACATTATCTGCCTCCAAGAAATGTAGTTTTTGACACAACCTATAGTGGAAGGCTATGAAACAGCCTGGAATCCCGCCATAAAGCAGGCTAAGGGAAGACCAATGGCTGGTTTATTGACCCCGATAAAAGTAAACCATGGGTTGCGAATATTAAACGCTGCAAATCTAGCACCATACATGCAACACGCGACGATGGAAAGGTCGGCAGACTGAAACACAGTCCTGTCAACCAGTACCGAAAATACTATCTATTGCAGAGCTTAAAATCTGCATACTTAACACTAGATCTTTGAATAAGCATGCTCTTTGTATTCATGATAGGATTGTGGAGGAGGATATTGACATATTCTGCATTACAGAAACATGGTTAAAAGAACTAATAGGCCCTAATTGTGTTATTGCAGTCCCTGTTGGATATGCAATTTATTTCACTAATAGAGAATCAGACCACGGAGGAGGAGTGGCAGTCATTGCCAGGGATTTGATTCCCCTGTTTCCATGTAAATCCATATGTAAGGGTAGCGAAATCTTACACCTTAAATGCTTGCCGACCGCAAACAGCTGTCTCAACCTAATAGTCGTATATAGACCTCCCTCTAGCACTCCCAACTTTAATGAAGAGTTTTCCCACCTTCTTAACCTTCTCAAAGGCTCTAATTGGGCCACATTGGTAGTGGGTGATCTCAATAGATGGTACGGTGACCGAGCAGATAAAGATGCCATCAACCTAGAGAGACTATTAAACAATCTTGACTTTCATGTCACCAACAAAGAACCCATAATGAAAAATGGACATCAATTAGACTGGGTAGTGAATAACAACTTAAAGAAACACGACTATAAAACAGAACCATGTATTTGGTCAGATCACTTTAGTGTCACTTTTCAAATTACCCCTCCATCCTCCGCAGATAAAATCCAAAACCCACCCTGTAAAATAGCCCAAAGGGATTTTAAAAACATCAGTAGGGAACAGTTAGTATCTTGCATAAAAGAGGAAGACACCTGCGAAGGCATGATGACCAACCTACTAGAACACCTCAAGCAGTTGGTCGACCAGAATGTTACCCTACAGTCTAAAACTTTCAGATCAATTGCTAAACCCCTTACTTGGTTTACTAAAGATTTGCTAGAACAAAAAAGGGAAAAAAGAAAGTTAGGAAATGTATGTAAAAAAAGCCCTACAGTACAGAACAAGGAAAAATGGAAGAATATAGAGCAAACATATAAGAAAGAGATAATTGAGGCAAAAAAATAGTACTACAATAACCAAATTACCTCCGCGGGTAATGCCACAGGCAAACTATTCACTATCCTGAAGTCTATTGTAAAGCCTAAGGCCATTTCACCCCCTTCATCCCATCCCAACAAGATTGTGAGAATACATAAGCATTTTTCACGAAAATTGAAGCTGCTAGAGAGTTAATTACTAAATCCCAATTAGATAAACCTAAAAACTCAAATCTACCTAGGGAAGAGGCCATTGATAAAGTTAACATTTTCAACTTCTCTAATATTACGCAAGAGGAGATGAAAAAAACAGTTGCTACCATGAAGCCAACCTCTTGCGCTGAAAATATTCTTCCAGCAAAAATTATCTTGGACAACTTAGATCTCTTCTCACCTATACTATCCAAAATTATTAACGCTTCTTTTAGGGACCAAATAGTCCCTTCGGACATAAAAAGGGGTACTGTTAATCCACTTGTTAAGAAACCAGGTCTGGATCCCAGAAACACTAGTAACCTCAGGCCAATTACTAATTGTAATTTTCTTTTGAAAATTATGGATAGGATAGCCACTCAACAATTACAGGTGCATGTAGAAGCATCTGAATCTCTTCATCCCCAACAGTCGGGCTTTAGGCCAGCCCATAGTACTGAGACAGCGATGTTAGACCTTCAGACAAAGATGCTCAGTATTATGGACAATGGGAAAGCAGGCCTCCTGGTTTTATTGGATCTCAGTGCGGCCTTCGATCTTCTAGACCATGACCTTCTCGAAGTGGCACTGAGTAAAACAGCCAACTGCTCTAAGGCAGCTAAGGAGTGGATAATGTCATTTCTAAAGAATAGGACATCTCGGGTTCACTGGGGTGACACATTTTCGTCATAAAGAGAAATCCTCTATGGGGTTCCCCAGGGAGCCAGCATGTCTCCCCTGTTGTTTAACTTGTATCTTAGATTTCTCTGCCTTGTATTGGAGTAGTTAAATGTCTACTTTACGAACTACGCAGACGATACTCAGTTAGAGATTGAACTTTGTGGAGATCATAAGAAGAATAATGAAAATCTACTTAACATCTACTCCAGCATTGAGCAGTGGAAGGATGCTGAGTGTTTTGTATGTTTAATATTTTAAAAGTTTGTAATGAACTATATAAAATAAAAAATTTTTTTAAAAAGACAGGCCACTATCTCTTACAAATGTACCACCAGAGTGCCATGGAAGTGAGACTCCCAGAAACCCTGAGAGAGGCTCTGGTCACCGTCTTGCCTAAACCTGGCCAACCACCAAATGATGGTGCATCATATAGGCCGATCACCCTCATCAATCTGGACAAGATCCTTGCTGAGATACTGGTTTCCAGATGGCACCCTTGATGCACAAGATGGTGAGAGCAGATCAGGCTGGATTCATCCCAGAACGCTCCACATCTTTTGGGATACTGAGAATGTTTGACCTAATTTCAGCAGCCGATAAAACAGACCATGTAGTCGCTGCACTGCTAGACGCCACTAAGGCATTTGACTCAGTGGAATGGCCCTTTTTATTCACGGTACTGCGCAGAATGGGAATGGAAGAACAATATATTGGCCTTGTGAAGCTACTGTATGAGTCACCTATCGCTAGGGTAAGGGCAAATGGCCAACTCACCCCCAGGGATAACACTGAGCTGTGGTATGAGACAGGGATGCCCCCTCTCACTATTACTATTTGCTCTGGCGATTGAACCATTGGCTGAATGGGTTAGAGAGGCCAACATACACAGAGGCATCCAACTGTTCAAGCACAAAGTAGGCATCTCCTTATATGCGGACGAGATGGTGCTGTTCATCAGAGACCCTGAAAGAAACCTTGACCCCATTATGGAATGTGGCCAGGTTTGGGCTTTTCTCGGGGTCTTGTGATCAATGCGACAAAATCAGTCCTCTTCCCATTAACAGAAAGGGTGACAGTAGTATGCTGATAAATGGGGGTTCCAATTGCACATAGCGCACTCAGTTACCATAGCTTGGGATGCAGATGTAATATTCAAAAGTAACTACCAAAAAACATTCCACCTGGCGGGCGAGGCAATCACCAGGTGGAAGTGTCTTCCACTAAACCTATACGGTAAGATCTCCCTGATCAAAATTATGCTGTTACCCCAATTCCTCTATGTGTTCCTCAATGTACCAATAGCAGTCCCTGCAAACTATTTTCGAGAAGGGAAATCATTGATCACTCAATTCATATGGGCCGGTAAGCAAACAAGAGTATTGTGGGACAAACTAATTGCACTAATACAAGAGGGGGGATTAGCAGTGCCGGACCTGGAAATGTATTGCAATGTGACGCAGGTGGGATTTGCCCTTTATTGGTTTGGAAAACAAAGAGAGATCAGACACGTGGAGGTATAGAGGTCACTAGCGTCCCCATTCCAACTACGATCCAGTATTCTCACTGCCCCAGAGAGAGGGAACTGTGCGCAGAACATTGTAGAGCTCACATGCACAGCATGGACACGCATAGAGCAGAGGGCAAGGACAGAAGTCCTCTATTCCCCAACACTGCCAGTACAGTACCCCCCAGGTATACCACTCACCTCAGAAAGGGGCTTTGTTAACCTCATGCAGAAATTGGAAATATACACCTACCGTAACCTGTTCCCTGGGGGGAGGTTCATAACACTAGACAAGCTAAATTCCAAAACAACCTGCTGTGGCCCCAATATTAGATAGAATACTCTCCGGGGGTCAACACAGAAGGGTGGTCTCAGAGTTTTACGCCATATGCCTGAGGTATATGCCTGAGGTATAAGCCACAGATCTCGTCCCCAAGGGAAACATGGAAAATATCTTTGGGGCACGAGATAACCAGGGAGGAGTGTAGATACTGCTGTGAGGGGACTAGGAAGGTAGCAAAAAATGTTAGGTACAAGCTAATCCACTGGAAGTACTTACGCCAATTCTACTATACCCCTGTCCAGATCCACATATACTTCCCAGAGTCACCCATCAGCTGCACTAGATGCAATGTACCAGAGGCTGATTTTGTCCATATGGCATGGAGATGCCCCGCAGTACACACTTTTTGGAAGCAATATATAAAGACGTGGGAGAAATCATAGGCTTAGAACTAGAGCCAAATCAAATGACGGCACTCCTAGGATACACTAAAACTATCTCTTAGGGCAGAAGGTGACTCGCAGGGCTACTCCTATTGTTGGCAAAGAGGAGGGTAGCTATACACTGGAAGGGCCTGGCATATCCCAAAATAGAAGACTGGCATTCAGATGTGGTGAGATATAACAATACGGAGGCTGGATATAGGGGCCTAACATCCTACCGCTCAAGCTAGTCTACCATATAGGAGCCGTACGTACACTACTTGCTGGGTGGAGGTGAAGAGGAAAATCAGGAACAGTAGAGTGGGGTAACTCCGAACAGCAAGCACTATACCAGTCGACATCTTGGGGAGAAAAACTACCACTTACACCCATAACCCAACCCCAAAAAAGCAATTGCACCCCAGCTACTTAGTAAAACTGATAAGAAGGCAACTCAGCTACAAATCACTAGGATGGTCTCTCCGGAAAGAGAAACAGGATTGACAATAACGCAGAGACCGAGCAGGTATTAAATAAATGCAACTAGGGGAATGCAAAGACTGTGATGCTTCTTCTCTTGTAAGTTATAGATGGTTCTTTTTCTTTGTTTCACTTGTTTTATTGTTTTTTGTTTGTTTGCAAAATGCCAATAAGCCAATAAAGAGAATTTAAAAAGAAAAAAAATATATGGTTGTCCCTTAGTGAAATATGCTGCTTTTTGGTGTCATCTCACTGCAGCATTCATAGACAGGAAGAACACACCCTAGCATTAGGAAGGGGATTTCTTGCCATTGCGCTAATCACAGGTCTACAACCTTGGACTGCAGCTTTCATCCACCCCAGCCAGCAGGGTATTTGTATTTATTTTTTTGTTGGTATTCATTTGCAATATTTATTGCGCTTTACTCCAAAGCGCAGCACAGATCAAACTATACAGAATAAAATCAGGATAAAGGGGTGTGCCAATTTACATCTAGTAGTAATAGAATGAAGAGAGAGGGGGAGAGCAATCCAGCGGAGGGGCACAAGCAATGCAAACGAATGAAAATGTGATTGGGCATAGGGGGGACGAGAGACTGATAATACAAATTGAGATTAAGAATGGAGAGAGCGAGAAGGTACATCAAAAGAAACAAGAGATGAAAGATAAGAAGGAGCCCATAAAGAGATTTAAAAACAATACAAAGAAAATTTAAGTCGAGAGTGCAACGATAGCCAGCTGAGGGAGTATAAAGACCAAGAGATAGAATCATGAGGAGAAAGTAAGTATAACAGATGAAAAGAGGCATTAAAAACAGACTTTAGTCGATGGCTCCAGGGGGCGCAGGCAACATGGCTGCCTAAGCGCAAGGCTCAGTCCCTGCCCTGGTGATATACATTGATTTTAGTGGAGTTGTGCACCCAGAGCCCCCAGGAGAAGGCCTCCCGAGTGTCTGATGGGGGCTGCAGCCCTGGAGTTATGAAGAAGTTGCGGGTCCCCCGATGAGCGAGGCAACGTGCGACCAAGGACCGTGGCAGTGGTGTGCCCCGGCACGGCCAACGGCCAGGTAGAGGTGCCGCAATGCGGGAAGCCTACCCGCAGTGAGAGCGGAGCACCAGCCTGGTTACAGAACAGCTCCCCTGTGAGTTTGAGACCGGCAGAGGAAAGGGGACGGGGATTGCAGGCCGCAACCCGCAGTATACTACAAAAGCGACGAGCAGCCCGGGTGGCGAGGATGAGCCCACGCGGTGGCCGCGTAGTGGAGATTGAAACCCATCCGGAGGAGAACAACTGCTGGATGACGTGGCCCCTGGGGAGCTGAGGAAGGCCGTCTGCCCCCGGTGTATCAAGCAGACTGATGTGAGGAGCTGAGGGACTAAACCCAGAGTAGCAACTCCCAGAGAAGAGCAACAGACATCAGAGGCCGGTGCAGCGGTGCAGGGGAGGTCTCCACCCCTGAGGTGGAGGTGAGAGGGGCCAAGGCATAGTAGGGGCTGCAACGGGGAGGCCATTCCCCAGAAACATTGAGATTGTGGACCTTGTAGGGATAGAGGAAGAGGGAGTTCTCCATTGGAGATCACATCCGCAACAGACTGAGCAGGAAGGCTGACACTGTGAGGGGTAGCGGGAACCCCCAGCAGCCCACCCAGGAGGCACAGATGGACCCCAGGCCCCAGAGAGCCAAAGACAATATGAGGGAGGCCCGCTCGCAGTGGGGGGCCCAAAGGTGTGTGCTTGGGTGCCTGGAGGTGCTTGAAGCTGCCGTAGAGAGACTGGAGGTTGGCTAGAGTTTGTCCACCGGGACCCAGGAATGGGAAGAGAGCGGAGTGGCCCCCTGGAACCAACGGTGAGGGGAACATCCCCCCCACAAGCACCAGGCTGGGGGGTAGGAAAGACCAGTGGCGAGTAGAGGGCCCTGGGGACCACACCACAAGCAGTGTCCAACAGAGGTGGGATGCATCCGGGGGCAGGCACTACACCCGAGGAGTTCTGGGGCGGGAAGGCTGGAAAATGGCGTGCCAGGCGCCTGCAAGATTTGGAGGTGCTCCACACACATGGGCATACATGAGAGGTCGCAACTGAATGAGCGGGATAGGAAACCTTGCACAATCCCGCTATCAGGACAGTAAGGCGATGCAGTGGCAGAGGACGAAGGGGGACCTCACCTATGCACGGCAGAGATCGCCACCATTAAATGTGATATACAGGCCATTCTGGAGGAGATTAGGGGAATGAGGCCAGGCATAGGAGCAAAGGTGGCAGATCTCTCAGCAAGCATGGTAATACTGGAAGACAGAGTGGAAGGAATGGAAGCTAATCAGGCCTCAAGGGGGATTGCAGAAGTATAAACAGAGATGCACTTCCAGGAATTAGAGAGAAGAGAGGAGGAGCTACATCTTAATATAGACGATAACAAAAACTGGGAGGGACGGAATAATCTCAGATTTTTTGGACTGCAGGAAGCGGAAGGGGAATCCCCGGTGGCCTGGAATGCAAAATACAAGAAATAATTGGAATGATCCTCTGGTCCAAGGAAGCGGAGAGGACAAGCATTGAAAGAAGGGCACTGTGCCGGAGGAGGGAGCAGAGGGCCACGAACTGTCCTGGCCCGAATGCATTACTACGGCAACAAGGTGAAGATACTCAAAAGGGCACGGCGCCGTGGGGAAATAGAATATGGGGAATCCAAGGTAGCCATATTCAAGGACATGTCGGCCCTGTAAGGAAGGCATGGTATCAACAGTAAGAAATACACAAGTCACCACAGTTTAAGGGTGTTTATTGAACTTCAAAAAGGGTTTGAAAAACGCCTATAGAATCCTAAATCTAAAGATGGGAGCAAGCTACGACCATCAAATAATAATAATGCAGTCCTAGTGGTGTCTTTAAAAGGGCCTTTACTTATAAACCTATTGCCAATCCCTACCTCTAAATACAAATAGTGTGGGAAACAATGTTATGTAAAAAAAGCAGTGTTCACGAAATTATATGTTAGGATATTCAGGCCGTTGGCCTCCCTTCCCTGCGTTTTCAGCCCGGGACAATGCATCACACTCAAGCTTAGCACAGTCTCTGGCTTCTCTATCACAAGGGTGCAGTTCAAACATTAGGATCAGGCCTGTCCTAGCCCAAGTTTCTTTGTCTTTCAAAGTCTCTTATTTCAAAGGGCCTGATGCAACAAACAAACGTGTTCTTTTCCTCTTAGGATTTCACACATACTCAATTTCTCAGGTGATTCACTATTCACCTCGGTTCCTCCTCAGCCGGGCTCATATCCCTTTTAACACATTGCTCATAGGATTTCCCTATATTCAATTTTTCTGGTGATTCACAGTTCACCCCGGATCCTCCTCCGCCGGGCTCAGATCTGTTTGAACACAATGTTCAATCAGTTTCCCTCCGCCAGGCTCGGACCAATGTTAATTCACTTTAACACAAACTTGCTTTAACCCAAAGCTTTTCAATTGATCTCCCTCATTCGGGCTCGGACCAACATCTACTTTGCCATCAACTTTCTTGGCAGTATCAATATCAAAGACTTTTGATTGTGCACAGGATTTAGCTTGACCCATTGCAGGACCACTTCGATTCACAATCCTTTGCCACTCTATTGCATTTGCTACCTCTCAGTTGGATGCCTTACAGAGACCTTCGAATGAGCCCGCAATGAGGTACCGGACCACTCTGCCAAAGATAACGTATCTTGGTTTCAAAGTTCAATCACTCACGTGTAGTTCAATTTTACTCCCGTTGGTTATCACATGCGTTTCATATACTGTTCGCTTCAACGTTCATCATACAATGTTTCTGCTTGCAACCATGGCTTCAACACAGACCAGTCTGGTATTGGTCTCCCCAACTTACCGGCTGTGTTGATTTCACTGGTGCTGTTTTGTTGTTGGAGTCAAGGACAGTACCACGGCAGCTGCCGATTCTCTCTGCCTTGATTATCGACACTGGAGAGCCCTGGATACCTCTGACACACAATGCAGGACTCTTCCCCCTGGTTTCCTGGTCTTATGCTTTCTATTCTTGAGTTTTCGTGAAAGTAACAGTTCCTTATTCAAAAGCTCAAGGGCACTTCCCTCCTTGCGATACCCTTCTGTTTCGCTGTCTTTCTCCTCATGTTAAACTGCCATCTTGTAACTGCTGTTTCCTCGTGTGCTTTGCCTCGCTCAGAGTGTGCTCTAGTGCTCTGCCTTTTATCCGTGTGGGGAAGTGTAATGGAAGTCAGGTGTGCGTGATGGTCAGTAATTGCCTGACCATTGTATTGGGAAACGTCAAGTACACGTCTCGGGTGTTGGTTTGTTGTCTCTTATAAAGCTGTCTGAGAGAAAGTGTTTGTGCTGTGAAAGGGGGGTGGGGTTGAGTTCCTAAGTATCCTACCTGGTAAGATGGGGTAAAGGTGTTACAGGGAAGAGGATACCGCGTCTCACCATCCAGTGTCCCACTCGCGAAGACCCCTCACCCAGGTGATCCTCCTACACTGGTCCACCCCCGGCAACTGGATCCAAAAGCGATGGCCGTGTCCTGGCCACCTGAATGACAGATCCCCGGGGACTAGCGGGTGAGACACCTTCAGGTTTCTCACATGCTCTTTCCCTATGCAATGTATCTGCATCTGTTTCACAAGGAAAGCGAGAAAGGAAACCTCGGTTTCCTTGCTCTTTGCCTTTTGGGTGCTCCACAGTGAAATAGTAGGCTTGCAGGTCTAAGAACCATTGCATGACTGGAGGGTTAGAATCTTTTCGCTGGCTAATCCATACTAATGGAGAAGGATCCATGACGAGTGTGATCTTCCTTCCTAGGAATTAGTATCTAAGGTGTGTGATGGCCCGCTTGATGGCAAGGGCCTCTAATTCCAGCATAGAGTAATTTTTCTCATGTGGAAAGAGTTTGCGACTAGTGAATAGGATAGGGTTTGTTTGTTTATTTTATTTGTAGAGCGCACCAGACCCAAAGGTATCCGGGTGCGTGTTCAAGAATACTTTAAGCTTACATGTTACAGTTACACATTTCAAGTAGTTACAGGATGCATTGACAGCAATGGATGACAATATACATGGTTATATACACAGGTGTTTGTACAAAGGTGTATACACAGTAAACGTTGAAAGTAAAGAACAAGGTGGAATAAGCGGGGGAGATTAACAGACGGGTCAGGCGTGAGTGGTTCTAGTGTCGGTCATTTTCTTTGAGCCATTTAATACAGTTAAGTCTGAAATGTGGATAGGATTGGTCAGACCTTAAAGAGGATGGGAGGGAGTTCCACAACTGGGCCGCTTTGACAGGGAAGCTGATACCTCCGGCTGTGCTCACTTTAAATGGGGGCACAACTAGCTGGTTGGTATATGCTTCTCTGGTAGGTCTGTTAGAGGTTCTTCTTTTGAATCTTTCTGTTAAGTATTTGTGGGCTAAGTCATTAATGCTTTTGAAGGTTAGTGATGCTGTTTTAAGTTTAATTTTGTCAGCTGTAGAGAGCCAGTTAGATTGTCTTCTGGCATCTGAGATGTGCTCTCTTCTTGGGATTCCTAAGGCGGCTCTAAGGGCATTGTTCTGCAAGGTTTGGATTTTTTGCAGCGTGTGTTTATTAGACCCTATGTATAGTGCATTGCAGTAGTCCAATTTGAATAATATCAGAGCTCTAGATAGGGTGAGGCAGCTGGGAGTGGACAAGTATGGTTTAGCTGCTCTAATCAGCTTGCAGGTGTATGCGGTGCTAGAGGCAATCGCACTCACCTGTTTTGTTAGAGAAAGGGAAGAGTGGAGGTAAAAACCTAATGTTTTTACTTCTTTTGCTACTTTAATGGTGTTGCCATATATGACAAATGAAGAGTAGTTATCGTTCAGGCTTTTGATGTTTTGTGTGTTCCCCAGTATGATGAGTTCCGTTTTGTCATCATTCAGGCATAGTCCATGACGGGCCATTCATGCCTGGATGATGAGGTATATCTTGTTCACCAAGGCCAAATCCTGTTCATAATCCCCCGAAAGTGGGATGAGAATCTGAGTGTCATCTGCATAGTTTGTGTAGGTGACACCCAGAAGGTCCAGATCATCAAACAGGGGCTTTGTGAAAATGTTATACATGGTCGGAGAGACACAGTATCCTTGGGGAACGCCACATGTGATAGGTACTGAGTCAGCCGCTACGGAAGTGGAGAAAACCATCATGGTTCTGCCACTTAAGAACGACTTGATCCATGTAATGGCATGTGTGGAGAAGTTGGTCGCAGATTCCAGGTGGTACAGAGCGCATCATGATCCACCAAGTCAAATGTCGCTGAGAGATCCAGTAGGAGGAGTAGGGCAGTTTTTCCAAGATCTCTCAGCTCATCGACTTGGGTTTTGAGATCGATGAGCGCAGTTTCGGTACCATGTTGAGGCCTAAAGCCTGATTTTCTGGTACCTAATAGTTGATGCAGCTCCAAATATTTTTGGATCTGTAGGTAAGCCACTCTGTCTAGTATTTTTATCAGAAATGGTACTGTGGTGATTGGCCTGTAGTTAGTCGGGATGAACGGGTCCAAGGCTTGCTTTTTGAGGAGGGGGAGGACTCATGATTGTTTGCGGTTGTCTGGTATCGTGCCTGATGCAAAGGAAGCGTTGATAAGTTTGGAGATGAATGGGGATAGGTCTCTGGCCCCATCCTTTATCAGTTGGGCTGGACATATGTGGCCTCGATAGTTTGAGCGAGAGTATTATTTTTTCAATCTCTAAAATAGTTTTTTTTTTTAAAACAGTTTTATTAATTTATTCAAACAAACAATACAAACCAAACTTTGCAGTGCATGAGTTAACATTTGAGTTCATACATCACATAAATATGTTCACTGCTCCCCTTATCCCACCCCTCCATTTCGAGCCTATTCCTTCTCACATTCTGTTCCTGCATCCTGTGATAGGGTAGCCCTCTCCGTGGATTCCGTTGGGTCTCTTATTGACCCAAATAACTCTGCTACTAACAATTTCCAGGCCATCAGGGACTCTGTCTCCTCCTCCCCCCCAGCGCTGCTCGCTTCTTGCCACACCATGGTTTCTGCCTCCGCCCATTTCTGCAAATCCTTCCACCATACCTCTAGTCGTGGTTTGTGACACGCCTTCCATCCCATGGCTATCCTCCTCTTTGCAAGCGCATATGCCAGGTCTTTTTGTTTGCTCACATGCTTGAGCTTGCGTGGTCTAGGGAACTCCCCCAACAAGCAGGCCCACACTGTATCAACCACTATCTTAACCCCATTTTCTGCTAGTTTGTGTGCCACTTCGCTCCAGAAGCTCTCGATAACCGGGCATGACCAAAACATATGCACCATACCCGCATTCTCTTCATCACATTTAGGACATGCTTGCCGCCCCACATTTTAAACCTAGATATCCTCTGGGGTGTCATATACCCCCTATGGGTAAAATACAGTTGCATCTGCTGCAGTCTTGCATTCCTAGACACCTTCTTATGGTACCCTTGGGCTCGTTCCCACATCCCATCCTCCATCAGGGCCCCCACTTCCGCTTCCCAGTCTTGTCTCAACTGTACTACCTCCTTTCCCACTTTGGACATCATCATCTCGTATATTCTAGATATCTCATGTCCTCCCTCTGCTATGTCATATATTACATCTATGGTAGCATCTGGCTCTTCCTCCAACACCACTTCAGTCCACGTACTCTTAATTTTCCGCACCACTCTGTGGTACGTGATATACTGGCCAGCATGCAACCCGGTCCCTTCCCCCAGCACCTCAAAATCTAATATGGTCCCCTCTTGCCAGATATCACCCATTGTTGCTATCCCAACCGGTTCCCAGTGGTTTCTGATTATGATCCTCAGTTGCTTTTCACCACTCGTCAGTGCAGCTAGTGGTACCTGCGGGGAACACGGGGATGGGTTCTCCATCATCTGGCATGCCCTACGCCACAGCTTCCACCCAAGTACCATCATCTTTGGACGCCCTTCCATTTCCGCCTTGGGCAGCCACATAATCTCTCTTAAGTAAAATGGGGCACAATCTTGTCCAAACAACCTCGATTCAGAGGTCGCCTCCTCTGAGAGCCATTTAGCAACATACTGCAGTTGGCTTGCTATATAATAGACTTCATAATTAGGCAGTTTTATCCCCTCTTTCTCATAGAAATTCTGCAGCTTCCAGAGGGCCACCCTGTTCCGTGTGCCATGCCACAGGAAATCCCTGCACATACTGTCCAGTCTAATGAAGAACTTCTTTGGTATCCAATACGGTACATTCCCAAAGTAATGCAGGAGCCTAGGTAGGACCACCATCTTCAGCATAGCCCCCATCCCATCATTGCAAAAGGTAGTTTCACCCAGAACCTCATGCAATTTTCAATTTTTTTAATGGCCACCTCTGTGTTGCACTTATGCTCCTCCGCCACCGTGTGGCATATATCTACCCCCAAATAGCGAAAAGTACTGACCTCCCAGGGAATCTGTAACCCCTGTAGTTGTTTCAACGGGATCCCTTTATATCCACCCAATGGGAACATGCTAGATTTCTGCGGGTTCACAGCTATAGCGGACAACTCGGCATATCTTTCCTTCACCTGCAATATGTATTGGAGGTTTTCCTCCGGGTAGCGCAAGTACAGCAACATGTCATCTGCATACAGGGAGATCAGATGTCGTTCCCCTCCCACTGCTATGCCTATCATATCATATTGTTGTCTCAAGTATATCGCCAGGGGTTCCAGAGCCAGAATATAGAGCATAGGAGACCAAGGGCATCCTTGTCTGGTACCCCTGTGGAGTTGCCAAGTTCCCGATATCACCACTCCTGTTTTGACTCTGGCCAGCGGTTCACTATATAACATTTTGGCCCACCGTAGATACCCAGGCCCCATCCCGTAACCAGCCATGGCTGCCAACAGCCATGGCCATTTGACCGAGTCAAAGGCCTTTATCGCGTCCAATGACACGATTGCCATCTTCCCTTCGTTTTTGTTCCCATACTCAATAACTCGATGGAGTCGTCTGTGATTATTAGATATGTTCCTATTCGGGACATAGCCCGTCTGGTCAGGATGTATCAGTTTACCAATAACCCTCCGCAGTCTGTTCGCCAAAACGGATGTGAATATTTTGCTGTCCTGATTTAACATTGACAGGGGTCTATATGAACCGCAGCTCTGCCCCGGCTTATTAGGCTTGGGAAGTGGTATTATGATTGCTTCCCTGAGTGACACTGCTAGTCTGCCCAGCTCGTATGCTTCGTTCAACATTTCTAGTAGTGGGGGGAGCACTTCTCCCTTAAACACTTTATAGAATTCACTTGGGAGTCCATCCGCCCCTGGGGTCTTACTGGTGGGCAACTGCCTCACCAGCTCTTCTAGCTCTTCTGACGTGATTGGCGTGTCTAACTCCTCTCTTTCTTCAGCACTGATCTGTGGCAATCCTATGTCTTCCAATGTTTCTACTACCTCCGCTCAATCGCTAACCCCTACATCCCCGTATAATAGCCTGTAACAGTCTGCAAACTCCTGGTTGATTCTCTCTTGGGTATCGACTACGCTGCCATCTTCCTTTGTTATGATTCTAATCATGGTTTTGGGTGTCTCGCTTTCATATAGCCACGCCAAAATCCTTCCCGGTTTATCCCCTCCGGTTTATCCCCTCCCGCATGTTGTCTCTCTATATATTTTTTATAATTCAGGTTACACAATCTTTCCCATAGTTCTGCACATTTTTGCTGCAATCTGAGTATCAGGTTGGTGTCTTCCTTAGTATTATCTCCATCTCTCAATGCCCTTTCCAATTCTTTTTCCGTCTCTTGTAAGTTAGCCAGGATCCCTCCCTGCAAGCATTTAGACTTCGCTATAGCTACCCCTCTTATCACAACTTTGAAAGTTTCCCACAACGTACCCGCTGAATCCACACTAGCAGTATTCGTTTCAAAGTAATTAACAATCTCATCCCTCATGTCTTCCCTCAAAAGGGGGTCTCTCAATGCCTCTGCCCTGAGGCGCCATGTCGGAATCCTCGCCCTTGGGGGACGGTATTGCCACTCAAGGATCAATGGCGAGTGGTCCAAGAGGACCCTCGCTTTGTATTATGCCTGCGTGATTTCCGTCAGTACATCCGGTGTGACAAAAACATAGTCCAGTCTAGTATGCAACTGCTGAGGGGCGGAATAATGCGAGTATTGCCTCTCATGGCGGTGTCGTGTCCTCCACACATCTCCGAGCCCAAAGTCCTCCAACAGCGTCTGCAATGCCTTAGCGGCTGGGCGGGTCTATCAATTTTTCCGTCGGACCTATCAACCTTAGGGTCTACTACGCAATTGAAATCTCCTCCCCAAATCACCACACTCCCAACACACATGCCAAGGTTGTTGTATAATGTTCTAAAATATGCTGCTGTGTTTTGGTTCGGGGCATACGTATTTACAATACTTATCTCTCTGTTTTCTACCATTCCCCTCATGATGACCATCCTCCCGTCCGTCTCAGCTATCATCTGCACCAGCTGAAACGGGACATGTGGCGCCACCCAGATTAGCACTCCTCTAGCATAAGCTGAACATGATGAGCACGCTACCGTTCCCTTCCATTTCTTCCCAATCATCTCCATCTTGTCCCGCGTCAGGTGAGTTTCCTGCAACAGAGCTATGTCTATCTTTTGTCTACGCAGGTACAACATAACCTTGATCCTTTTTAAGTAGCTATTGAGCCCCCTGACGTTCCAGGTAATTATTTTAAGGTCTCCCATGGTCTATTAGGCTCCCACCCCTTCTCCCAACAGTGCAGTCCATGTCCAATTTTTAATCCCTTTCTGTATAGGCTCGTTTCCCAACTAAAAATCCCCTTAACTAACAACACATCAAACACCCCAACTCCCCTCCCTCCCACATCCTTCCCCTGCCCCAACAATACCCTCCCCAACTGTTGCTCAGCTCCATCCCTGGATCTCAGGCACCCCGCATCTAGCCCTTTCTGGCAATAGCCTGTACTCGCAGCTCAGCAGGGTAAAGTCGCCCTAGTGGCTACCTTATGACTAATTCTCAGGGGTAGGGTACCATCATCCAGCTGCTCCTGTTTGCTTCATGTTCCCCACGCTCCATGCTACCCATTTGACATGCATACTTCACGCACTATAACCCAGTCCAACAAATGCAGCAAGTCCCAAGGTAGTACAGTACAACTATCTATGCCATAGTTTTTTATGGGACTCTTCCCCCCTTTATACTTTCACCCTACATGAAAAATGCTCATCACTTATCGTGCTCCTCACGTTCCTGTTCCCTTCCTCGATCTGGGCAGCCGTGCAAGTCCAACCATGCCGCCACTTCTTCTGGGGAGTCGAAAAAGAACGCTTTGCTTTTATGCAGGACTTTGAGCTTCGCAGGGTACAGTAACATGTACTTAATTCCAGCTCTGCGCAGCCTCCTCTTGATCGCCACATAGCTGTATCGCTGCCTCTGCCCTAGCATGGTGTAGTCAGGGTACGCAGTGACGGCTGCAGATGCTCTTTCTATCGCCCCCCCTTTTCCGAAAAATACTCCAGAATGTTCTCTCTGTCTTTATAGTTCAGGATCTTTGCAATTATTGCCCTGGGGGGAGCCTCCGGCCGCGGTCTCCTCATCAAGGCCCTGTGCACTCGCTCAACCGTAAATCCCTGCGAAGGTTTGTCAGCCCCTATCTCTTGCAGGATCATATTTTCCACATAGTCCGTGGGGTCCTGACCTTCTTCTCCTTCCGGCAGGCCGACCATACGAATTTTGTTACATCTCGCTCTACCCTCTGCCTCTTCCACTCGGTTCTCCAGGTTAGCTACTTGCTGTTTCAATATATGAACCTCCTTTGTATTGCTTGCGCTGGTGTATGCATTGGTTTTTACAGCACTCTCCAGGCCATTCGTTCTCTCCGCAAGTGCTCTAACATCTTGTCGCAGTAGGGCAACTTCTATTCCTACCGCACCTATTTTGGCTTACAATGCAGTCCGTAGGTCCGCCATCATTACTCCCATGACGATTTCAGTTCTGTTATAGCTTCTAGGATCTGATGATTTTCCTTCGTCGGGGTGTCGCCTTCCGGAGCAACTGCTGCGCCCCGTGCCGTTGCAACATGGGTCTGATGAGTCTTAGCAAAGACATCTACTGTGGGTTGTTTGGCCTTGGGCTTAGCCCCTTTCGCCGCCATCGTTCTGTCTCGCCTGTATGTCCAAATATATCGTTGTAGCAACATGCCAGCTGAGTTAGCTCATTCAGTTGTGAACCCACGAGGACAGCTGTAGCTTGGTCGCGCTGTCGTCCGAAACCTACAGCAGGTAGTATTATGCGGCAAATTATGTTTCAAGTGGGTTGCGTCCTCCCATGTGCCTGATACCACCAGTGTTCGAGCTCAGCTTTGCCTACAATGTGTCCACCAGAGTAGCAACCCGTAGCCTGGACGTTCGTCTACCAGTGCATTGGATTTACTCCTCCTCTCCTCCAGCATCACCCCCTTGCTCCTTGAACTCACACAATCCCTGTTGTCACACCAACCCCTCTGGCGAGGGTTTGCATGCAGTGTCAGTGGCCCACTCAACAGGCACCCTTATTGCATGCATGCAACCATCCAGCGGCTGCTCAGGATGAGCAAAGCGTGGTTCCTGCCAGATACCTCCTCATCCGTCTTCAGCGCATGCACTCCATTTTCTACAAGTTATACCCAAGGCCAGCACATTTGCCCAAGTCTTTGTCCTTGAACAGATCAGTAAGGCACTGTTCTCCAGCTGGTTGTGCATGCGGGGCAATAATCCCTTCTGCTATGATGACAGGGAAGGAGAGCATGCAGTTTTATTAGTTTTTACATTAAGGTGCTGTAGAAACATGTTGCGCATCTCGCTCCGGTGCTTTCACTGCCCTTTGTTCGTGTGGGCGACGTTTTCGCTTCCCGAGCCTTGCATCCGCGAATGCAACAATGTCTCTGCTACGCCTGCTCCAGCCCGGCGATTTCAGGTAGCTGGCAGCAGTAGGTCCACGCTGGCTTCCTCACACAGCGTGGGTCCTTTGCTGTGTTTTCATAACTATGCATCCCCTCTGCCAGCCACGGGTGAACAGCTGATCATGCCGCAGCAGAGACGCTCCACGCGGCCCGCGCTGGGTTCGCCTGAACCAACACGGAGCCCTGGTCGTCTCCAACACTGCTACAATTGTAGCAGCTCGAGACACCTTTTTTTCGTTCAATGCCTCGCCGCCGCTGCTCCCAGGCACCCTTGCACTGCGAACGCTGTGTCAACATTGCTGAGCACTTCCATTCCCAGTGCGGCAACGGGCTCTGTAATAAGAGCGTGTTTCACACTGCAGCAGGCCCCGCACAATACGATCCTCTCCTCCAGCCTTCGCCGTTCACCGCTCGGGTCTAAATGGCAGCTTCCACCACATCGAGCTCGGTTCCTTTGTTGGCAGTCATTTTGTGCCTCAGCATTTCGGTGTGGCCGCCTTCCAATAAAGCTTCTTTTTATCCCTTTTCAGCCTCTGATTCATTTGAATTTTAAGATTGGTGCAGGGCACACGTTCCGATATCCATGCTTCAGTTTGTGGACGCTGCGAGTCGTTTTTACGCGTGCTTTCGCCGGATCGATATCGGATCTCTAGGAGCAGCTCTGTGAGACATGTCCTACTGCATGGCTAGCTAGCCACGCCCCCTTCTAAAATAGTTACTTTGGTGAAGTTGAATTTATGTTCTTGTTTGGTAGAGGAAGGTGGTTTATCACTTTGATTGGTTGGAGGAGGAATATTTTGTTTCTTTTTCTCAATTTTGGTTTGGAGTGTGGCAATTCTGTCGTTTAGAGCTTTTTGGATGTTAGGGCACCACATTTTATTTTTGTCGCAGTTGTCCGGAACAGGGATGGGGTTTTCCAGTTCCTTTAGTATGATGAATAGCTCTTTGGTTCCAGATTTAGCCTGTAATATTCTGTTATTGAAGTTCTCGTTTTTTGCTCTCCTTATTTCATTTTTGTAAATTTTAGAGGCATTGATGAAAGCTACTCTATTGGTGTCAGATGGAGTAAGTCGCCAGGGGGATTCGCATTTGCGTTTTTCAATCCTTAGGGATTTGTGGTGAGGGGTGAACCAGGTGTTTAAGTGTGCTGTGGGCTTACTTTTTCTCATTTTCAAAGGGGCGATAGTGTTCAAGGCTGTGGCCATAGTTGAGTTGAATTTGTTCACTAGTTCTGATGGGTTTAGAGATTCAGATAAGGAATTTAGAGTTGGGAGGATGAGTGGTAGCAGATTGTCCGTAGTTATGTTTTTTTTTATTTCTGGTTGGTAGAGGGGGGGGGCAATATATTTTCCTTAGGTTGGGTAGTGTTTTCATTTATGAGGAAGGTTATTAGCGCATGATCTGTCCAGATTTGTGGACAGACATCAGTAATTGTTACATTGCACTTGTGATTGGCTACCCAGTAGAGTGTCCGACCTTTTTCGTGGGTGGGTTGTGATATTCTTTGGGTGAATCCAAGTTCTGCAATGACATTGGCGATATTAGTCGCTTGCAAATCTTTCTGGTCGTTGAAACCTAAGTTCATGTCTCCCAAAAGGATGGCTTGCAATTCGTTTTTTAGATTGTTTGAGAGGATCATGGAGATGTCCTCCTCAAAGGTTCCAATGGGACATGGTGGCCTATAGATGAGGTGTATATTGATAGATTGAGAGGATGATGTTAAGAGTTTCACGGTTAAGGATTCGCAGGATTTGGTGATTGAGGGCATTTCTATTTTTATGGAGAGATTATTTTTAGTGATGATGGCTAGGCCGCCTCCTCAAGAGTTAGATCTACCTTCTCTGAGAATGTTGCAGTTAAGGGGCAAGGCAAGCATCAGAGCTGGTCCTGCTGCCTGATGGAGCCAGGTTTCCGTTATGGCTAGGAGGTCATAATCGCCTATTTGGATGAGATCAGCAATTTCTGTGGCATGTGCTATTAATGACCTAGCATTAATAAGGGCACCCTTCAGAGGTGTGTTTGGTTTAGGTGTCGCAGGGGTGACACAACTTTTCTTTTTGATGGGCCTATTGCTTGATTTGCAGTGGTTGTTAATGGGACTGTTAATGTGGGAATCTCTTTTGGTGGGGGAGGTGTTTGATTTGGGGGCATTACCTTGGAGGTCTCTTTTATTACTAGGTTTGGTGATTAGTCTGGGGGGAGGTTCATAGATTTTAGGTCATCTTGATTGTAGCTTGGCATTTCTGCTTGAGGTGTCACACAGGATATTTGTTACAGTAGGCATAGAATGCGGTGGGCGGTTTGCTGTTATTATGGTGGTCAGGAAGATGAGGGTGGAGATCATTCTATCCTAGGGATAATTCTTTATGTCTGATGGGGGGGCCACAGTAATGTCTAGGAACTGCCACTAACGGTGGCAGATCATTAGAAGGTCACAGAGTTAACATATTCAACCGTGCCTAAATTCGATTTTCAAACTGGGGGCGTGGAATGCTAGGTGGTAGTGGTCATAGGTATAGTTAAACATACACAGCAATACCTAAATTCTATTTTGCAGTACCTAAATTCGATTTTCAGGCTGGGAGCGTGAAATGCTAGGTAGTAGTGGGCATAGGTACAGTTAAACATACACAGCAATACATACATTCAATTTTCAGGCTAGGGGCGTGAAATGCTAGGTAGTAGTGGGCATAGGTACAGTTAAACATACACAGTAATACCTAAATTCGATTTTCAGGCTGGGGGCGTGAAATGCTAGGTAGTAGTGGGCATAGGTACAGTTAAACATACACAGCAGTACCTAAATTCGATTTACAGTTAAGCATACACAGCAGTAACTAAATTCGATGTTCAGGCTGGGGGCGTGAAATGCTAGGTAGTAGTGGGCATAGGTACAATTAAACATACACAGTAGTACCAAAATTCGATTTTCAGGCTGGGGGCGTGAAATGCTAGGTAGTATTGGGCAAAGGTACAGTTAAACATAAACAGCAATGCACATATGCAATTTTCAGGCTAGGCCGTTGAGGCACAGTAGAGTTTAGTAGCAGCAGGTGGTATAGTTTCTGCATATTATAGACAGGCGATTGTGCGTATCAGGATATAGGGGCTGAGATTGGGGTAGGCACTGGTAGTCGGTGCAGTGGGTAAGCCTTAGATAGGTGGCTTAGGGAGTACTCACTGTGAATGAGGTAGGTGGGTAGTGTGTCGACCTCAGTGAAATAAAAGTACCTTTAGATGGATCGTCATTAGGAGGGAGTCCGTTGTGCAGGGTTTCCGGCCGACGGCTGGAAAAGCTTGGACAGGCAGGGACAGGAGAGTGGCCTTGGTGCAGGCCTTTGTGCATTGGCCGGCTACGCCTACCAGCTGTTGTATTGGCTGTTAATGTAGCCAATGGGACGAGCTCACGGCCACAGGTCTGGAGTGGGGAGGGCTGGCGAGTTAACCCAGATGGGCTGCCATGTTGGAGTGTTGTAGACGTTGCTCGAGGTGGATGGGCTTAATGGTGCCACGCGGTGTGGCATCCGCTCAGGCAGCGGGGAGAGGATTTCCCTGCAGTCATGCAGGCAAGCGCATTTAAATAAGCGCTTTTTCTGAAATTTGGTAGATTTTGCAAAAAATGGTTGAGGGCCAGCAGGCCTACCTCAGGAATATTGGGGGGAAGCTCCTGCTTCTCCCCGCGCGTTGCACTGCTCCAGCAGTGTTTGGAGGGTCTCCTGCTCCTCCCGATCGTGACGATGAACAGGGTGTTATAATCCTTCACAAACATGTGACAAGACCACTCCTAGTCCTGTATGGGAGGCGTCTGTTTGTAACCCAAACTACTTTGATAAGTCTACTACCTTTAGGATCGGGTTCTGGCACAGGGTTTGTTTTAAGTTATTGTAACATTCATCGTGAGTCCAATTAATTTTCTGTGGTTCAGCGTTCTTTAATTTGTCTGTCAGCTTAGCTGTCCTGTCCGAGAAGTTAGGGATAGACCTACGGTAATAACCGATTAACCCTAAGAATGCTCTGAGGTCTCGCTTAGTTTTAGGCGTGGGGGTATCTAGAACAGCTTTCACTTTTTCGCGTTGAGGCTGGACACTACCATTCCATACAAAGAAGCCAAGGTATTTTACGACTGATTGAGCCAGCTTGCATTTGGATGGATTGGCAGCTAGGCCAGCTTCTCCGAGGGCTCTCATAATAGTAAAGAGGAGGAAAAGATGGTCTTACCATGCTTTACTATAAATAACTATATCGTCATTATAAGCCCAACAGAAATGGAATAGGGCTGTAATATCTTGTCCATAAGCCGTTGGAAAGTAGCTGGAGCCCTGCGTAAGCCAAAAGGCAGGACTTTGAACTGGAATAGTGTCATGGGTGTCGAAAAAGCTGTTTTTTCTTTATCAGGTTCATGTACTAGGACCTGCCCGTACCCCCTTGGTTAAATCTAAGGTTGATAGCAAGGTGGCATTTCCTAGTTTATCAATCAATTAATTGATGCTTGGCATAGGATTGGCATTGAAGTTGGAGATGGTGTCAACTTGTCGAAAGTCTATGCAAAACCTCCAGGAATTATCGTGTTTTGTGACCAACACAATAGGGGAGGACCAGGGGCTTGACGAGGGTTCGATAATATTTGCCTGTAGTATTTTGTCCACTTCCTCCACCACTACCACCTGTCTACGGGCTTCCGGAAGTCTATATGATTTCCTTTGTGCCTAAATCTTAAGTCCTCTTGTTATTGATCAGATAGCTCTTGGGGAATTCATTCGAAATTATTTATTTCTTTTGGTACTGTATTGAGGCAGTGGTGTCGGAGGGATTGTCCTTCCACTCCTTTAAGAGATTTACATTTACATGGTAGAGATGGGTTTTTTGTTTCCTGTCACGTTGGGCTACCTTATATGTACAGATCCCTGATCTTTCTAACATTTCATATCGCCCATGCCACTTTGAGACAAGTTTATTTTTGGAGGTAGGTAAGAGGACTAATACCTTTTGTCCTATTTAAAATGATCTTAAGTTTACCTTTTTGTCATATATGGAAAAGGCCCAAGCACAACAAAAGTCCACCTGAGTACAGACTAGATTTCGAGCAAGTCTCATATGCTCTCGTGGTCGGGCAGCTGTCTGTCAGAGGGGAATAGATGCCTCTTCTCTTTCCTCCCAGGTCTCCCGAAGCATGTCTAGGATATTTCTTGGTTCTCTACCATAAAGTAGTTCGAAAGGGGTCTTTCTCACTGCAAATAGGGCCCAGGGAATCATATGATCCCAGTCCTTCCTGTCCTTGTCTACCAACATTCTCAGGATCATCTTGAGTGTCTTGTTAAACCTTTCTACCAATGCTTCCAATTGGGGGTGGTAAACTGAGGTTCTTAAGGTAGAAATATGGAGCAATTCTTTCACCTCACCAATGAGTTTGCTCATAAAATTGGATCCCTGATCCATTAGAATTTCCTTAGGAAAACCAACCCTGGAAAAATACGGTACTAGATGTTTTAAAATCCGCTGGGTTGTGTTGTTCCACATAGGGAATGCCTTGGGTTATCTGGTAGCGTAATCAGCGATTAAGAGGACATTTTTGTTACCCCGTCTAGAGGTTTCCAACAGTCCAATAATATCCATCCCAATGCGGGAGAAAGGAACTTCTATTATTAGTAAAGGGTTCAGAGGGGCAGGCAAGGCAATGTGTGTACTGGTTTTCTGACATATTTCACATGTCTGAATGAAGTTGCTTATATCAGCATGGATACCTGGCTAGTAAAAACGTCCCACTGATATGCGCCAGGGTCTTAGATTGTCCTAAGTGTCCCCCTGTCAAATGAGAATGTGCAATCTCTAGTACGATCATCCTATGGGTTTTGGGAATTACTAACTGAGTTGTACTTAGTCTTCTTCTTCTGTAGATGTTTCTTTTCTGTACAGCAATCCCTGCCTTAGGAAGAAAAAGAGACTTCCCTTCTATAATCCTTCCCTTTCAGGAATTACCTGCAAGAAAGCCTCTGAGTGCTGTATCATTTCGTTGGGCGAAAGGCTAAGTCGGAAAGAATGATAGGTTCTACTTACCATGTTTTCCTTAGTGATAGATGGTTCACCAGCTTCCTCAAAGCCTAGGGTACCTCTCAGTTTCTTCTGGTTCACTCTGTATAAAACTGTGAAATAGAGCCCTTTCAAGAATTCCCTGTGCAATGTTGTCACCACGATGTACTTCAAATTGAATTTGGCCATGGTTCTGTAGGACAACCTTTATGTCTCCCCAGAAGTCGGGATCTATGACGTCCGCTAGGACATCCAGACCGAACTTCCAGACCAGGCCAGGTTTTGGAGCCAATCTTATATAACACCCAGGAGGGGGTATCAAAACTAAGTATGTAGGAATCACTCCTCTTTTCCCAGGAGGAATAGTGGTTTATCTGTTACTATAGATATCAAAGCCTATGGATTCGTTTGTGGCAATAGAGGGATATGAGGCTCTATTACTAAGCTTTTGGAATTTTAGGGTCCCCCAATTTGTCTCAATTGAGTCACATCCCACACCTTACACCACATAAAAGGAAGGCATGGTATGAACAATAAGACAGACACTAGTGACCACAGTTCAAGGGTGTTTATTGAACTTCAAAAAGGGTTTGAAAAATGTCTATCTAATCCTAAATCTAGAGATGGGAGCAAGCTACGACCATCAAATAATAATAAAGCAGTCCTTGTGGTGTCCTGTAAAAATAAAAAGGGTCTATATTAATATACCTATTGCCAATCCTTACCTCTAAATACAAATAGTTTGTGAAACAATGTTATGTAAAAGAAAGAAGTGTTCAAGAAATGATTTGTCAGCATATTCAGGCCATTGGCCTCCTTTCACACAGTTTTCAGCCTGGGACAAGGCAGCACACTATAGCTTAGCACAGTCTCTGGCTTCTCTAGCACAAGGGCACAAGGGTGCAGTTCAAACATTAGCATCAGGGCCTTCCGTGCCCAATTCTCTTTGTCTTTCGAAGGGTCTTCTTTCAGAGGCCCCGATGCAACAAACAATGAGTTATTTTCCTCTTAGGATTTCACACCTACTCAATTTCTCAAGTGATTCACTATTCACCTCAGCTCCCCCTCAGCCGGGCTCAGATCCCTTTTTTACACAATGCTCATAGAATTTCCATATGTCCGATTTCTTGGGTGATTCACGGTTCACCCCGGACTCCCCTCCGCTGGGCTCGGATCCGTTTTAACAAAATGTTCAATCAGTCTTCCTCTGCAGGGCTCGTACCAATGTTAACTCACTTTAACACAAGCTTGCTTTAAACCAACGCTTTTCAATTGATCTCCCTCTTTCGGGCTCGGACTAACATCTACTTAGCCATCAACTTTCTTGGCAGTATCAATATCGAAGACTTTCGATTGTGCACAGAATTTTGCTCAACCTATTGCAGGACCACTTTGATTCATAATTCTTTGCCACTGTTTCGCTTTTGCCACCTCTCAGTTGGATACCTTACAGAGACCTTCAAATGAGCAGGCACGGAGTGCCGGCCCACTCTGTCAAAGGTAACGTATCTTGGTTTCAAAGTTCAATCACTCATATGTTGTTCAATTTTACCCACACTGTTTATCACATGCGTTTCATACACTGTTTGCTTCAGCGTTAATCAGACAATGTTACCGCTTGCAGCCTTTGCATCAACACAGACCGTTCTGGTATCGGTCTCCCCAACTCATAAGCTGTGTTGATTTCACTGGTGCTGCTTTATTGTTGGAGACAAAGACAGTACCACAGCAGCTGCCCATTGTCCCCGCCTTTATTATCGATGCGGGAGGGCCCCGAATACCTCCGACACACAATGCAGCATTCTTCAGCCTGGTGTCCTGGTCTTATGTTTTCTATTCTCGACTTTTCGTGACAGTAACGGTTCCTTGTGGAAAAGGTCAAGGCCACTTCCCTCTTTGCGATCCCCTTCTGTTTCGCTGTTTTTCTCCTCGTGTTAAACGGCCATCTTGGAACTGCTGTTTCCTCATGTGCTTTGCCTTGCTCAGAGTGTACTCTCTGTTAGGCAGAATCCTGTGCAGTTCCCTTAGCGACCACTACACACAATTAAGACTACAGGTGGCAATACAAGTGTTACCTTTGGTACAAGCCTGTACTACTATGTTAAAGTGGTAGCAGTAGCGGAGCAGCCAGGCTTATCTCAAGAGTATATGAGCAGTAGTAGAGATTACACAAAGGGCCCACAATTACTGTGACTCAAGCAAACACTGACTCAAGGTTTTAGGTAGAAAAATATAAGTACATTTATTTTTAAACCATTTGTTATAAACACAACACTTCCATTAAATTCAAAATCACACGTAAAATACACTACAACTAACCAATTCACTTTGTACGGTATAAATCACGGTAAGTACCCTGTATTTGAATGGACCAGTGTTATAAAACAAGTAACGTTACCGTGAATACAATTGCGATCACTTTTTGACAGTTCGGTCTACTAAATAAATGCATATCCGCGGCAAGAATTGCTACCGGGGCAGAAACACGCTTAGCACTTGAGATACCCAGAGGGAGTTGGGGGCAAAAATCATAGGCAATACTTTTGTTAGGCAAAAAGAATCGGAGAACACTCACAGACAGAAATTTAAGAGTCAAGAGGCCGGAGCCAGTGTCAAGTGGAAACGGGTTCCTGTTGTCGAGGATCACACAGTCGGACAGTTCACGATTCAACGTAGCCCAGAGCACTTAGATATTGTCAATGTTCAGAAGCAAAAGTTATAAGAAGGAGGGAAGATAAGGACAAACCTTGTAGAACGAGAAATAGGGATGCACCCAAATTCCTCAAGCAGGACACAGTCCCTTGTTCAAAATGAAGAAGCTGGTGTAGCGGCAGTTGTTCCTGGTAGCTTCCAGCAGACCCACGTTTCCTGGAACTTCAGCAAGAAGGAGGACGATGAGAGGGTCTGCACCACGCAGGGATGAAGCCGGCAGCAGCGACGATGAATAAAAGGTGCGCTCCTTAAAAACAGGAGAGGCTCTTCAGGTGGCTATCCGGACCAGTACACCAGTGTGCAGTGATTTCGACCACGAAGGAAATCCTCAGGCTGTAGAAGATGAGCTGGTTATCCCCACCAGGCTTAAGGGAAGAAGACTCCGGACTGGATCTTCTCTTAGTCGTTGAAGGGTAGATAGCTCAGGACTGCAGCAGGGCTTCACAGGGACGGGGTAGTTGCAGCAGCTGACTTCTTCTCCGCTTCTCTTCGGTTCTTTGTAGTTCCAGTGGCGACTCTCTGACTTCCAGCCCAAGAGACCTGCCTTTTATGCGGAAATCCCCCATTCACACAGCCTGGCTGTGAATCATGCAGCAGGGGGGTTGTCCAGCCCGGACAACCACCTCAGCCAATCATGGAAAAGTGCGACTTGGGTTTCCTACGATACCCTGTGCAGGGGGTGACTACACCCCTCCCTCACATTCAGCCCACCTAGACACCCAGAAGCCTGCCAAAAGACAGTGAACAAAGAAGGCACACCTGGTTTGCCGCGCAAAGTAAAACACAAGAAGGAGTTTAACAAAACGAAATGGCGAATAAACTGCACCGGAGCCAAAAGAAAAAGTATTTGGTCAAGCGGGTTTAAGTTCGAGGCTAATACAATAGCCTACAATACTACCACGTTTATATAAGATAACCGCGGTAGGAAAGTTTAGAGTAGATACCACTGCCACCAGCCAATTCTAAATGTTAAAAGAGCGAAACAATGCTCTAGGAGGTACAGATAAAAAGGGCTATGATTAACCCCTTCCAGTACTCCATGTAAGATGGGGTGTACTGGATCTGTGGTTACATGACTAAGTAAAGTTAATGGCAACTTTACCCTTTTCTGGCTGACAGTAGTCAGCCTCAGAAATGGAGTCGGTGGGAAGTCTGCATGACAACCCTGTGTTACTGCACTGAAGGTGCTGTGTAACACACAAAAGAAGGGGGCCACTGAAGTGGTGTACTCCAGAGCCCACAATCCTAAAAACAGGTAAAAGACACATAGCAAAACATGGGTAAGAGTGGGGGAAAAGCTCACACTCTTACCAAGTGGAAAGAAATAACTCCAGAGATCCAGCAAAGCTGCTGAGGGACTCACTAGGTAAGGGAAATTAGCCATGAAATGAGAATTCTCCCTAACACTCTCGCACTCCACCTTTTATCCGCGTGGGGAAGTGTAATGGGAGTCGGGTGTGCGTGATCGTCAGTAATTGCCTGACCCTGTCAGACCATTGAATTGGGACACGTCAGGTATATGGCTCGGGTGTTCGTTTGTTGTCTCTCAAAGCAAGCTGTCTGTGAGAAAGTGTTTGTGTTGTGAAAGGGGGGAGGGGTCGAGTTCCTAAGTGTCCCACTCCCACTCCCCGAAGACCCCTCACCCAGGTGACCCTCCCGCACTGGTCCACCTCCAGGAACTGGATACCAAAAGTGATGGCCGTGTTCTGGCCACCTGGATGACAGCTCCCCAGGGACTAGCGGATGAGACACCTTCAGGTTTCTCACAGACCACACACTGTTGAGGCGTAAAAAGTGTGCCCCCCTAGCCAAATGGCTCCAGGAGAAGGGGGTGAGGTACAGATGTGGGTATCCCTTTGCGCCGGTGACTGAATGGGAGGGGGAAAAGTTCTACCTGGTCACAGAGGAGGAGGTCAAGCGCATCACGGAGGAACTTGTGAGGCCGCGAAATGGAAGCTCCCAAGAAGAGGGTGGGAATGGGCAGGAATCTAGTCGCAACCTCAGAGGCCCAGACCCGGTGTCGGGGAGGCGCAGGGTGCACGGGGCCAGGAAATTTCACAAGTAGAATACCCCGTCCCCTCGATGAGAGGACACGTGAAAGGGGTTTGGGGACCTCTTTGGTAGTCCCTGTTTCACATGCTGTCCTTGGCCTTGGACTGGACTCCAATTATCCCCCTGTCTTGATTGGTTAAGGGGCAGAGGGGGGGGAAATTACACGGTTGTGTTGGGGGCAGTTGTGAGGGAGGGGGATGGATCCCTCTGGTGTTTTCATACAGTTCACAAGTTGTTTGTCAGGTTGGATAAGAGGGGAGGCGGGGCAGGAGGCTCTGGTCAGTATTGTGGGTGCTGTGGGGGGGGACATTGTTACAACATCAAAAGGGGGATGAAGGGCGCAACAGAGGTTAGCAAGGGGGTTAGAGGGCAGGGGACGGTGTCTCTGGGGGTTTGACAGGTGTGACCACAATGTTGGGGACACACGGTCGGATGCCTCAAAGAGGGAGGGGGAGAAAGAGGGAAGGGGGGGACAGGGGATTGGGGCAGGGGCAGGAGGGTGGAGGTTTGGAGACAGGAGGAAGGGGAAGAGGGTCCATGCAGCATAGGTTACAGTGGGTTACAAGGGCTCACCAGACAGAGGATCTGAAGGAGAAAGGGCGAATAGGGCCGCAGGACTCTGGCTGAACTGAACTGAGCATGGCCACATTGAAGGGGCTGAACCAGCAATATGTTTCACAAGCAGCAGCTGGTGATTCTCTTCCTCCAGGAGACCCACTACAAGCAGGGGGGCTGAGTCTCTGATAAAAGGGATAGATATAAGTAAGGCTTACTGGGCCTCCCGCAAGGACCAAAAGAAGGAGGGGGTGGGTATTGTAAGGAACTCAAGGTGGCAACAGTAAAGACAGACATAAGTGACCACACATTTCAAGGGTGTTTATTAAACAGTAAATGCGGGTTGGAAAATGCTAGTTTGCGGTCTTACAATTCCATCTGGGGAGGTTTCACAGGCCTTGGTCGGAAAGGGCAAGGCTGCTTCTCTCCTTGGCATCCTCTCGATTCGCACCATCTTTCTCCTCCTCTTGAACTGACGTACTCGTTGTGCAGTCTGCCTTGCTCGTGCTCCACCTTTTTATCCCTGTGGTTAAGGGAAAGATCCGTCAGGTGTGTGTGATTCTGGTCAAATGCTTGACTTTGCCTGACCCTTGTGCTGGGACATGTCAGGTAAACGGCTATGGTGTTTGTCCATTGTCTTTCATGGTGTGTAAAAGTGTTTGGGTCGGAAAAGAGGGGGTAAAGTGTTAGAGTATCCTACAGGGTAGGATTGGGAAAAGGTGTTATGAGAAGGGGGATACCACCTCTCTTCAGTCAGTGTCCCCCTTCCACTCACTGAGGACCCCCTATCCAGGTGATCCTCCCTCACTGGCCCACCCCCAGGAACTGGATCCAATAGCAATGGCCAGGTCCTGGCCACCTAGCTGACAGATCCCCAGGGACTAGTCAGGGAGACACCTTCAGGTTTCTCACAGTATCCTGGTAGGGAAGGTATTAAGGATGACGGAACTGCAGATCAGGAGGGGTTTGGGAGCTGGTTCCTGGGGATAAAGGGTTTATACGACGGTATGAAGGTTTTTGCACCCAAGGCATGACAGGTGGGCTTCTTACACCGCATGTTCAGTATGTTGGAAGGTAGGACAGAGGGGGGCCACGATTCTGGGGAGTGGCATTAACCTAGTGGTGGCTCCAGCACTGGACTGCTGGCCGGCAAAGGGAGGAGGGCCGAGGGTGGCTGGTAAGGAGAATGTTGCCTTTCAGAACCTCCTACAGGACTATTACTGGGTGGATGTTTGTTGGAGGGGCCATCAGGAGCCGTGGGATACACATTCTACTCGCCCCACACAAATCCTTCACGAGGATATCTATTGTCGGTCCCGCCAGAACAGGAGGATGAGATGAGGGGGGCCAGAGTTGAGGTGGTAATGTGGTCAGACCACGAGTTGGTGGTGGCAGAGTGGAGGTCAGTGAAGCCGTACCGACGACAGAAGACCTGGAGGTGCAATGATGCCCCAGTGAGAGATCGAGTATTCCAGGACTTCTTGGGGAAGGAGATTGAGGTGTATTTCGTAACTTAACAACAACAGGGAGGTGCGAATGGCCACGGTCTGGGAGGCGCTGAAGTCCACAGTTAGAGGTTTTCTTATAGCAGAGGGGCCAAGGAAAAAAGGGAACGGGGACTGATCGAGGCTAGACTCAGAGAGGACCTGAAAGTGCTGAGGGCCCAGCTGACCCAACATGGCGCAGACAGAGAGAGGCTCCTGGGGGAGGTTAGGGACAAGAGGCAGGAACTTCACTCTGTATCAATCGGGGAGGTTGTATAAAAGATGCGCTACACACAGCAGAGGTATTACGAGAGAGGGAAAGCGGCGGGCACGCTCCTGGCAAACAGGGTGAGGGGAGACAGGGTGGAGAGGAGGGTGGATAAGGTATGAGGGGCTTGGCCCTCGTAGAAGTCAGAGAGGAGATTACAGCCAGGCTGGTGGGGGCGACAAGAGACTAGGTGCGCGCTTGCTTGGAGGGGATGTAGCTTTCTCAACTTTCGGAGGCCGAAAAGGAGTACTCGAAGAGGAAATCTCATGCAAAGAGCTACTAAGGGCGATACAAAAGTTAAAAGTAGGCAAAGCCCCAGGGGAAGACAAGTTCACCTCAGATTTTTACAGTTTCAATCTCTACTGGCAACACCTCCAGCCAAGCTGTTCAACTCAATTGTGGCGGGTGGAACAATTCCGCCAACGTTCCTTAGGGCCTTAATAGCAGTAATACCAAAGTCGGGGACGGACCCAGCCAACTGCACTTCATACCGACCTATCTCCCTATTCAACGTAGACGCCAAGATCTTCGCCAGGGTGCTGGCATTGCACCTGGACATTGTCCCCCGCAACTGATACATACAGACCAAACGGCTTCATCAAGCATAGGTAAGGGGCTGATAACCTTCGTAAGACATCACACATGCTTAATGCACCGGGGTGATGAAAAAGGGGGCCCTGTTCCTGGCCTTAGATGCGGAGAGGGCCTTCAACAGGGTGAGCTGGTCCTTCATGGAGGAGGTTCTCTCAGTTAATGGGATGGGCCTGAGATGGTAGGGATAGATAAACGTGCTGTACTCCGAGCCGACGGCCAGGGTGGTGGTGAGTGGGGGTGCATCGCAGGCCTTCCCCCTACAACGGGGCACCAGGCAGGGGTGCCCACTTTCCCCATTGCTTTATGCATTAGTGATGGAACCATGGGCGAAAGGGTTGAAGAAGGACGAAGGAATAGGGGGAGTCCGAATAGGGGGATTAACATGTATAGTCAGTCTCTTTGCGCACAACGCCCTGCTCTTCATTACCAACCCGGCCCAATCAGTCCCCCGAATACTGGAGGGGATAGCAAAGTATGGGGAATTATCTGGCTTTAAGGTCAACCTAGGGAAATCACTGACCTACGTGGTTGGAGATCTGCCAGGGGCGGAGTGGGATTATGTGGGCTGGTTGCCATTCGGGATACAACATGACGCCTTTAGATAGGGATTCAGGTGTCCTGCCAATATGGAGAACTCTTCCCCAGGAATTTTCTTCCACTATGGGCGGCAGTGCTTAAAGACAGAGATGTGGGCTAGATTTAAACATGCGTGGATAGCACGATTACATTACATTAAAATGGTGATACTGCCCGAGTTCCTAATCTTATTTCAAATGCTCCCGTGAAGGTTCCCAAATCCTTCTTTGAGGCCATAAAGGCAGCCCAAATAAAATGTCCCTGAGCCGGTGCCAAGCACAGTATTGCCTATGGGACATTGACACTCCCGAAGGAAGAGGGAGGGTGGGGTTCCCAAATCTTTACACCTACTACCGGGCTGTCCAGCTCCGCATATTGGTGGATCACATGGACCCCCACACCGACAAACAATGGGTGCCGCTGGACAATGCAATCCTGGCCCCAGTATCCTTAGGGGAACGGCTCTGGGTACCAAGGTCCCCCATCCAGAGGAGAGTGCTGTGTCACCCGGTCATTGAAGTCCTGTGGTACCTATGGAGGGAAGGGGGAGAAGAGATGGATAACCATGTGGCCAACCCCCTTAAGCTGTATTTGGGCCCTGTCCCTGCGGGACAGGATCGCGAAGCTGCTGGCGTTCCAGCTCTGGTGTTTATTGAATTTTAAAGGGTTGGTTAAACACCTATCTAAACCTAAAGATGGGAGCAAGCTACAACCATCAAATAATAATAACGCAGTCCTAAATACAAAAAGGTGTGGGACAGTAGTGTATGCAAAACAGGAAAAGTGTTCAAGAAACAGTTGAGCAGTTGGTCTCCCTTGCCCACGCTTTCAGCATGGGTCAAGGCAGCATGCTCGAGCCTCGTGAACACACTGGCTTCCTCAGCATGAAGACACAGTTCAGTGGTTCAGCTGGTCTCACACTACTCTGGCAAAGTCTTTAAGAAACAAAAAGGCTTCTCAAAAGAAACGTCTCTTGTCAAAACACAGGCTTCATCCGCCTTGAAACAAAGTTCACTTTGCTTGTCAAACACAGACTTCCTTTGTCAGAATACAGGCTTCCTCCGCCTTGAAACAGAAGTTCACTTTGCTTGTCAAAACATGCAGTATTACCTTCTTTCCCAGTGACTGCTGGTACTTGTAGTTCCTTTTTTTACTCGTACAGTTCAATATCTCAGCATCAGGACATTCAGTGCCAAAGTCTCTTTGCCATTCAAAGTCTCTTACTGCAGAGGGTCTGATGTAGCAAACAAAACACAAAAGTTCCTTTCCTTTGTCATGATTCTCATATTCATAAATTCATGATTGGTCTCCCTCCTTTGAGCTCGGACCACTGGTTCCCCTCGTCCGGGCTCAGACCCCTTTTCTACAATGTTCACAATTCACAACTTGGTCTCCCTCATCCGGGCTCGGACCATGGATCCCCCTCGTCCGGGCTCAGATCCCTTTTCACACAATGTTCACAATTTGGTCTCCCTTGTTAGGACTGATTTTCTATACTCTGGCCTAGTGGACAGATGTATAGAAGGCCAACCTATTTTGTGACAGGGCCAACTCTGGGGAGCTGTAGCCAAACCAGTTCAGGTAGCAGTGACAGGCGGTCTAGGCCAAGTTCTTCAGAGGTGATGAACTTGTAAAGGGTCCACAATGAGTTCACAGAATGGGAATCACAGATTACACTTAGACAGGATGTATAAAAATACGGTTATTATTTAATGGCCAAAACACACAATAGAAAACTGACTAATGGCAAGTAGAGTTATCACACAACATTAGTAAAAATAGATACATATATACATTCACTTATTAAAAAGGCATAATATACAACAAAAACGCCTGAAAAGGAAAAGTGAGATTATAATATGCACTTATAGGTCCACAGAGAATGATCCCTAACTTAAATTGTCCAGCCCTAAGGTGTCTGTAGCCTTTTGCCCAATAGTTCAGGTAAAGTTCCACAGAATCTTTGAATCAGGAAGAAATGCAGGTAGGGTCTCTGGGGTCCAGTGAAGGGTTCTAATTGTCAGAGTACAAGTTAAACTAGCTAACAGAAGCAGTCCCAACACAGGCCGCCAGGGTCAGACTGGCCCCATCGGCCAATCGGCCCGTCGCCGGGCCGAAATGATGTGTAGTCCCTGGGGGCCGGTTTCTGCCCATGCCTGGGCCGGTGTGAAAAAAAAATGTGAAAGCATGTTTTTTTTCTGCCGTTGTCTCTGTTACATTCCATCTCGGTGTCCCCCCGAAATATTTTTTATGATTCCAAGATACACACCGCACCGATTTTACTTAAACATTGCTTCCAATGGCAGCCTCCAAAGTGCCCGGGGCTGCCTCCTAACGACATGCTGAAGAAAAAAAATGCTCACGTTGAACAAGACTTTCCCTGAAACAAAACACGGGGCTTGCCTTGCAGTCCTCTCCAGCCCCTGTGATCCCTCGTTTTCCAATTTGCAGCTTGCGAGGCCCCTGGGCTGTCATGAATAGGGATCACACAGGTGCTGTAGAGGACCTTTGCAAGGCGAGCTATACGTTTTGTTTTCATGAAAAGATGCTCAAATTTGAACATGAACTTTTTGTTTTTTCGTTTGACTCCATTCACATTAGATGATCAGCGGCCACAACACAGACAGCAAGGCTCGTTGCTTTGCAATATTCCCCTCCCCCAAGCAGAACCATGTAACTATTTAACTCAGCTCCAGCACGTGCCTCTTCCTTGCTCTTGCAGCTCAGCACACTTTGCAAAAAGCTCCAGCAGCATGTGCTAGCGCCCGGTTTATAGCTTGTGCTGCTATGCTCCGGCTGGGAAAAGGCTGGTGCATGGTCTCATTGTCCCTGTGGACTGTTGGACACGACTGCCTAGCAGCCAGTGCCCAGTAATTATATTTCATTGCAATGCAGAGGCCCACAGCGGGAGTAAATGTAAAGATTAGAATGCCTGAATCATTACTAGACATTAACCACAGAGGAACGTGCCACCCTGAGAGACAGTTAATTTCAGAAAATAATTTCAAAATTCAGCACTCCGCTACAAATGCAATACATATTTCTGGCCACAGGGTAAACTCTTAATGAAAGGGAGTGATGGGGGCAAGTGGTTCTCCCTGCTAGGTCATTTTAGTTTACCAATTCCATGTCCCTCCCGTTTTTTTTTAAAGGGCGGGGTCTTACTGTGCTTAAGCATGCTCACAAGATTTAAAATGTGCACAATGGGCACTAAGTACATGGGCAACCTCACATTGGTAATAACATATTAAACAATTTCCAATTTTGGCCGTACATACCAAGTAATCGGTGTGCAGTGTCAATGTTGTTGGAGAGAAAACACCACTGGCTTTAAAGTCATATACATGAATGTAGTGCATGTAATGCAGTGATTTTGGGCAGTTTCAGGGATCCACAAGGAGTTCTTTGAGTGTTCAGATTGATGACAAATGTAAACTAGGATGCTAAAAAGGTAGCAAGGCAGGTTGAGTAACTGTTGCTGAGATGTTATATGTTCAGTTCTACCTGGAGATTCTTCGGCATTTGGTTGTGAGTGCGCTGCTTTCCCTATTTTGCCAACCTCTGAAGCCTGAAAGTAGATGCACGCAGGCTTGACATGCTTGCCCCAGACCTGCAGATTAACTTAATTGGTCTGCTGTTAAATCTCTGTTACCAGTTTAAGGGTATCCACTACAGAATAATTGCTCATTTTACCATAGCCGATATGAAAGCTCAGTGGGTTGAGCGCTCGCTGCTACGATGTGTGTCTGATCTGCAGGTTGCAGGTTCGAATCCCAGCAAGGCCATCTCAGCCTTTCATTCTTCTGAGGTCGATAAATGAGTACCAACACAGGTTGGGTGATGTTGTATGCATATTTGTTCTATAAAAAAGAGCTTAAGTGTAAGTGCTATACAATAACATATCATTTGGCCATGGACGTCTACTTGCATTCACAGTAATTTGACAATATGATCTATACACACAGAAATTAATGATGCACATGGTGAGCCATTCTTGTATGAAATGTATATCACATTAGTGAAATCATAACCATATTTTTCGTAGTGTACTTAGGAACAATGAAATTTGATGCCACTTCCTGTTTTATGAAGGAGTGAAAGGTTGTGTTTCATCGCTTCCCGGGATGTCACTTTCGGGTGGGGTCAAATGACATCACTTCCGGTGATGTCATCAGAGGTCAAGGGTCGTGAGGCGAGGGGTGGGACACTTTTTTGAGGCGAGGGGTGGGCCACTTTTTCTTGGGTGTCCGGGCCTATTTCTTGTCCCAGTCCGACACTGCAGGCCGCGATTTGCAGTTTCTAGCTGATCTTCGGTTGGTGTCTTTTGCTGTTGCAAGGACTCTCGAATGAAGAATCCAGCAAAGCTCAATGCAGGACCCCTCTCAAGACTGGACTCGGGTCAGGTAAGCGATTGCGGAGAGTGTTCACTGCAGCACAGTGACGCAAAGGGACTCAACTGCCGCAGGCAGACTTTCCCTCCTATCTCGGGTCCCCTTGAAACTAGGATTCCGGAAATTCAGAGGTGAGTCTTGTAGGGCCAACTGGGGATCCCCAAAGTTCCAGGTCGAAACTAGGAATGGTGACGTGGGCAGCACAGTAGCCCAAATCTGGAGGTGGTCAGCCACATGACGGTCCCAGGACACTTCCAAAGGCTCTTCGTTGCAGGGTACCAAGCAGACGTCTGGAATAGATGGTCCCTCCACTCCCAGGGTTGCAGCTCCTTCGCAGGACTGCTAAAGATCTTCAGCAAGAGAGGGGCCCCTCCAGAACAGCAGCAGAAGTTGGTAGCCAGGCCTCCTTCCAACGGGTTTACAGTTTCTTTGCAGGTCTCACAGCTGGATAGGATTCTTGGCTCTTTCAGATTTCTCCAGGATCTCTTAAGGATGGGCGCAGGGGTTCTCTTCTTATCCTAAAAGCCAGGTAAGAGCAGCTTGCCTCACTAGCCAATGACAGGACTAGCGTACACACACACCCCAGCAGTGGTCCAGTCAGGACCACCGGCTGGAACACTTATGCATATCACACACTGAAACCAGTTTGTGGATTGGGACCAGAGAGTCCCAGCCCACACCCTGCCAGCAAACGCACACAGCCCTCCTGTAGCCCGCCAAAAGCTTTTGCTTTCCCAGGCACTGGAAGTCCTTATAAGGATTTTCCTGGCCTCACAGGCCAGGAAGAAGGCTAAAGAACAAGATGGCAACAGGACAAGTGAAAAACCATGTGGCACGGCCATGTTTGGATACTAGCCACAGTTAGTTGCAAACGTGTTAAACGCATTAAAGCTAAAAGTCCCAAAAAGTGGGGAAAAAGTCACTGCTGCCACCAGCTCATCCTTTTAACACACCTAGAGTAACCAAAAATCCTCTGAGTGTTAGTCTAGGGCAAAACAAATAGTGTAGCCCATTGTACAGCAGCGTAAGCTGCTTTGTACAATGATAAAAGTTACCACAAGTGATACAAAGTAACCAAAAGTAGTAACACAGTAACTTGACTAAGGGAAACAAGGTTTCCCAGTACTGACAGCCTGAAGAACATGTCCATTTCCCCATAACATATGAGCAAAAGCCAGTGCAGTGAAGCTTAAGGCTTCACTACACTGCAAAAAAGAGCAGGTCAGAATCCAAAATAAAGCAAAAGGTTTGGGGGTTCCATAAAGATGGACAGTGCAATAAAGAGGAATCTTTCCTAACATCCCTCATACAGGCTTGGACCATGGATCCCCCTCTTCCCGGCTCAGATCCCTTTTTTTTTAAAACTTATTTTTATTGTTTTCATAAGTAGTCAAAGTTACAGAAGCAAACCGTACCCCAAACACCCCGTCCTGCCTCCCCAGCCCGCCCCCTTCCGGAAGAGGTCTAATTACTCCAATGTCCTTGGTATCAATTATGAAGTGAATAAGTCCGTAATTCTAATGGAGTGCGGGCACCATTGCGCCATATAGTCTGACTGGAGATAGTCTAGTACTCCTCCCCATTCTTTTGTGAAGGAGCCTTGCGTGCCTTGTATATTATGTGTGATCTTTTCCATGGACATTTGGGACCAGACCTTTTGTAACCATGTAAATAGCATTGGTGGGTCTTGCTTCTTCCATCCCTGTGCAATTGTAGCCCAGGCCACTATGACAAGGCCCATGAAACTTCTCCAGTGCGCCTTAGTGAATTTTTTGGCGTGTTGCCCTTTAAGTCCACATAGCCAGACCTTCGCACTGAATTGATCCGCCTCTGGAAACATCTTTTTCATTTCATATATTATTTCAGACCAGAAGCCTTTAACCTTTGGACAGTCCCACCACATGTGCCTCCACATTCCTACATCTGTACAGCCTCTCCAGCAGTGGTTTGTCGTATGTGGGTACATGTTTTTTAGCCTCTCCGGGGTGTAGTGCCATTGTGTCACTATTTTGATCCACATTTCTCTGGTCTGGGCTGCTCGTGTTAATTTGGGGATGTCAGCCCATAGCGACTGCCACTGTTGTGCTGTGATATCCTCACCCAGTGTCTTTTCCCATTTCTTCATGTATGCCCATTTTATGTCTTCTTCCTGTGTGTTTATGAACTTGTAGAGTGTGGAAACCAGTTTCCTGTCACCTGAGTTAGTGAGGAGAAATTTTTCAAATGTGGTTAGTTCTATGGTCGCCGCATGCATGATCTCAGTCGTTGTCAGCCAATGTCTCAGCTGTTCTTATTTGTATCTGTCCGCATTAGTGAGGTTCCACAATGACTTGCAGTCGGCGAATGATCTCACTTCTTTTCCCACGAATATTTCCCCGATTTTCCTACATCCTGCATCCTCCCAGTTCTCATATGCGCCGTGCTCCAGCCCTGGTGGAAAACACAGATTCCTACAGATTGGAGTGAACGGGGCCGTTGCCGAGGTAAAGTTCCCCTTCCGCGTCTGCTCATCCCAGGCATTCAACGTGGCCTTCATGATTTCGCTGATGCGTAAGTTTGGGTGTCGTTGTTGCTTTAGTTTCCACAGAAGATCCTCTAGCGGTGTTCTTGCGACTGCCCTGTCTTGGGTCCCCCAGATCGTTCGCTGATTGTCTCCCAGCCATTCTCTCAGGACCCACAATTGCGCAGCATGGTAGTAATTCCTAAAGTGTGGGAGCGCTAGGCCCCCCTCTAAGATATGGGATGTGAGAACTGCTCTGGCTACTCTTGGGGGTTTCCCATTCCAAATGAATGATGACACTGTCGTTGCCAATGTTCTAAAGAAGGATTTGGGGATCAAAATCAGGAGGGATTGAAAGTAATACAGAAATTTGGGTAGGGTGTTCATTTTTATTGATTGGATTCTTCCCCACCATGAAATATTTAAGGGACACCACCGCTCTAGATCTTTTTTGATTCTGGACAGGAGTGGGGGGAAGTTTCTATTGTATAATGCCTCTACCTTGTGCATAAGGGTTATGCCCAAGTATCTGATTCCCTCCTCCGCGACTTTTAAGCCCAATAGCCCTGCTTCCCTGCCCGTTAAATCTCTGCTCCCGGCTAAGTGTAGGATTTCCGATTTGTTCTTGTTAATTTTTAAGCCCGAGATATTCCCCAAATGACTCAAGTAGGCGAATGGCCCCGGGCATGGATCGGTCAGGGCTTTCGAGTGCTAATAACATGTTGTCTGCATAGGCTATTACCTTATGTTGTCTACCCGCCATTTCGATCCCCCTGATTTGGTCCGATTCCCTTAATTTAATTAATAGTGGTTCCAGGAAGAGCGCGTGCAGGAGCGGAGATAGGGGGCACCCCTGTTTTGTTCCCCTAGTAATCTTTACCCTCTCAGTAATTCCCCCATTTACCGCTATTCTTGCCGAGGGGGAGGAATAGTTGGCCTTAATCATGTTAATAAATTGGTCCCCAAATCTCATGTGTGCCAGGGTTTTAAAGAGCATGGACCATTCCACCCGGTCAAAAGCCTTTTCGGCATCTAGAGATAGTAGCACTACTGGGGTGTCGGACATGTTGATTTTTTCTATGAGGTGGATTATCCTTCTCTTGTTGTCATGTGTCTGCCTCCCCGGAATTAATCCGGATTGATCCGGGTTAATTAGGGAGGGTAGCAGCGGTGAGAGCCTGGCTGCCAGGATTTTCGTATATATTTTTGCATCCAGATTTATCAGGGCAATGGGTCTGTACAAGCCCGGGAGAGAGGGGTCTTTCCCTTGCTTGTGGAATACCAAAATTTTAGCCTCATTCATGGATGGGGTAACATTCCCACTGTCTCTAAAGGAGTTAAGTAGTCTTGTGAGAATGGGTGTGAGGAGGTCTTCATATTTTTTATAAAATGCGGCTGTAAAGCCAACCCGGGCCCGATGGAAATCTGTTTTGGTCTGCTTCGTCAGGGTGCTCTGATGCATATAAGTTCTGATAGAACCCTAAATGAGTCCCCTATGTCCTCGTTGCGCGTCAGCAGGTCACCAAGTGCATTTTTAATGTTCCGGATGGTCATTGATTTTTGTTTCGAGGAAAGTAAGCGTGCCAGATAACGATCTGCCTTATTGGCTTTTATGTAGTATTTCTGTTTGAGATATAGAAGGGATCTCTGCGCCTTCTTCTTACGGAGAAGCTCGATTTGCCCCTCTGTGTGTTTCAATGACCTCTTTAGGTCTCTGGTGGGGTTTGCCATTAGTTCTTCCTGAATATCCGACAGTTTCTTTTCCAATTCCCTTTCCCATTGCAGGCGTTGTTTATCCCTTATTGCTTTCATGGCAATCAAGTTACCACTGATTACTGCCTTAAACGCCTCCCAAACCGTGCCCAGGGAGACCTCCCCTGTATCATTGTGCTCGAAGAACTCAGCAATCTTTTCTCCTAAGGATTCTCCCATCACTGGGTCTGCCAGTACCTCTTGCGGAAGTGTCCATCTCTAGATCCCCTTCTCTTTCTTTGGGGTTGACAGATCCAGCCAGAGGGGTGCATGGTCTGACAGAGAAATGGGGCCTGTCTCCATATCTTGGATTTTACCCAGGGTTCCCACCGACACCCAGAAGTAGTCAATTCTTGACATCGTATTGTGTACGTGCGAGTAATATGTGTATCCCTTGGATTGGCCTTTCTGTTCCCTCCAGGCATCACACAATGCCATACCTTCCATTCGTCGTTTGAGGCGCTCAGACGGGGCACCCTGGTGGCGGGGGCCCCCCGCACTCCGGTCCATCTGTGGGTGCCAGGCCAGATTAAAGTTCCCTCCTATGATTACTTCTCCTTTCGCGTACCCCTCCAGCCCCCATGGTGTCTCTCAAGAAACTGTCCTGGCGCATGTTTGGGGCGTAAATCGATGCCAATGTCAACTTGGCATTATGTAGTTTGATATTGACGAATGCGAACCTTCCTTCCTTGTCAGTTTGTTTGTCTATCACAATAGCTTCCAGACTCCCCTTAACTGCAATCATCACCCCCAGCCGTTTCTCTGCTGCGTTGGATTGTGCTAATATATCGTAGCCCCTGAAGTGAATTTTTCCCCTATCCTGGGCTCTAATGTGGGTCTCCTCAAGTAGTAGCACTTCCGCCTTTTCCTTCCTTAACATATTTTCCACCTTTTTCCTCTTCACCGGGGAATTCAAGCCCCTCACATTCCAGGTTACGAGTCTTAATTTCCCCATTTCAACCAGCCTTACTGGGTGCACTTGTTTGCCCGAGCTGTATGATCCCCCTTCTCTTCCGGAGTTTCCTCCCTCCCACCCCTCCCCCCCCAAAACATTAAACTGACCCCCAACCATAAACATTAGTTCAACTTTGCTCCCGAGGAGGGCCCGGGTACCCAAGGTAGCTCTGGCGCTCGGCCACTCGCTCCCTGCCCTCTGTAGACTCGAGGCTAACTTTGCGGGGAGTCCTAAACCCTGCATCATCCCCTTGGCTCCAAGTAAGTCGTTTCATACCCCTCCGGGCCAACCAATTCTGTTAATGACGAATCCCATCCTTGGGTGCTGATCCGCATATCGTGTTCAGCCACTTGGCCATGAGCTTTATTAACCTTGCTGAGTCATGTCCTCATCTCTGTTGCGTTAGATATATCATTTCCTCTTCCAAACCGCTTCCTTTTCTGGCGGACCCTTTCCCACCCTCTCGGTCTGTTCTGCTGATCCCCCTTCGATTTCTCCTTTCTGGTAGCAGCCTCCTCTGTCTGGATGTCCATGATGCTTAGCTCCTCTTCCTTGGTGGATACCCTCCTTTGCTTGCCATCCCAGTCGAACACCAGCCCGAAAGGAAATGTCCATTTGTATTTTATCTCTCGCGACCAGTTCCCTTATGAGGGGGGCCTTTTCTCTTCTCTTTAGGAGCGTCACGGCAGAGAGGTCTTGAAACAGCTGAATATCCACCCCGTTCATCCTGATTTGATCTAGTTGCCTCGCTCTCCGCAGTATAAGTTCTTTTTGCGGGTAGGAGGATGGGGCGACCAACACATCTCTGGGTCTCTCCCCTGGCTCCCCAGTGCGTTTCGGGCCCACTCTGTGGATGCGGTCGATCTCCACCACCTCGGTGTCTTGCGCCTCCATGATATCCCTGAAGACATCCTGCACTGCATTCCTCAGGTCCTAAGACCGATTCTGGCATGTTTTTAATGCGAATGTTCGATCTGCGGGACCTGTTTTCTAGGTCTTCACATTAAATTTCCAGATTGTGGGTCAGGCGAACTAAATGTTCTTGCGTTTCGCTGTTTTGTAGAGCCTCCTCTTCTGCATTTTGCACTATTTTTTCTAATGTGTCTGTCCTCTCTTCCAGGTTGGCAATGTTGTGTTGAACATCTTGGATTGCCTGCTGCATGTCGTGCTTGATTGCGGCAAATTGATCTTGGACTGTCGACATGAGCTTATTCTGGAGCTCAACGAACCAGGCTTGCATATCATCTTTTGTTGGGGGGAGGTTGCTGGCGGTGGTGTGGCCTGTGTCCGTTGCCGTCAAAGTTGAGTCTTCCTGCTGTCTGCCTCGGGGCGACACAGGAGTCTCCGCCGCCCACAGCTGAATAATGCTGGAGTCCTGTTTGGAGAGTTGCTGGTTCTGTTGGGCTCCCCCCCCTTCCCCTTCGCTCTAGACATGTCCCGTACAGGGAGCCGCTGCCGCCAATCTGATCCTGGGGTTCCACTCAGTGGTGGGTGGCTCCGCAGCTCACACGCGTACGGTGGCCTTAGAAGAGTCCTGAGGTGGCCTTAGAGTAGTTCTGCTGCGTGCTCCGCACCAATCTTAGTGATCCTTGTAAATGTTGGTGACAAATATGGGGGGGTGGGGTCCATGAGGGCTTATCCCTTTCCTTTAAGCCTGGAGACCAACCCCGTTTATGTGTTGTATATGGGGGGGGGGGAGGAATAGATTCTCTTGATGTGGCTGTCTTCGGCTGGCCCCCCTCTGATACCCGCTTCAAGTTACGGCCGTGCGGGGTTGGGGGGATACGTATGGCCCCCCAGCGTAGGCTCCTCGGTCCTTATGCCGGTAAACTGTGGTCGCAGGGAGGGTCCCGGTGGGGGCGGGGGCGGCCTCACCTTGCAGTCCGCCGTACCGGGGACCTCCACTAAATCTCCTCGTCCCAGCGTGCAAACGGAGCTTGCCGGCTTCTCCACTTCACCCCTCTTGTGATCAGTTGAAGTCTGTCTGCGCCGAGTCCGCCCACGCGGACCGCTGGGTCGGCGCCCATCCCGACAGGCTCCGCTGTGCGATGGACCCCGGAGCTGATTCCCGGTCTTGAGCGGAGAGCACAGCACGCCTCCGGTGTGTGTCACGGAGGGGGAGGGCGGTCCGCTTCACCCCGCTCCGCACCCTCCACGCGCCATGCCCCAGCCTAGGCCACTGCGAGAGTCACGGTGGGGGAGGGGGGCTCCTCTCCGCAGCGTCGGCGAGGGTCGAGCCACGGGGGAAAGAACCTCCCATGCTCGTCCCGTGTCTCCGGGGGTGTTGGGTACCTAGTGATGGATCCGGTACCCTCCAGTTCGTCGCTTAGTGTGGTGCTGTAACTTGGCCCGGCGGGAGCGACTCTTACGAACGTCTCCCTGCTCCGGCGGCCATCTTGGAATCCTCAGATCCCTTTTGACACCAGAATCAAAGACTTTCGATTGTGTGTAGGATTTTGCTTGACCTGTCTCAGGACCACTTTGATTTAAAATTCTTTACAACGCTTTAACTTTCACTTTTAGTACTTCTCAGCTGGATACTTTACAGAGACCTTCGATACTTCTCAGCTGGATACTTTACAGAGACCTTCGATTGGGCACACATGCGGCACCAGAGCACTCTGTCTCACAGCTTTGTTCTTTTGGACTACAAGTCCCAGAATGCAGATTCGAGGCTTTGCTCCCTCTTCGCTAGTTACAGGCACTTTTGGGATTTACACAAAGTTCTTGACTCAACAGGTTATACCGCCTTATTTCCCCTTGAGTCACAGGGTCTCTATCTTTTACTCTCAGTGATGAGGTATTAGATGATCCTCAATGGGGATTCACTTGAGGTCAGGGTCCCAGCACCGGCCCCTCAATTACCTGGGTTTCTGGAACTCAACCAGGAAGCCAGCACTGATTGAAACACTACCAGAAAAGTGTAGCTGGAGTTTTGGTTCCTGGGGCATGGTTTCCCTGCCACACAGTAGCCACCTTTGTACTTGAAGAAATGTCCCATGCAGTTGCCAGTGAGATAAAATAACCTTTATTACAGGTCATGAAGTACAGACTCCCAGCTCAACCTTACACCTGGCTGGCTAGTGCAAACAGTAATAGAAGCAACATTAAGCGTAAACATTCTCTGGCCACAGGCAGGCTATGACAGCCTGCTCAGAACTATATTATACTGTGACATTCCAGATAGAACTATACTACATCATACACAATGAACACCCTGCTCTCTATGAATAGCAAGAATAGCCATAACTATTTACATACAGTGAGACAACTTCATAACATATCTCCCTCTCTTATTACCCACACGATCTTCTCACCACAGAGATTATATTTTTATTCCAAACTTGTCCTCCCCTCACCCTCACAGCACCCCTCAACACTGCTAGCACACGTATGGGATCCGAATACAATAGATCTCCCTTCTTCTTGATCACCGTCTTCCTGATCCTCACATAACCTCCACATTCCACTCTGAGTTCCTTATTCCCTCTTCTCCAGTTCTCCCTCATAACAAACTGCTCTTTCTTATTTCTGAGATCTTTTCTCAACTTTTCAATCTCACAATCTGATTCCACTCCCCTTTCCATCCAAGAGACACACACCAAAGTATATCCTTTGCGCCTCTCATCAATTGAAATGGTAAAACTCCTGTAACAGAATTCGGTGCCATTCTCAGCGCACCAATTCTTTCTTCTACTGCCAAACTCCTACTCACACCACACGCTTTTGCCAATTGAACACCCTTCATAACACATCTATTCATTCTTTCCACCAACCCGTTCCCTTCGGGATGGTACAATGCAGCCTTCTTATGTAGTATGCCACAATTCCTCACATATTCTTTAAAGCATCCTCCTGTAAACTGAAGAGCATTATCCGTCAGAATATACTTGGGAAATCCTTCTCTCCCAAATACCTCGCATAAAAACTTAACAATACTACCTCCATCTATGTCTTTAACTATCTTCTACTCTCACCAGCGGGAGAATGCATCAACCATTACCAATATGTACCTTCCTTTCCCATAGCCCATTTGCACAGGACCCAAAACATCAAACGCCACCTCCTCCCACACTCTTCCCGGGATATCCTTAAAGATTATGGCTGTTTCTTTGCTACCAAACATTCACTGCTCTCAGCACATTCCATACAATCTTTCAATCTCTTTTCCACCTCCTTGTCAAATCCTGGCCACCAATAATCCGCCCTCAAAACTGCTTTTGTTTTGCTGATCCCTGTGTGACCTTTATGGGCTATATCAATCATCCTGTTGCAGATCTCCTCGGGCACCACAGCTTTGCCCCACTGAAACACAATGCCATCTTCAATACTCAATTCCTCTCTAACTTCCCAAAATGGCCTTTCCTTCACACCCAACTCACTTTTTCTGGGCCAATAACTTTGAACATGCATTTTCACTTTTGACAACAATTCATCATTATCTACTCCTCTCACCCATTCCTCCTTACATACCACATCAGTGTTGGCAAACCCCATTTCTATTTCCTCATCTTGAGTCTCTTTATTCTCCTTCATCGCTATTCTGGACAAACAATCCGCAAATACATTTTCCTTTCCTGATATGACAACCACCTCAAAGCTATGACACTGTAATCTGGTAACCCATCCTGCAACTCTCCGGGATACCTTATCTAATCCTTTGTTTTCAAAAATTGACTTTAATGGCCTGTGGTCTGTTCTTATCACAAAATGTGTGCCCCATACAAAACTTTTGAACTTCTCAATCGCCCATAAACAACCTAAGGCCTCCTTTTCCAGGACTGAGTACCTCAATTCCACACCTCTCAACGATCTAGAGGCATGCGCTATAATTTCTTCACCTCCCTCAGCCTTAATTCAGGACAAAACCGCCCCTAAACCCACATTGCTCGCATCAACGGTGAGCACACACTTTCTTCTCGTGTCAAATTTCTTTAAAAGTTCAGCCAGATTTATTTCCTCCTTAATCTTTTTATATTCCATCTGGCACACATCATTCCACACAAACTCTTCACTTTTCCTCAATAACTATCTCATCTCAGTGACCTTTTTTTGCATAATTTTTTATACATTTTTGATAAAACTCTAACAAGGAAAGATCGTAATTCCCCTTTGTTCTTAGGATCTGCAACTTCTTTGATAGCAGTGACCATTGAGTCTTTCGGCTTTATACCATGGGCAGATCTTACATGTCCCAGGTACTCTACCTTGTCACCACGAAATACACACTCTTCTTTCCTTAGAGTTATGCCACTCTCACTCAAACTTCTCAACACTTCATTTAACCTCTGATCATGTTTCTCCACATTCTCTTCAGATACTAGAATGTCATCTTGAAAGCAAAATACACCACTTATTTTGCCAAACAACCTATCCATAATTTTCTGAAAAACAGAGGATGCAGATTCCAGCCCAAATGGCATACGCTTGTACTGAAATACACCTTCATGAGTGATGAATACACCTTCATGAGTGATGAAAGCCGTTAACTTTCTGGACTCTTTAAGTTCAACCTGATGGTACCCAGACGCCATATCAAGTTTGGAAAAGATTTTTCCCTGCCCAACCATCAAAGACATTTCACTCATATTGGGCAATGATGTCTATCAACCATAATCGCTTTATTTACCTCCCTTAAATCCACACACAATCTCAAATCTCCAGATGGCTTTTTTACAAACTCAAGTGGAGAAATCCATTCCACACCACCAGCTCTTTCAATCACACCCATTTTTGTCAATTTCTCCAGTTCTGTCTGTACTTCCTCTCTCAAAGTGAAAGGAAGAGATCTCAACTTTGCTCTCACGGGAACACATCCCTTCTTCACCACAATCGGATGCTGAATACCTCTCACTTTACCAATCTCTTTTCTAACACTTTTTCATACTTATCTTCCACACACTGAAAAGTATTTATCTGCATCACCTGTTCATTTTGATTGGGATCCAATCCTACCATTAGTATTTTCTGGTTCCTTGAATCAAACAAAGATTTCCCCTTTTTAGTGATGTAAACCTTTCCTTTGGCATACCTTCCCTTAAATTCTAAATCTGCCATGAAGTATCCTAAAAGTTCAATCCGGTCCTCGTTATACCCCCCAGGATTAATGTCTGGCTCGAGTAAATTTCTAGCATCTCCATTAATTTCCTCTTCAAACACCTTCTTGGATTTCAATGAAATTTTATATCCTGAATCTGCCATCATCCTAACATTACACCCATTAAGTTTCACAATAGCATATGGATGCTCACACTCCATTTCATCATCGTCATTATCATTTATCACATTAACCATAATCTTTTCCACATTTGGATTTTCCTCTTCCTCTGAATACCCAATGCTCTCCTCATCATTAACTACTAAAACACTTCTTTGGAAAGATTTGTCATTTTTACAGCAGTTTGCCAAATGCCCACGTCTTTTGCACTTTGCACATATTGCCCTCCTCCCAGGACATGCTAATGCTGCCGCAAAATGTGAATTACTCACACATCTGAAACATAGACGCTCCTTTTCTTCTCTTCTTTCCCCTTTCCATGCTTCCTTTTTGAATTCATGCTTCTCCTTCCCGTGTTATACAATTTTTCCTCACCTTTTCCTTCTGTTTTGACTCTACTACATTGAATACTTCAATTTTTCCTTCATTGCCATCCTTTTCTGACAACCGCAACACATACCAAGGAATGTTCTACTCTTTTTGCTATGTTGAGGTCCTCATCCAATGAAGGTTCATCTCGCAACCATAGTTCTTCACAGATTTTGTTACTTCGGCATTTGATCATAAATTGATGCCTTATCCGTTCATCAAATGAGTCTCTGAATTTACAGGACAAAGCTAGATGTCTTAACGCTGTTACAAATTCCTCTATGCTTTCACCGGGTTCTTGAACCCTCACCCCAAAATTGTATCTTTCAAGAATAGTACTCGTTTTAGGTTCAAAATTGATATCCAACTTTTTTAAGGCAATATCCAACTCTTTCATGTCATCTCTGTCTCCTGCTCCTGTTATATCTGGAAGAGTGTCATATATACTCTGCCCCTCATAACCTAAAATATGCATGAACAGTGCTACCTTTCTTTCCATTGAGTATGAGTTACCGCCCTAATGTGTTGAAACCCTTTTTTCCATTGAGGCCACTTCACCTTTGGGTTTCATGGGCATCCCATAAGCAGTGAAGGTCCCGGCACACCTGTCATGGCCATGTTCTCCTTTGCACTTGTTTAGTTGCTCTGTATATGTAGGTAAAACTTCTATTTAGTTCTTTCACTTTGCGTTTTGCAGCACGTTTTGCCTGCTGATGTTTCTTACTTTTTGCATTTCTCCTTAAAGGTAAGTGCTGTCTACTTTGCACCTGTTTAATTTATTTTGTATTTGTAAATGCAGTGATCATTCAGTTCCTTCTCCTTATTTTCTGCAGTATTTGTTTGTTTGCTTGCTGATGCGTTTAGTGTATACTTAATATTTCGATTTTGCAGCCCAATATCGTTTCACACAGTACATGCAGACGTACTTGAGCCTTTCAATTCGCTAATGCACACACTGTCACTGTTGCTATACTTGCCCAATGTTGGCCGCTATCACCAGTTGGTCATTGAGCCTACATCCGGGCTGATAATCACCTTCACAACCCATGAAGGCCTGTTACGCTATAAGCGGCTCAATTTCAGAATATCCTCGGCAGCTGAGCTATTCCAGGAGACAATAAGAAGGTTGATAGCGCCAGTCACCAACGCCTTCAACTATAGTGATGACATCTTGGTGTTCGGGGTCACACAAGAACATCATGCCGATGCACTAAGACGTGCAGCTAGAGGCGAAGTCCTACATCGCCTATCTATCCCTGATCGCCCTTCCTCCCACCACATGAAGGAACAATTTGCTGAGAAGTGCAGGGCTGACCCTATCATTCAGGCAGCTATCCACATCACGAACGCCAACCGATGGCGCCACGTATCCACGGAACACTTTGCAATGGGGGAGGTGGACAGAAGGGAATTGCAGAGGATGGCAAGAATACACAGGGAACTGGCCAAAATGGAACAAGGGACACGCCTAAGAGGAAACCGGCTGGTGGCCCCCAAGAGCCTCAAGAAACCCCTTGTCAATGTCGCACAAGAAGGACACAGAGGCATAGCTAACACCAAGAAGATTCTACGGAATCAAGTGTGGTTCCCCAACATGGACACCATAGTTGAGGACACACTGAGACACTGCATACCATGTCAGGTGACAGCGGCAACCACGCCACCATACCCGCTCCAAATAGTTCCGCTACCTGACGGCCCCTAGCAAAGGGTAGCCATGGACTTCTACGGACCATTGGAATAGGGAGGTCATCTCTTGGTGGCCATCGATGAATATTCCCGGTTTTCCTTGGTGAAACACGTCCCATCCACGGCATTCCATCATGTAGTGATAGTAGTGGATGAACTGTTCAGTGAGTTGGGTGTCCCCAACATTGTCAAAATGGACAACGGTCCACCATTTCAAGGACAAGAGTTCAAGAACTGGCAATGTGATACGGGTTATGTAGCTATACAGCGCAGAAGACTAAATGTTCAAAAAGTTTGCCGCACACTTGGGAACCAACATCAAAGAATCACCCCACTGTGGACACAGGCCAACGGCATGGTGGAGCGATTCATGGCAACCATAAAGGGAGTGTGCCAGAAAGCGGTTGCAGACCTGGCGTCCATGCCCCAAGCAATCTCCCAGATGCTGAGGAGCTACAGAAATACCGCTCAAAAGGCAATGGGCAAAACCCCAGCAGAACTCATGATCAAATACAAACCACGAACGCGACTGCCACAGCTGGAAGACTACACTCAGGCTGAAGACGCAGAGATCAGAGAAAGAAAGGCTGTGAGGAGAAGAAAGACAAAAGAATGGACGGATCAGAAGCGGAAGGCCAAAGAACAACAGATCCCTGTAGGCAAGGCTGTGCTAGTCCGACAGACACAATGGAGGAAAACAGACTCCAGATACGAACCTGAGCCCTCGTGGTCACTGAAGGAAGAGGGCTCATGGTCACAGCCACGGGGGAGAACTGGGGCATAACAAGGAACGCATCATTCTTTTGCAAACTATTTCAAAAAGATCAGGAAGAGGAAACACTGGTGGTGGAAGGGGACAGAGAGGCTGGCGAACCCCAGCCGGAACCTCCCGAGGACCCGCCGCTGAAGGCACCAGATGAAGATGCTGAGGCCCCACCCAGCCGACCCCAACGGAGCATACGCCGGCCACCCAGTCTCATCGAACAGATGTAGGCCACAAACTTTCGTGATAAGTAAAGGGGGTGTTGTAAGCTCAAAGGGGCACGGCCCCCTTAAGGGAAACAAACAAAGGATGCAGGGGGAGAGAAGGGGAGGAGAGGGAAGGCACGGGGAGAGGGCAATAAAAGAAGTAAGACCTATGACTGTCTCTGTGTGTGATTTTACATAGGCCTGCGCCAGACGCAACAGATGTTAAGCTTCCAAAAAATCACCGGAAAAATTCCTCCTCCCATAACGGAATGGCATGACCTTACCTTCAGTTACCAGCTACTGTCAGCACTTCAAATAGCACATGCTACAGAGCAGGTGCTATTTGAAGGAGTAAACATGCAAAATAAACAAAAGAAGGGGTGGGAGCAGCGCATAAAAGGCCTACAAAAATCTTTTTCCTCAAAGATGTAAAGAGCAGGATCTTTTTTGGTACACCTAAGCATGTTATGGGTTGCCACCTTTGTTTGAAGCAAAAACTGGACTTGAAGCCCCGCGCACAATTTTAGAAGCCACGCCCACACCAGCATGTCTCTTTTATAGATTTGAAATCTGTAGTACAATAGCACGGGGAGAGAAAAAAACATGCTTGTAGTTTTTTTTAACGTGCTATGTTCATTTTGTAAATTATGTAATATACCTTTTTTTGACAATGGAGCAATGAAAAGCTGACCTGATTCTGACAGAATTGGGGCCAGTGACTTTCCTACTGCTCACAATTTCACAACATGTGACTTAACCAACTTGGCCCATTTTGCCAGATTAATAAATTACACTGATCATTTAATTTCTGAAACTTATTAGTTTAAAAAACAGCTATACAAACCTTCCTAGAGGCTTTATTTTTAACTTTGAACTCTAGTGAATCCTTAGAATAGCTCAGTGAGTTAAGAACTTTAAACACAGATCTAGCTGTAGGTTGCACGTAAATCACTGCAGCAGGCACATTAACCCACCAAGCAAACATTCCTAAATAAGGTCACATGGCTAAAAGGTGACAGTGATTCTTTGGCCATTTTATAAAGTGCACACCAATAACAGAATGGTCTGTTACGCTGACTTTTGACTGATTTTTTTTCCTGTTCAATCTAACCTTTTGCAGAAACTGGCCTGTTATTAAATATCCCCATTTTGTCTTTGTTTTGATACTTGCTTAGGCATTTCATAGAGCAGTATTATAGACATCTCGCTCCCTTACACAACAGTGTAGTTTAAAGTTTCCCAATGAAATGCAGATCCACAGGTAGCAGGCTTGAAGTTTGAGGCAGGCATATAGGCCATGAATGCAGGTAAGATAGCTCAGCGGGTTAAGTGCTTGCTGCTGCCATCTGTGTGTGAACTGCAGGTAACCGGTTTGAATCCCTGCAAGGCAAGCTCAGCCTTTCATGCTTCTGAGGTTGATAAATGAGTACTAACTTCAGTTGGATGATAATGTATGTAAATATGTTCTATGTAAAGAAAGCTTTATATAAATAACCCATTTCCTAGACAGTAACTAATAAACTGAATAATGATGGTGTAACTCTTCCTCGAATTTGATTAGCTTAATAGATCTGCAGAGAGAGGACTACATTCCAAGAAAGCCTAAAGCATTGGGAAGTGATCCCATAACGTAAAGCGCTGGCTGTTCATTCAACAGCGGTTTGCATTCTGGGATTTATAGATTAGCTTTTCTTAAATGTGTGTAGCACTAATCAAATTCAAATTGGAATTGGCTTAAAAGCAAACACTGACCACTTGTCTCTGCTGCCTCCTTACTCTACATAGTGGGTGTGAAGCAGAGTTGTATATTAATAAACAGTGCTCGTTTTTTGCATTATTGAAAACAGGCGTCCGGCATATTATTTTAATTATGTGTAAATGAAATGTCCTGTTCTGGAGAAAAAAAACGGTTGTTTTGCTTTAAAACAAGCTGGCAGATTTGTAGATTTCTTTAAATATAAAGTGAACTATTTCTTTCACAAATGAACCAAAAAGCTTGGGAGACCTGTTTTTAGGCTTGCCTTTAAAATGCATAAGGGCTATAAAAAATAACAGACCGTAAATTACCGCTTTGCATGCGGGATTGGAGCTCTGCACATGAAAGGTCACCTAAGGTGAACTTGTCCCATGACCCATTTTACATTAATTGATGACTAGTGGTGGGCTCTTATCAGACAAAAGAGACAAAAAGCACCAATAGTGGCCTCAATAAGTGTCGATGCTGGCGACAGTGACTTCTGTACATTTCTCTAGTCAAGCCCTTGGGCCCTTAATGAAAGCTGCTTGTTTGTTGTGGCTGATCTCTCATGTCCTGCGGCGTTCCGCGTTACCGCATCGACACTCTAGTTTATGAGGCCACTATTGGCGCAATTTTTTCAAGCTTGGAAGCAACTCTACATGATGTTCAACTGATCAATTAAGATACCTATCCCAACTATCCACCCAATTGGAGGGAGACAAACACTTGACTTGCCTCATGGCCGGCTACATCCTTGCTCTTTTAAAGTTACTCATGATGGGAGAACAGCTTTTTTTGATGATCCTGCTGACTTGAAGGCCTTTATTCGCGCCATCAAAACTGAAGGCATGGACACATTGCTTTCCTTGAATTCTCCTTCTACCTCTGGATCTTGATCCTCTATTGCATTCTGCGGTTTATATGTACTCATTTTGTGCATTGGTATTACTAAATTTTGTTCTGTGATTTTGATGGGTCGGGTGCAGGTTTGTGGTCCTGTTCAGGACTGTCAGTGGGGTTTTTGACGTCCTGGAGGTGTCACCTACTCCTTTTGCTTTTTCCTTTTTTCTCCTTTTTCAAGTCTGACACTACAAGATGTTATAAGTTTTTTCATGTGTTTAATCCAGGCAGCAAGTGTTTTTTCCCCCTTATTTTTAATGCATCTTATCTGTGGTCAGGCTTCCTTTCCCTTTCCCTTTATCCTCATGTTCTTTTTGGCCTCTGTACTGGGGCTGTTTTTCTTTCCCATGATTGTATATTTTTGGCTCTGTGTTTATACTTACGGTATTTATTTTTTTGGTTTGCTCCTATTTTATTGCTATGTATTGGTTCATATGTATTTTTGTTTTTTCCTTTCATTGATATGCTGCCATGGTTTTTAAGTGCATGTAATAACCCTATTAAAAACACAAGATCATTTCCCACCTTAACAAACTGTGGCATGTATACAGGAAACCCACCTATCACTTCCCAAAGCTATGAAACTCAAATCCTTCTGGATTAGGGATGTTATCGCCAGCCCTGCTGCATGCAGGAAAAATGGTGTTGCTATACTTGTCAGCAGAAAATTGTCATTTAAGATACTGGGCCATGATGCTGACACTAATGGGCGCTGGGCTTGAGTTAAACTTCTGATTGGCTCTGACTTTATTTCTATAATGAACATTTATGGCCCCACCCTACCTGATCCTGATTTCTGGGGTTCCATTAAAGAAATTATTCTTAGTTCTGGCCTTAATAACCTTATTTTGTGTGGCGATGCCCACCAGATACTGGATCCCTTCTTAGACAGGAAAGCCAAATGCATTTTCAAAAGCTCCAAGTCCCATAAGGCTTTTGCAGGCTGTCTGTCGGAAACTGGCCTTGTTGATACCCAGAGGCTTTCCCACCCAACTCACTTAGAGTACACTTTTTACTCACCCCCCATGACACACTTTCACACCTTGATTATATATTTTCATCTAAATCTCTCACTGGCACCATTATTGATTCTTCTATCTCTAACATCATTATCTCTTTTTTTTTTAACTTTCTTTAATGATTGGTACACGTCACGAGGCAACATTGTTACATTATCCACATGAAATACAGCAGGGAAGACAAAAACAAATGGATATAGCGTGTCAACATGGAACAAGGCTTCTTGGGATCTCATATAGCAGTGTGAGAGAAACATTAAGTCATAGTATACATTCTGGAAAGCTGTGTTACCCTTCATTTTACTCAGGTACTCAGGTGACTTCCTTATTTCTATGGGGCAATTGTCAATTCAGTTCCAGCCGACACGCCACCCTGGGATACAAGGTAAGAGACAAAGGAGCCCCATATGTTCTTAGGCTTGGTCCGCTGCCCGTACAACAGCCCATATTCAGTGTCTGCATCCCTGAGCCTAATCATATCCCTGAGCCAGGTCTGAATATCAGGAGTTGCACTGTTCCATCTCATCAAGATGCGTCGTTTAGCCATTATCATACATGTTGTAATCAATTTCCAGATGCGTTTCGGGTCACCCGGCAGCAAACCAAACATGCAGCACAATAATTCACATGGGAGCTCAATCCCCAGCATAGCAGATACCACTTCCACCACCGTCTCCCAGAATTCTCTCAGCATGGGGCACATTCACATCATGTGGCGGAAATTCGGCAACTCAGTGTTGCAACGTGGACAATTACTCGCCCTGATACGGTCAAACATGTTGATACGGTCAGGTGCTAAGTATACTCTATGAAAGGTTTTAAACCGAATCAGTTGCAGCCATGAATTAAACGCCCCACTGTGTGTTCACTCACATAGAAGTACCCATTGCTTGTCCGTGAAAGAGGTCTCTGTGTCTCCCTCCCATTGCCACCTGCACCTGAGGGGCTCCCATTGGGCTATCCCTTTGAAGGAGCCCGTACAGCATAGATACAGTACGTCTCGCCGTCGATGAACCTACCAGGGCCTGCATAAGTGGGCTTGTCGCTGGCATGGTTGGGAACGATGGCGACCATGTTTTAAAAACTGCTCTCATTTGATAGTACTGAAGCACGCGATGAAGCCCCTTCCCCATTCTCTCAGAAAATAGGTCAAGCAAAACAAACTTTCCATCTGGGTATAGATCAGCCATGCCCCTAATCCCCTCCCCCTTCAATACTCGTAGTATTGCTTCATCACATGTCGGGGGATGCATTCTATCTTCCATAAACTGAGGCCCGGGCCAAACGGGTTGTCGATCTGGAGGCGTTCCAGAGCCCGACCCCATGCCACCGGATTAAATTTATATTTGTCCGCCACTTTCTGCGATATTAGGGTCCCCTGTAGTATGAAGTGGTGCACCAAGCCTTTCTCTATATGCACATGAGGGTAATGGGTAGGATGCAAAATACAGTTGTGCAGCGACAAAGAACAGTTCAACATCTGTTGCCCCCACTCTGCCACATCCCTAGGGGGGGTCAAGGTGTCCCAACCTACCCGCTGGGCCCTTGGATGCCAGGCTAGCTTACTCAGCTGGGCCCTAACTTCAGCAAAGTATCCCACACCCAGCCACACTGGAATATTTTGAAAGAGGTACAGTAGTTTGGAGACTATCATCATTTTAGCAATCGCTATCCAGCCAAGTAGAGATAGAGGGAGTCTGCACCATCTGTCTACTCTGTTCCACATTACATTGAGGTAGTTAACGCAATTGTCTGTTAACAACCGCTGGGCGTCTCGACTCACCTGCACCCCAAAATATTTAACCGACTCCTGTTCCCATATGTTCTCTCCAATGTCGCCCGGTCGAATTGTGCCTTCGTTCAGCGGAAATAAAACAGACTTAGTCCAGTTTATCCGGAGACCAGACAATCGCCCGAACGACGCTACCTTCTGTGAGTACGGGCCCAGGTTGATCACGGGTTCTTTAATCTAAAGAATGGCATTGTCTGCATACAGCGATACCAGTTCTCTGATGCCTCCCAGTGCCAGCCCCTCGCCAAGTGCAGTTTCCGCAGCCGGGCCGCCAATGGCTCTATCACAAAGACAAAGAGTCGCAGTGACAGTGGGCACCCCTGCCTAATCACATGGCCTAATGGAAAGGGCCTAGACCGCCTACCGTCAAGCCCAATTTGAGCATTTGCACCCACGTACAGCAGCCGCACAGCCACCCAGGTACCCCCACCCACTGCAGGAGCCTGTATAGATAATCCCTTTCGACAGTGTTGAACGCCTTCTCCATATCAAGCAACGCTGCGACTGCCTGCACCTTGGGGTCTATTTGGGCAAGTATAGCAATTCAGTGAGGTCGACCTCCCAGGTATGAAACCCGACTGGTCCGCATGCATTCCACTGGCGACATACAGGAGCAGCCGGTCCGCCAGCACCTTGGCAAAGATCTTCGTATCTAGGTTAAGCAAGGAGATGGGGCGGTATGACGAGCACTCCAGTGGATCCTTCTCAGGTTTTGGTATCAGGGTGATCACCGCCTCCCACATGGTCAGGGGGAGCTGACCTATCTTCATCACCTCCTCCCAGACAGCCAGAAGATGTCCGGCTGCCTCTTGGTCCATTTCTTTGTAAAACTCAGCAGTGATCCCGTCAGTACCGGGGACCTTTGCCAATGGGAAGGTGCGAATAGCGTGCAATATCTCGTCCTGCGTAATAGGTACGGCCAGGGCATCAATCGCCTCACACTGTAGCATGGGTAGACACGCTTCATGTATATATTGGGCCAGGGTAGATCCCTAGACTCATATAATCGCTCGTAATATTGGCAAAAAGCATCTAGGGTGGCTTCTGGTTTAACCACTGCTTCGCCGCCTTTGTCCCTTACGGCAGTGATACTTGCGACTCCCCTTTCACGCCGAATCAGCTGCCGGGCCGGTCTACCTTCCTCACCGCAGTGACGTGCCATCTCCGGACGTGCCAAATACTTGGTGGGCCACGTCATTCAAGTGATCTAGTGCTTCCCTGATACCACTCCTAAATGCAGCGTCCCCCTCGTCCTCCGCCGTGCTCTCAAGTTCACTGATTCCCCTTTCAGTTTCCGATAGATGCCTACAGATTGTCTTCAAAATCCCCAGCTCCAGTGACAAGCACCCTCCACCCCCTGCAGCATTAGCTTGAACCCCTCCCATGTAGAACTCATTGGGCCTCATTACGACCCTGGCGGAAATCGTGGTGCAATATGCACCATGGAGCACGGCGGAAAGCTGCCGATACCGCCATGGGGGTTGGCGGATTTACCGCCCCATTCCGACCTTGGCGGGGCGGTAAATCCCCATTCCCCATTTTACCCTTCCCCATTCCCATTTTTGCCCCATAGGGTATAATGGGAGTGGGGAAGGCGTTAATTACGCCACCGTAAAATACGGTGGCGTAATTAACAACAAGGTCCCGTAGCGCCATGGATTTCTCCGCCCGGAAAAACCAGGCGGAAAACGCTCCATGGCGCTACGGGAACTCGTAGTAGGGCGGACGGGTCCGCCGCGAATACCGCTGGCGTAAACCCACTCCGCCAGGGTCGTAATTAGGCCCATTGTCGGAAGTGATCCGAGATTCTCCTGAAAATAATGTTTAACTAGGCTAAGTATTTCGCTCTTAAATACTATATCTAGAAGGGCGGCCGCTTTGAACCTCCACAAAGGACTGGGAATTCCTTTAATGCCACGTTAATATCACACATCCAATGGAACACCAAGCATAACCATATAGGTCCAGTTTAAATGGTCACCCTTGATCTAAGTTCAGCATTTGATACAGTTGTGAGAGAGCTATTGTGGGCAAAAATGTTGCTAATGGGGTTCCCAGAACACCTGGTGAAGCTCGTAGCACTTTTGCACTCGTCCACCAACTATCGAGTTAGATTAAACAGGGAAGGCGCGCTCACAGATGCAATACTGTAACGCTCACCTGATTCCCACGGAGGCGTAGGTCTGGCTTCGAGTGCTGATGCTTCTTCAATGGTGAAGCGCAGGACTCTGAAGATGGACAGGAAAGGCCCCTCTACTCTGGCTTCTCTGGCTCGCAGGAATATTCCCCTGTGCGTGAAAAGGGAGTATTACCTACTGACTGAGTTATGCTCAAGCCTCCCACTCTCTTCCAACCCTCCACGATACCCTTCCACGATTCCCTGTGAAGTCTCACCTTAGGGTCAGGAAGGATGAGCTCTCCATCCTGCTTCTGATGCAGGGGCGCGTTGAAACCCAGTTACTTCACTGGATTGAGGATTGATGGGAGTTCAGGTAAACTTGACTATTCAGGTAAGGCGCTGCAAAAGTTCTGCTGCAAGTTCAAAAGTCCAAGCTTAATAATAATGTTCATTGTCTTGTTGCAGCAAGCGCTAATGCTTATGTCTTTTTCCCCTTAGGGGCTGGGGTTCGGAATGCCGGAGATATGGTGCCGACCCGAAGTGAAACGTGCAGTTCCAGTAAATGACAGGCAAGTTCTGGATGAGCGCTCGGGTAATGTCTTTGCATTCACTCATTCAATGTCTTTGTGTTTTTTCCCCATAGGGGCCGGGGTCCGGAAAATGCCTGGAAGCGGCAAGACCCGAAATGAAATGGGAATGACCCAACAGGTAAGTCTTAGAAGGAAACTGAGCTTTTCCTATTCCTTTCCTTCTCTCACCTTGTTCTTGTCTTTTCCTCTCTAGGCTCTGGGAAGTGGCTGTGGATCCGGATGATCGCTGCTGAAGATGGAGGCATCCAGGATAGGTGAGTGAAATGCAGCGCTGCAGCGATCGTAGCGAAATGCTTTTAAAATTATGTCTTCCTTTTCAGGATCGTCGGTGTGATGTCTCCGTAGTGCTGATTTAGCAGGTAAGGTCTTTTGTCTCCCTTTGCAGGTGACCCACGATACTGACAGGCGCGGCTGAGGTCCAGATGCAGGAGCTGACACGGTGAGCATCCAGCTGCGAGGAGCAGAACAATGCGAAGCGTGAGTTGCTGATCGGGTGTGGTTTAAATAGCTTTGGAAGAAGTTCCAAGTGTGTATACTTCCACCGATCAGGTATGTATCCTTCCCCGACCACACCCGGGTGGAAAGTAGTCCCACAGGTAAAGCAGTTCCATTCAGGCCTCAAGAGGGCCTGGATGTAGCAGCATGGTCTGCATCAGGTAAGTGTACATTAAAACACTTGAACACATGTCTAGCTTTATGAGCCTGGCGCCTAAGGTGCCAGGACAGGGGTCCAACATGAGCCTAGCGCCTAAGGCGCCAGGACTGCGTCCAAAGGGCCCCAGCTTGGGCCCGCTGGCACTCCCCTGGGGGAAATGATGCCTGCCTCTGGGGTTGCTTTGTCGGACCTGGCTCCTTGGAGGTAGGCATCATGACAGTACCCCCCCCTCAAGGAAATCTCTGGTGAAACCTTTGTACTAATCGAGGTGTGTGGACATGGTTACTTGGCTCCCACGATCTCTCCTGAGTTCCATATCCCTTCCAGTCAACAAGATAGAAGAGTTTCGACTTTACCACCTTGGAGTCTAAAATGTCTTTAACTTCGAATTCTAATTCCCCTTCAATTTGAACTGGATCTGGAGGCTTGGACAATCGGGTTCCTGGTTGTACTGGCTTCAAAAGTGATGCATGAAAAACTGGATGAATACGCATGTTGGACGGTAGATCCAGTTTAAAGGCCACTGTGTTGATTATAGCCTTGATGGGATAAGGTCCTATGAATCTGGGATTGAAGGTTCGCGGGCCCTTGAGGGGTAAATGTTTAGTTGCTAGCCATACCTGGTCTCCTACTTGGTAAGGAGGAGTTTTACTTCGGTGCAAATCAGCGTTTTCTTTATACTTTTTCTTGGCTTGCTGTAAATGACTTGCAGCTTCTTTGAAGGCTCGGGTTATTGTGGAATGCAGATGATTTACTGCGGGCATTTCCAGGGTCAGAGGTGGATCTAGGTCAGAGGTCCGAGGATGGTGACCATACAAAGTATAAAAAGGGGTTTGTCCGGTTCCAGAATGCACTGAGTTGTTGTATGCATATTCTGCGATCCAAAGAATGTCTTTCCAATTCAACTCAGATTGGTGTAACATGCACCGAAGATATTGCTCGAGAGTCTGATTGGTTCTCTCGGTTTGTCCGTCGGTCTGGGGGTGGTGGCTGGTGGATAACCGCACATCTATTTGTGCTAATCGGCAACACTTCTTCCAAAAATGGGAGATAAATTGACTTCCACGATCCGAGACTAATACGGAAGGGAAACCATGTATGCAAACTATATTCTCCAGGAATTCCTTGGCCAAGGTGGAAGCTGAAGGCAAACCTTTTAAAGGGATAAAGTGAGCCATTTTGGAGAATAGGTCCACAATTACAAGGATTGTGTTGTAACCAGCACAAGGAGGCAGGTCGGTTATAAAGTCCATTGACAGGGTGTGCCATGGTGCCGGTGGAATATCCAAGGGTTGAAGTAGGCCGGCTGGCCTTTTCTTTTGAGCTTTGTTTTGGGCGCAAATTCCGCAAGACAGAACAAAAGACTTTATGTCTTTTCTCCAAGAAGGCCACCAGAAGTGGCGTTTGATTTTTTCCTCCGTTTTAGCGATACCAGGGTGTCCTTCCATTAAAAATTCATGATGATGGGCAATAACAAGTTCTTGCAATTCTTTACTTGGCAGAAACAACCGCTCCTGGAAGTAGGGTAAGTCATCCTTAACGGTGTAATGAGGACCCTTTTGACTCCATTCCCGTAAGGTTGAAGAGTCTAGAAGTTGTTTTACTTGCGTTTGGATGTCCTCAATAGTTTGCAATGAAGTTAAGCCTAAGATTCTTTGCTCAGGTATGATGGGCACAGGTTCTAAGCTCGAATTAGGTTCTTTCATGCCAATCCGGGACAAGGCGTCCGCTTTTCCATTCTTGCAGCCAGGGCGATAGGTAATTACAAAATCAAATTCCGCAAAGAATAGAGCCCATCGGAGTTGTCGTGAAGATTGAGCTTTGGCCGTCTTTAAATACTGTAAGTTTCTGTGGTCCGTAATTACGGTGATGGTGTGTCTTGCCCCGAGAAGGTAGTGACGCCAAGCCTTGAAAGCAGATTTGATGGCCAGTAACTCTTTATCGGTAATTGCGTAGTTGATTTCAGGAGGAGAAAATTTTCTGGACCAAAAGGCCACTGGGTGTAGTTGGTTAGTTTTTGGGTCTCTTTGCGACAGGACAGCTCCCATGGCCGAACTGGATGCGTCGGTTTCCACAATGTACGGGAGATCTGGGTGCGGGTGCTTCAATACAGGTGCAGAGGTGAATTTGGTTTTCAGGTCCTGAAAGGCTTGTTCGGCCTCAAGAGTCCATTCGAAGCGTTTGTTTTTCTTTAGGAGAGCTGTGATGGGTTAGACTGTTCGGGAAAATTCCGGGATGAATCGTCGATAGAAATTGGCAAAGCCGAGCATGCTCTGAACTCCCTTCATCGAGCTAGGAGATGACCATTTGAGGATGGCGTCCACCTTTCGCGAGTCCATTCGGACTCCTTGAGGTGTCAGGATGAATCCGAGAAACTCAACTTCTGTGGTATGAAAAACGCATTTTTCGAGTTTTGCAAATAGTCTGTGCTGGCGCAATTTCTCAAGAACTGCCCTAACATGCTTTCTGTGATCAGATTCTGAAGAAGAGTACACCAGGATGTCGTCAATGTAAACAATGACACAGACATCGATAAGTTCCCGAAGAACATCATTCATAAAGTACTGAAAGGCGGCAGGTGCATTGCACAAACCGAAGGGCATCACCTGATATTCAAAGAGCCCAAACTTGGTGCGGAATGCAGTCTTCCATTCGTCGCCTTCTTTTATACGCACCAGGTGATAAGCTCCTCGGAGATCTAACTTGGTGTACACACAAGCGTCTTTCACCTGGTCGATAAGCTCAGGGATCAAGGGCAGAGGATAACGATTCTTAATCGTTATTTGATTTAGGGCGCGATAGTCTATACACGTTCTAAGGTCGCCCTCTTTTTTTGGCACGAAGAACAGAGCTGAAGAGACAGGAGACTTGGACGGGCGAATAAAACCATTGGCTAGGTAGTGATCTAAATACTGACGCAAATGCAGGTTCTCCGATCCGTAAGAGCATAAATCCTACTACAAGGTAGTTGAGCATTGGGTACCAGATCGATTTGGCAATCATAAGACTGATGGGGAGGTAACGTGTTAGCCTGTTCTTTCTGAAAAACGTCTTGGAATTCTTGGTATTCTGACGGTAACTGTACAGGGGTGGAAGTTGCTGAGGCTAGACCCATAGCTGGATTTCTTGGATAACAAGTTGGTTCACAATCAGGAAAACTTATCTTCTTTGCTCGCCAGTCAATTCTGGGATTATGTGTTTCTAACCAAGGAATTCCAAGAATTACTTGAAATTGTGGGGCCTTGATCACATCAAACACGATTGCTTCCCGATGTCCATCCTGACCCACCAGTGTCACTTCAACAGTGGAATGCGTTACAGGCCCTGAGGCTATTTCGGTTCCATCTACTGTAGTGATGACATCTTGGGTTACTTTCGGGCGGAGAGGAAGCTTAATCCTGGAAGCCAATTCACGGTCTATGTAATTTCCAATAGCTCCACTGTCGATGTATGCTTTTATAGCATGCAACTGCTGAGGCTGTTTTGGGTCCACGAGCACCATTGGCATGACAAAATGCAAGGCCAAAGAGTTAGTTTTCAAGCTCGGGAAGCGGACCCCTACGCTTGTCGGGCTAGGTCGTTTCCCGAATCAGGTGTCAATAATTCGTTATCAGTAGCTCCAACCACCTTCTTAGGTGGTTTAACTGGACAATTTCGAAGAAAGTGACCGGAAGTCCCGCAATACAGACAAAGTTGCATTTGCCGCCTTCTCTCTCGTTCTTTCTGCGTTAATGGTCCTTTAACACCACCGATTTGCATAGGTTCGGATACGTCGGTACTCTTGGAGTTAGCGTGGGTTTTGCTTGGTATTCGGGTTTCGTACTTGAACCGATCTGCTTTTCTATTTTGGAGTCTGTGATCAAGTTGAACCACCAAGTCTATGTAGTCCGCGCAGACCTGGGGTGGGTTTACTATCTGAGCTAGAACATCCTTAAGCTCTATGAGCAGGCCTCGATGAAACAATGTGATCCTTTTGTTTTCTGGCCATCCAGTTTCCACAACCAGTCTGTTAAAGGTGGCAATGTAGGGCAGAAGATCCTGATTACCTTTTCGTAAGGATAGCAGTTCGTTATCAAGGGCCTGTCCTTGAGAGTGTCGAGCAAACAATCTTTCCATGCTGGCCTGGAAGCCCTGAAAATTCTGGAGAATGGGGATCATCCTGATTTACCAATGGAATAGACCAATCGGCAGCACTGCCACTGAGGTAAGATAGTATAAAGGCTACCTTGGTCTGGTCGTTATGGAAGGCTCCGGGTCTGCATAGAAAGTGTAAACGACATTGGTTCATAAAGACGGCATATTTCTTGGGATCCCCCGCAAAACGTTCAGGCGGGGCCAAAGGCATGTGTCCGGGTAGATTGATTTGTACCGGGTTATTCAAACCCATTGATGTGAAAATGTCTCCGGAATTAGGTAAAGGAGTGTGCCCTGCCTGGGCCTGTAATAACCTTTTGGCTAGGTCATATGTTCTTTCCTTGGATAGGATCAGTTCTCTTTTGAGAGCGTTAGTCTCCTGGCGGGCTGAGTGCATCTCTGCCCGTAATTCCCCCAAAAGCTGGGCCAGCTGGTCAGTCTCGGAAGTCTCCATAGCGCCCGGGTGGGAAATTGTGGGTAGGCTTCGCGTTCTGTAACGCTCACCTGATTCCCACGGAGGCGCAGGTCTGGCTTCGAGTGCTGATGCTTCTTCAATGGTGAAGCGCAGGACTCTGAAGATGGACAGGAAGGGCCCCTCTACTCTGGCTTCTCTGGCTCGCTGGAATATTCCCCTGTGCGTGAAAAGGGAGTATTACCTACTGACTGAGTTATGCTCAAGCCTCCCACTCTCTTCCAACCCTCCACGATACCCTTCCACGATTCCCCGTGAAGTCTCACCTTAGGGTCAGGAAGGATGAGCTCTCCATTCTGCTTCTGATGCAGGGGCGCGTTGAAACCCAGTTACTTCACTGGATTGAGGATTGATGGGAGTTCAGGTGAGCTTGACTATTCAGGTAAGGCGCTGCAAAGGTTCTGCTGCAAGTTCAAAAGTCCAAGCTTAATAATAATGTTCATTGGGCCTCATTACACGGAAGGCGGTAAGGGTTTACCGGTACCGGTAAGGGCACCGGTACCGGTAAACCCTTACCGCCTTACTACGAGGTCCCTTTGCGGGTCCTCCCTTAACGCCTGGTTTTTACAGGGGTTAAGTACGGGACCCGCAAAGGGACCTTGGTGCTAATTACGGTACCGCAATTTGCGGTACCGTAATTAGCACCTTCACCATTAACATGGAGCCCTATGGGGCTGACTGGCAATGGTGAAGGGGCAATGGTGGATGGCGGAATTAGCGCCCCCACACACCTTGGAATATGGCGCTAATTCCGCCATCCACCAAGGCGGACCCGGTAAGGTACCGGCGGCAGCCATGGCGCTAGTAGCGCCATGGCTTACCGCCTTCCGTGTAATGAGGCCCATTGTCTTGTTGCAGCAAGCGCTAATGCTTATGTCTTTTTCCCCTTAGGGGCCGGGGTTCGGAATGCCGGAGATATGGCGCCGACCCGAAGTGAAACATGCAGTTCCAGTAAATGACAGGTAAGTTCTGGATGAGCGCTCGGGTAATGTTTTTGCATTCACTCATTCAATGTCTTTGTCTTTTTTCCCCATAGGGGCCGGGGTCTGGAAAATGCCTGGAAGCGGCAAGACCCGAAATGAAATGGGAATGACCCAACAGGTAAGTCTTAGAAGGAAACTGAGCTTTTCCTATTCCTTTCCTTCTCTCAACTTGTTCTTGTCTTTTCCTCTCTAGGCTCTGGGAAGTGGCTGTGGATCCGGATGATCGCTGCTGAAGATGGAGGCGTCCAGGATAGGTGAGTGAAATGCAGCGCTGCAGCGATCGTAGCGAAATGCTTTTAAAAATGATGTCTTCCTTTTCAGGATCGTCGGTGTGATGTCTCCGTAGTGCTGATTTAGCAGGTAAGGTCTTTTGTCTCCCTTTGCAGGTGACCCAGGATACTGACAGGCGTGGCTGAGGTCCAGATGCAGGAGCTGACACGGTGAGCGTCCAGCTGCGAGGAGCAGAATAACGCGAAGCGTGAGTTGCTGATCAGGTGTGGTTTAAATAGCTTTGGAAGAAGTTCCAAGTGTGTATCCTTCCACCGATCAGGTATGTATCCTTCCCCGACCACACCCGGGTGGAAAGTAGTCCCACAGGTAAAGTAGTTCCATTCAGGCCTCAAGAGGGCCTGGATGTAGCAGCATGGTCTGCATCAGGTAAGTGTACATTAAAACACTTGAACACATGTCTAGCTTTATGAGCCTGGCGCCTAAGGCGCCAGAACAGGGGTCCAACATGAGCCTGGCGCCTAAGGCGCCAGGACTGCGTCCAAAGGGCCCCAGCTTGGGCCCGCTGGCACTCCCCTGGGGGAAATGATGCCTCCCTCTGGGGTTGCTGGGTCGGACCTGGCTCCTTGGAGGTAGGCATCATGACAAATACCGACTGCAATTGGGCTGAAACAAGGCTGCGCTCTTGCAGCGGTATTGTTTAATTTATATATCTGTGATATTGAGGAGTGTTGGGCCAATGCTATTATTTTTCCGGCTAGACTTGGCCAGTTGAAATTGAATTATATTGGATTTGCTGATGATCTCTTACTCTTCGATAGGACCCCTTTTGGGCTCCAGATGAAGATATATTTGTTTTCTCATTATCCCATAACCTAAAGTTGAATCAGTCCAAATCTAATATAATTGTTTTTGCAGATGGGAGAAGAAGGGTTTGTAGCTTTAATTGGTTCATGGACGTGGTTAACATTGAAATGGTACAATCTATGAAATACCTGGGCTATACCTTATCTGATTCATATACTCTGTCCTGGTGGAAGGAAAGACTGCAAGAGAAAATAGGAGCTCTAGTCTCACAAATTAAAATAATTATGGGGAAATATTGCAGTTTCTCTTTATTACCTGTCCTGCAATTTTATTTATTGAAAGTTGAACCATGTATTCTCTATACCTTGGACATGTGTCTCTATGAGATAGATGATCTCCTTGATACACTACAGGGTGTTATCTGGAAAACAGTGTTGGGCTTGGCTTCCTCCATTCCTAATGATGTTATCGTCATGAATTGGGACTCTTACCATTGTCAGCAAAATGGAACTGGCGGTTGCTACACAACTATGTGAACATTCTAGGCCCTCCATGTAATTCCCTTTATGAGGATCTGAATACCCAGTTAACCCTGGGGTGCTTGAGCTCTTTGTCAGTTTTTGCAGAAAAGATGAATGGTTTACTGGTTAGGATGATGATATCCAAAGAGGATCTAATGATAGGTCTACCAAGTTGCAAACGGAAAATGCAACTCTATTATTGGAGTTGCCAATCTGATCGAATTGGTTCTTATAAATCATACCACTTTGCCTTAATTAGAAGGAAATGGGGGGACCGATCAAGATATATTCTACAGTTTCCTTCTTCCTTTGGACGGAATTTGTATCTGCGATACAAACTTAATCAATTTCAAACAAATGAAAGGTTGTTTCAATGGGGGAGATGTAATTTGTTCCCTCAAGCATATTGTTATGTATTTTGAATATTTTGAGCATGTGAGACTCAACATATTTTGGAATTACCTTTACTCGTGTTCCATCCTGTCTCGAGAGTCTCCCTGGGAAAGATGTATGTGGAGCAATAGCATTAAGCTGGTCATTAAGCTGACATTGTCATTATCTGTACTGGAAATTAAATTGAAGGAAAGGAATTTTGAAGGTGTATAGGTTTATATAAGTTTTTGGAAAATTATATACATTTTCATTATTTTAATTATTTGATCTATTGTCTGTTTAATATGGTCTGCCGTGATTTACTAGGATCTAGATTTTATCAATTTTGTAATATAACCGACATGTATTCTATTTGGGAGTTATGAATTAGATCTAAACATGTTTGTAAAAATCTAATATATTTTTATGTTTCATTGTTTAAAATTTGTAAAGGTTTATAATAAACCAAACACAATAAAAAATAAATTAAAAAAAGGATGGGAATTGGTTCTCCCGTCGGGTCCAGGGACCAAAACAGGCGAGTGGTCGGACAGCGTTCTAGGGAGAAGGGAGCAATCGGTCGTTATACGGACCAGGGGGAGCCTAGCGAGTACATAGTCTATACGTGAGAATGTGTTATGGACTGTGGAATAGAATGAGTGCTCCCTGCCCTCCGGCCAAAGCAATCGCCACACACCCCCCATCTCTAACTCAGTCATGCAGTTCCTTACCATCACAGTGGCTCTAGACCGTGGTCGGGCACCCACTGTCGACCTATCCCGCTCTGGATCTAGCGCTAAATTAAAGTTTAATTTAGTGTATTTCTGCCCGAGGGATAGCAAAGACTCAAAGAATGAGGGTTGTCCCCATTCGGACCATAAATATTAACAAATGTCAGTAAAATGGAGTCACAACACCCCGAAACAATCACAAAGTGGCCAGCTGGGTCAGCCACTGTTTCCTTGATGCAGAACCGGAGCGATTTATGTATCAAAATCATGGCCCTGGCAGAGTACATGGAGTAGGATGTGTACTACTTGCACTCTTCTCAGGACTTAGCCACCCCCTCATTACTTCTCTCAACCAAGTGGGTCTCTTGTAAGAGGGCCACCTTTTCCCCATGCCTTTCACAATACTGTATCACCTTGCGGGTCTTGCAGGGATTGTTATGTCCTGCAGCGAGTCCAGACTCTAGTAATTTGACAGCAAAGTCTGCGAGCGCTGGATTGTCTGGGCGGACATCTACGAATATTTCACTACCTTCGGCATGTAAGTATCAAGATCTTGCCACAACTGAGGCCCGTCTGACGGAACGACTGAAGGTTGACTTTCTGAGACTACAAGACAGGTTAAATGCCAGCAGCGGGACTGGGAAAGCCCGTCTGCCTGACATTAACATCCTGAGTCATCGCCAAGTCCAACCACAAGGAACTTCGACAAGTCCTTTGTGCTGCATGAACAGCGACCAGCTCAAAACGGGCTCTCAAAATCACGGACAAGCACCCCACAGACAATAAAAGAACAAGCAACATTGGGCACAATGATAAACGGGAAAGGCTTGAACCAGAACGACCAAAAAGAGCAATTGCATACAATGATCGATGAGCCTTCGGCACACGTAAAATCTTCTCGTTTAAACCTACCAAATAGATCGACAAACTCATCTGACTCTAAATTGGAGGAGCAAGCAACCAACAACAAAGAACAGCTCTCAGTAGCAGCTGGCCTTCAAATCCACAATACCGTTCTTGCTGCAATTGCAATGATACCATTCGTAAAACTGTACGAATCAATAAACGACTAATTAAAAGATCAAGGATCATTACTGGCAACGCTAAATTTGAAACTTAAGGCCTTGGAAACATTCTCGGGGCAAATCCAAAAACGACTGGATTACAAAGCTGAAACCTCTTTGAAATGGAACAACATACTCAGCGACCTTTCAAGACACGAGACTGCAGAAAAATCTGATCTGATGGATGCTGTGATTGATTGTACCAAATGGATGCGCCATAACTTATACAACATGACTTCCAATAATGCAGGCAATTCCGTCATGAACGCTGATAAAAGGTACGTTGAGAGGAATACCACCACAGCCGGATGTTCAAACCTGGCACCTCTCAGAAATTACTCTGGAATGGAGAAAACAAATAACGTTATCACCAAACAAATCCCCACATCTATTAGTGATTCGGTTGACATTTCCAGTAGTTGCATGCAGCCGCTGGTCATGTCAGAAGTCTGTGCTATGAATATAACGGACATCCCAAACGAGAATTCAGCAATACAAATCAGTGGTCTTACCAACTCCGATGTCAGGATCATTGATACTGGAGATGCTACCAAAACTGCGGCGCTGGGCCAAAATCATCTACCACACGTACTACCATCAAAGTTAAACAGGTCCAATGGGACAGGAAGAAACCTAACATTTGACATATTTTCCAAATCGACTAAACTTTCAAATGCGACATCTAAGAACCGCAAGTCGAACAGCACCAGCGGAACGTCATTGATAGAAAAAAATGGGTTAATACAAAAAGCAAATCCAACTGCTCAAGGCGTTTTATAAGAAATTTGACAACCCCAGCGCTGATGTCTTTCTTCGAGCATAAGATCTTGCAGAATAAAACTAAACCCACCAACAATATTAAATTACAAAGTTGCCCCAAGTGCTTGGAATTGGCAACCCAAAAAATTGATCTCGACGTGAGAAAAGCTAGTCTGCAATACTCATTCTTCAAATGGATTGTGTACTCCCACGTATTCCTTGTCCTTCATTTCCAGCTTGCTGGCCTTGGAAATTGTTTTTCAGTAGATGGCGCTGCGTGTCAGTGTCCCTCGAGTCGATTTCCCTCGGAGGCCTCCACATCAGCGTCAACGTCATCATAGGTATAAATAGTTGCGCGCAGCATCTGTTGCTCAGTTACGTTTTTCCACGCTTTGTAAGCCTCAGAGACGTAACTCTCGGTTCCTCAGTGGATCAAAAACTTCGACATTTCATGTAGAATAAACATTGTATCTTCCATGCACAATGGCATCTTCGCCAGCTCCATCGACGCCCCGATCCGGCTTTAAAAAATGCCGGGATTGTGGGAAAAAAATTTCTTTGACTGATCTCCACAGGATCTGTCTATGGTGCCTGGTCCCAGAGCACCCGTGTTCAGAGTGTGAAGAATGTATTTCGATGACGGCGAAGGCCTTGAGGGAGCATAAGGGGAAGCTGGAAAAAGGTAAGACCGTTAAATCTGTTACCCCTTCAAAATTGACCTCTGACGAGTCGAGACCGTCATCACCTCATCGAAAAAGAAAGCATTCCTGTTTGAGGTCTCAGAGTGGATCACATCACTCATCCACTTCGAGACACAATAAGAAGACGCGCCATAGATCGCCCTCATCTTCGTCTTCCAGTTCCCCAGAAAGAGTAGCTTGCCCCACTAAGCACAGCTCACCGGCTCAGTGGGAGGAGTTTCATTAGAAAAATGTAAGAGTCTTCGAGAACGCAGCCTTGCTCCCCTGGGAGATACCTGGAGGCGATACCCCGGGTAAAAATCCTGATAAGCATAAAAGCCGTGAGTCGTCAACCTCAGCGAAACATACTCCTCAAGAGCGTCATGAACCCTTGAGAAGAGAAAAAGCCTCTTTGACGCATAAGATGTCGACCGTACCTTCGAAGTCCAAATCTGCATCATCGAAATTGCCGACGCCTTGTGCCCCTTCGACGCCGTTTGCACCCGAGGCATCGGAGTCTCCTTCGAGAACGTCGAGATCGGTGTCGAACCCATTGGCGACATCGAAGAACATCCCAAATCCCTTGACAACGTTGAGGCCAATTTCGAGTACATCGACGCCTTTCACAATTATGTCGAGACCTACGATGTCTACCTCGACGATTTTGAGTCTTTCTCGACCAGTGATGACTAATATAGCCCCTTCATCACTGGAGTTGGGTTTTACACCTCTTCCAAGCTCTGATTATTTCAGGGCTTTATCTTCCATATATGAGGAGGCTGAAGACTCAGACTCAAGCACAGAAAGTACCGCAGGTTCGCCATTGGCAACTCTCACTATCAATTTCAGGTTCTGCCATTTGGGCTGACCTCCGCCCGAGGGTTTTCACCAAGCTAATGGAGGTTGCAGACGGTGCAGACGCTCTGAGCAGGCAGATCACAGTCTCCCATGAGTGGGAACTAGCTCAGGAATTCTTTCAAGAGATCTTCACCCTTTGGGGAACCCCTCAGGTGGATCTGTTCACAATGAGTCTCAACAGGAAATGCGAACGGTACTACTCCAGGGAACTTCCCCAGAGAGGAGCTCTAGGAGATGCGTTTGTGGTGGACTGGGAGTTTCCGCTTCTATATGCGTTTCCTCCAGTCCCCATCATTCCTAATGTAATAAGGAGGTTGAGAAGATTCCGGAAAACCATGATCCTAATTGCCCCAGACTGGGCCAGGTGGACATGGGACCCGGATCTTCTAGACATGTCCATCTATCCTCCGATTTGTCTTCCACAAAGAGAGGATCTTCTGTTGCGAGAGGAGGGTCAGGTTCTCCATCCAGATATCAGAACTCTCAACCTTCACGCATGGTTTCTGATACGGAAGCCTCCGAGGGACATCGACCCGCAGCGCCCTCTACTGAAAAATGTTTTCCGAGGCCAGCAAGCTGGAAATGAATATCAAAGATAAGGAATACGTTGGAGGAACATCCAGTCGAAAGAATGTTACAGCTGGTAAGTAACTTGTTCGTCTATGACAGACGATGAACTATTCAACCTTTCAACCTACTCGATTGAAGATGAAGAATGGACTAGTCCAGAAGTTCGTCATCCTCAAGATGTTGAGTCAAAAAATATTCCTGATGTAGTAGTACCTAGGCAACCTGAAAGGCCACAAGGGGCTTGCTTCAAACTGCCCCTAACGGTAATTCCTACAGTGATGAAAATATTCAACGACCAAAAGCCTCCAGTAAAACGAAGACAAGTTGCAGACAACGGTGTAGATACTTCCATCCTCGTGAAACCGGCTGTAATGAAGCCCACTGCTAGAGCAGATAACGTGCCGACTTTCCCTACTTTGAAACAGCAGGACAAATGGAATTGTGTTGAATCCGATGAAAGAGCTTATCGCCTGAATCTGAATCGGATGCGCTTTGTAAGCCTCAGAGACGTAACTCTCGCTTCATCAGTGAATCAAAAAACTTCGACATTTCGTGTAGCATAAACATTGTATCTTCCATGCACAATGGCATCTTCGCCAGCTCCATCGATGCCCCGATCCAGCTTTAAAAAATGCCAGGATTGTGGGAAAAAGATGTCTTTGACTGATCCTCACAGGATCTGTCTATGGTGCCTGGGCCCAGAGCACCCGTGTTCAGAGTGTGAAGAATGTATTTCGATGACGGCGAAAGCCTTGAGGGAGCGTAAGGGGAAGCTGGAAAAAGGTAAGACCGTGAAATCTGTTACCCCTTCAAAATTGACCTCTGACGAGTCAAGACCATCGTCTCCTCATCGAAAAAGAAAGCATTCCTGTTTGAGGTCTCAGAGTGGATCACACCATTCATCCACTTTGAGACACAATAAGAAGAGGCGCCATAGATCGCCCTCATCTTCGTCTTCCAGTTCCCCAGAAAGAGTAGCTTGCCCCACTAAGCACAGCTCACCGGCTCAGTGGGAGGAGTTTCATTAAAACATTTTAAGAGTCTTCGAGAATGCGGCCTTGCTCCCCTGGGAGATACCTGGAGGCAATACCCCGGCAAAAAACCTGATAAGCATAAAAGCCGTGAGTCGTCGACCTCAGCGAAACATACTCCTCAAGAGCGTCATGAACTCTTGAGAAGAGAAAAAGCCTCTTTGTCGCATAAAATGTCGACCGTACCTTCGAAGTCCAAATCTGAATCATCGAAATTGCCGATGCCTCGTGCCCCTTCGACGCCGTTTGCACCCGAGGCAGCACAGTCTCCTTCGAGAATGTCGAGATCGGTGTCGAACCCATTGGCGACATCAAAGAACATCCCAAATCCCTCGACAACATTGAGGCCAATTTCGAGTACATCGACGCCTTTAACAATTACATCGAGACCTACGATGTCTACCTCGACGATTTTGAGTCTTTCTCGACCAGTGATGACTAATATAGCCCCTTCATCACTGGAGCTGGTTTTTACACCTCTTCCAAGCTCTGATTATTTCAGGGCTTTATCTTCCATATAGGAGGAGGCTGAAGACTCAGACTCAGATAGGCCTTTTGGTCTACAACCTACAAGACCTTCTCTGCCAGAAGAATTTATACCAGAAGAGGTCAGGCTAAAGGATCTGCATGAGTCCTTACAGGAGGCAGTGGTATTGATACCTCTCCAGAGGTAGACTTTAGTAAACTGGAGCCTGGTGATCATGCAGAGAGAAATTATAGGTTACTAATGAACAGGGTAATGAAGTACATGGGGTGGACGAGACCCACACCCACCTTTGACCAAGATGATCTAATGGACATTTTAGATAAGGGACCTCAAGAAGATCCTATAGTTCCCTTCCATAGAGCCTTGCAGAAAAAAGTAACCACAAATTGGGAGACTCCAGAAGTAATTCATGTAGTCAGTAAAAAATGTTCTGCAAAATATAGGACATCGGCTACAGACCCTCCTTATCTATCTAAACCCTGACTCCAGAGAGTCTAGTAGTCCAAGCTGCTACTTCGTCAGGCAGACAATCAGCATACCCCACAATACCGTAAATTTAACGCCATGGTCAAGAAGGTCTTCTCGGCATTCAGCTTGGCTCTTAAGTCTGATAACGCAACTTGCACACTGGCAAGATTGAGTCACACCCTTTGGGAGTGTGGCTTCAATGGTGGCTGACCACCTCCCCGAAGGGGAGGAGAGAGAAGGTTTCTTGAGCATTATCAACGACAGGAGGGGTGCGATGTGTGAGTCCCTCCAAACTGGTCTCGACCCTGTTGACAGCATCAGCAGAGCCATGGGCTAGTACCACAATCCGCTGATTTGCGTGGTTGCAGAAATCTGGCTTTGCTCCTGATGTGCAATCCAGACTTCTGTATATGCTCTTTGACGGCACCTATCTATTTGGTAAAAAAGCTGATGACAGTTTGGAGAAGTTGCAAACTTCCAAAGTGGTGGCCAAATCCCTTGGAGCTGCAATTCAACAAGCTTCAAACCGCCCCATAGGTATGCCCTGGAGGGCTAGGTCCTTTCGCTTTTACTCTGGTTTCGGAAAAGGCAGAGAACAGCCAGCTCAAAGGGGCCAGAGACGATACACCCGTGGTGGACGGGGCAAAGGGTACCAAGTCTGCATCTGCAGGTGCTGCCTTGCCTTCAGCATCTGTGTCAGCCACTCCAAAACCCCTCTGAGGTCTTACTACACAAGACATCAGTAGGGGGCAGGTTAACTCAACATCTGACAGAATGGCAGGCTATTACTTCAGATGCTTGGGCATTGGAAACAGTTGCCCAAGGTTACTGCCTGCCTTTCCTGCACACTCCTCTTAGTCATCCACTGGGGAACAACTCTTTGATATTTCCAGACCTGCTCCTTATGTAGGAGATTTTAGACCTGCTAGAGAAAGGTGCTATAGAATCGGTACCTGTAGCAGAGAGGAACAAGGGTTGGTACTCCCCATATTTTCTAATTCTGAAAAAGGACAGAGGAATGAGACACATCTTGGACTTACGAGAATTAAACAAATTCCTCAGGAAAGACAAGTTCAAGATGGTAACCCTTTCTCAGATCCTTTAGGCCATCCAACTTCAGTATTGGTTGGTATCTCTGGACCTTCAGGATGCTTACTTTCATGTGCCAATCCATCTCAAGCACAGAAAGTACCCGAGGTTCGCCATTGGCAACTCTCACTATCAATTTTGGGTTTTGCCATTTGGGCTGACCTTCGCCCGAGGGTTTTCACCAAGCTAATGGCGGTTGTGGCAGCAAGTCTCAAGAGGGGAGGGATTCATATCTACCCCTACCTGGACGACTGGTTGAACAGAGCAGTGTCCCCGGAACAAGCTCGAGATCATCTGGATTATGTTTGCTACTCCCTCCACAAGCTAGGCTTCTCCCTCAACTTCAAGAAGTCCCATATGATACAGTCACAGAAACTCCAGTTTATTGGAGCGGTCCTGAAAACATCCCTGGGAAAAGCCTCACCACCAGAGGCGAGTGCTCAAGATATTCTACAGATGGTGACCAGATTTCAAAATGGCCAACATCTGCCGGCCTTTGACTTTTTGAGGTTGCTCGGCCTCGTGGCATCCTGCATTTTTCTAGTGCCATAGGCTCACCTGAGAATGAGGTCTCTCCAGTGGGCTCTAAGGACCCAATGGCCACAATTCTCAGGAAAGATGTCAGATCTCCTACAAATTGCAAACAGGGTCGCACGGGACCTTCAATGGTGGGCCTGTCGGGAGAAAACTTTGAAAGGAGAACCGTTTTGGCAACCACATCCGCAGATAACAGTAGTGACGGACGCCTCGCTCACAGGGTGGGGAGCCCAGGCCAACGATTTGACCATCAGCGGTCGTTGATCTACATCGGAGTCCAAACTACACATCAACCTATTAGACCTGAGAGCAATCAGGCTAGCAGTGAAAGCTTTCCTGCCATCAGTACTGGTAAAAAATGTTCTGATAATGATGGACAACACAGTGGCCATGCACTACCTCAAAGAAAGAGGAGGCGTAGGGTCACTGCCACTGTGCAGAGAGGCAATGCAACTCTGGTTCTGGGCAATTCGGGAAGGAATTTCTCTATCGGCAGTTCACCTAGCCGGACAGAATAACACAGTGCGGACGCTCTGAGCAGGCAGATCACAGTCTCCCATGAGTGGGAACCAGCTCAGGAAGTCTTTCAAGAGACCTTCACCCTTTGGGGAACCCCTCAGGTGGATCTGTTCACAATGAGTCTCAACAGGAAATGCGAACGGTACTGCTCCAGGGAACTTCCCCAGAGAGGAGCTATAGGAGATGCGTTTGTGGTGGACTGGGAGTTTCCGCTTCTATATGCGTTTCCTCCAGTCCCCGTCATTCCTAATGTAATAAGGAGGTTGAGAAGATTCCGGAAAACCATGATCCTAATTGCCCAAGACTGGGCCAGGTGGACATGGGACCTGGATCTTCTAGACATGTCCATCTATCCTCCGATTTGTCTTCCACAAAGAGAGGATCTTCTCTTGCGAGAGGATGGTCAGGTTCTCCATCCGGATATCAGAACTCTCAACCTTCACGCATGGTTTCTGATACGGAAGCCTCCGAGGGACATCGACGCGCAGCACCCTCTACTGAAAAATGTTTTCCGTGGCCAGCAAGCTGGAAATGAATATCAAAGATAAGGAATACATTGGAGGAACATCCAGTCGAAAGAACGTTACAGTTGGTAAGTAACTTGTTTGTCTATGACAGACGATGAACTATTCAACCTTTCAACCTACTCGATTGAAGACGAAGAATGGACTAGTCCAGAAGTTCGTCATCCTCAAGATGTTGAGTGAAAAATATTCCTGATGTACTAGTACCTAGGCAACCTGCAAGGCCACAAGGGGCTTGCTTCAAACTGCCCCTAACGGTAATTCCTACAGTGATGAAAATATTCAATGACCAGAAGCCTCCAGTAAAACTAAGACAAGTTGCAGACGACGGTGTAGATACTTCCATCCTCATGAAACCGCTGTGATGAAGCCCACTGCTAGAGTAGATAACGTGCCGACTTTCCCTACTTTGAAACAGCAGGACAAATGTAATCGTGTTGAATCCGATGAAAGAGCTTATCGCCTGAAGCTGAATCGAAAACTCAATGCGGCACAAGCCGAAAGGCGTGGAAACAGTTCCAGCAAAGCTCAAGAAATACAAGCTAAGCAAAGAAGTGCGTTGAGCAAACTTCGATTGGAAAACATTGCCTGGGAAAAAAATGAAACAAACTTAAACAGGTGCAACTTAATGAAACTGCTGCATTGCGGGCCAACCCTAAGAACAATAATATCGGATGACATTTCAATAGTGGAATATGCCTCTGAATGCAGATCGGATTGTGTATTTCTACATGTTAACTCAACTCTGATGGAGAACACTTTGATGTCTGCTAGTCATGCTCTGCTGTCTTTTGGCTATGAGCAAACATTGGGCCTCATTCCGAGTATGGCGGTAAGGGATAGCGGCCACCGCTAACGAGAGCGGTGGCGGTAATCCCTTACCGCCATACTCCGAGTTCCCTTTGCGCCATGGTGGTTTTAACACCTGCTTTTAGCAGGTGTTAAAAACCATGGCGCTAAGGGACCTTGATGTTAATTACGCCACCGTAATTTACGGTGGCGTAATTGACGCCTTCCCCACTCCCATTATGCCCTATGGACCACAGTAATTCCGCCATCCACCAAGGCGCTGCCGGTCCGGGTACGGCATCAACCAAGGCGTTAATAGCGCCATTGGTTAGCGCCGTACTCGGAATGAGGCCCATTTTACCTCGACAGAACCTCCAGTAAGTCCCAAGCAGCTCAATACCATAAGCGGCTAGATGTAGGATTTCAAACAAGCAACGATAACAGATGTAACGTACTTCCGAACAAGACCAAAGAGAACAATCGCCGCAGCAACAAGCAAAACACCAGAGAAGTCTCTCCTCGTAGAAAACCAGCCCCGAAAAGGAACCGTCGACTGAGCGATCACTAGCAAAAAAAATCTGATTCCAACCACCATGGTTTGTTATTATCATGGAATACTCGAGGCTTTAAACACTTATTTGGTGAGAGCGGGCTAAGAAAAGAATGCTACTCACTTATTTGTCTACAAGAGACTTGGCTGCGTGACTCCCCATTAAGTGAGGGATATACGATCTTGTTGAATGCTGCTGGCAAAAACAAGACTGGCCGTCCATTTTTTGGCTTGATTACGATGATTAAAAACAACAGAAGCTGGGATGTTGTACGATTGTCAAACCCGAATTTGTTTGTTCAACCTACTGTGCTTCGCTCAAATATTCAACAAAATCTCAGAATGGAATACCTTCTTATCTTAAATGTCTATTGGAATCCGGCCAAGATTTCAAGTGTGAAGTTCATCAACTCGGTAATGCTGACAATAGACGAAAGTATTTTGGAGTTGAATAACATCCACATTCTAGTTTGTAGAGACTTGAATTTATCATGGTTTAATCAGCATGGTCAAAAGATAGACCTAAATGCGATGCAAGGAAATTGAATGCGCCTACGTGATAAACGCTGGGAAGAGGAACTCCTCAAAAGGAACTGTGAAATGCTGAACGGACAGGTCATTGGGGATATCCCGGCCAGACCCACGTGGACCGGCGCTTGCGGTCCTAAAACACTCGACCACATTTGGATTTCAGCAAATTTGTCATCGTTGATTACAAAACTAGAGGTCCTGAAAACTCAGAGTGACCACAATGCTGTGTTTGTGATGTGGCAAACTGAGGCATCGTCACTTGCCAACAGACATAGTTGTAAGTTGCTGGTTAACCAAGGTCAAAATAGGCTAAAGCTGAACACAAATGCGATCATTGAGGTTCGACAAAAATTTGCCACACTATGTGACTGCAAAAATAACGACCCAGACTATACCCCTTTGCTGGAACAATACCAATCCCTACAAAGTGGATTTAAGTTTGATCGTCATTGTAATAAATACCCATTTAGTCTGAAGATGGCTGTGGAAAAAAAGAAAATAGAAAAGGACTTCAGAGCTTTAAAAGTGAACATCACGCATAAAGTAGGCTGGCCATAAGACGGCCCTGCCAAAAGTACCGGAACTGGCTCATTTCGTTCAAACAAATTCGAGACCAAGAAAGAGCAGAGGAAATGTTAAAATCAATTCATGCTTACCATAGTATAGATACCTGTATGATCATCAATGAAGGTTCTCTGTCACAGAAAGCAACAATGAGCGCTAATGTAAGTGCTGCTGCATGGGTGAATCACTAGTCAACAGTCTTTAAATGAAGTCTGACAAAAGACATGGGGCTTGTCTCGTGGAATCTCCAGATTAGCAAGGAAGATATAACAAACGCAATAGCGACATTGAAGAATTCCGGCGCTGCAGGAACGGATGCTCTCTCAAACATCATGTTGAAAAAGCACAAATAGCAGTGGGCGACCTTCATAGGTTTACTCTTTGCACAGATTTCTACGAGGACAAGAATTCTATCTTCTTGGCAATCTGTGGCAGTTGTGCCTATTTTTTTAAAAGGAGCACAATCAGACCCCAACAACTACCATACGATTGCACTTCTTGATGTCATCAGCAGGAGGTTTGCCTCCTTTTTACAGCAAAGTCTGTCAAAGTGGGCTGAAGACGCAGGCATTCTAGATTGCAGACTAACCGGATTTACCAAAGGTGTTGTCGTCGAAGTGAACCTAATGATGCTAAATCTGCTTGAGCTAGAAGCCATTAAAGGGGAGAAAAATCTATTCCTTGCCTTTATAGATCTTAGTCAGGCATTCGACAGTTTGAATAGAGCAACCCTATGGACGAAGCTGGAGAACTGGAATTGTCCTGCAGAGATTCTACATCCAATAAAAATGTTACATTCTAAAACATCAATAAGAATCAGACTAAATGCAGATGGAGACCTTACCGATAACATTCCAACAGGACGAGGGATCAAGCAAGGGTGCCCGCTGGCTGCACTACTCTTCAATCTCTATCTGGCACACCTACCAATGGCATTTGTCAATTGTAACACCTTTCCACTGAAAAGAAATGGTCAACAGCTAACCTGGGCAATCTACATGGATTACCTAGTGTTGTTAGACACCACGCAGATAGGTCTCCAGCGTCTTCTGAACCACCTGATTGTGTATCTGAGAAACAACGATTTACAGCTAAATGCGCAAAAGTCGAAAATGACGTCATTTGGAACTAACCTCGGAAAAAGAGGGAACCAATTCAAATGGGTTGCTGCAGAGGAAGACTTAGAGAAAATAACGTCTATTCGATACCTTGGTGTTACGTTCAACAAATCTATTAGAGAATCAAATTGGATTCTTGATCTAAAAAATAGAATGAGAAATCTAACAATATAAGGCATGAAATTAAACGCAGACTACAGAAAATTTACCATGAAATTGGTCCTAATGTTCTACCATCAGAAAGTGCTGGCCACAATCACATTTGGGAGGGAAGCTGGGTTAAATATTGGCAGTTCTGTGTGGGATGCGCTAGAAGGCCAATTTTGACGCATATTGTTACATCTACAAAGATATGTGCCTATTGAGTCTATACGATATGAGCTTGGACTGCAGTCCTTTTTGGTGATGGTGCTGTGGAAATCCATCTCGATGTGGAGGAAAATGTCATTAACACAGCCAACCCGTGATTATAAAATGTTGCCCCCACAGCTGGAATATCTCCTAATGGACTGTTGAAGGAACGGTCTTCGAGGACTCTTGTCCAATTGACCAATGCTAACATCGACACAAAAACACTTATAAACACTCCTTGTGCCGCAAAGAAAAAATTGTCCCTCTGTGACTGGATCGCAACTTTAAATAAAAGAGCATCTCATACGATGACACTAAAGCTGGGTTGCAAAGCGAGAGGTGTGAACATGACCGCTAGATACCTAGAGAAGTTCCCCGGTAGGTATCATAGAGAGCAATTTTTACACCTGCGGTTGAACCTTTACCACACAAATAATCTATCTCGATTTTGTGGACAAGCTGTTGAATCGGTTAAACATCTGGTAATCGAATGCCTAGAAATGAAACTCAAGCGCAGCTTGTTCCGGGTGAAATTTACTACCAAAAATGACCACTTAGAAACATGGTGGTGGGTAATTCTGTCTGACAATAATTTTGTCTTAACTTGTGCAGTTATAGACTACCTCAATAACATTTTGAAGATGTAAAATGGCTTGAGAAAGGCTATCCTAAGGACTTGGGGTTAAATTGATATGAAAAAAGCAATATGTAAATGTAATATGAAGTTTGCAATAAACTAAGAAATTTACTAAAAAATTATATAAATAAAAATGGTTAAGCCCCCTTACATTCCAGTTTATGACCTTGCAGCTAGCCATTTCCCCTGTCATGTTTCATGCAAGGCCACTCCGCTCCCATGTGCATTTGCTCCCACTCACTGCAGTAGACCGTGTACCTGAGACGTGCACCATTTTGAAATAACAGAACCCAACATTTCCCAACCCCACCACCCACATTCCCAAACTTTCCCCAGATAACAAGCAATCCCACACCCACCTACACTGCCCTCCCCCAACTAGCAGTGGATTGACCCCCCATTGCACTTCTCCCCAACTTGCCAACCTTCTTGGGCTGTCGCCCGGGGACATCAGACACCTCAACTAAGAGGCTCACGCGCTCCAGGACACGGGGGGAGGCGTTTATACTGCCCATTTAGCTTTGCTTCTGAACTGATTCGTTACATGTGCCCTCATATGTAAAACCCACCAGCAGAGACACAGGACCTGCCGCAGAGAGCAGCCCACAGAGTCAGCCCAATTATTTAGACCACCAGAATGCTACCCTTTACGTCTCACAAGGTATGTCATTTTGGGGAAACCCCAAATGGAGTCTCAATATCCAGATCATTCCTTCAGTAGTGTCTCCAGAAAGTCGTGCACAGCTCCCGGGTCTGTGAAGAAGTGCGCTCGGCCTCAGTGTTGCACACGTAGCTTAGATGGGTACAGCATGGCGTATTGTAACCCTTTCTCTCGTAGAGCCAGCTTAGCTGCCAGGAAGGACAAACGGGCCTTCTGCACTGTCGGGGTGAAGTCTGGGTAGAACAACACACAGGCGTTCTCGTAGGTCAAATCATCCAACTCCCGGGCCCTCCTTAAGATAGTGTTGCGGTCCCTGTAGTTCAAGAGGCACGCTATTATTGGGCGCAGACTCTGGCCAGGTATGGGGGCCACCTGCAACACCCTATGCGCGCTCTCGATCAGGAACTGGGTTGACAGCGGAGACGTCTAGAACGCATCCCGGATGTACTGTTCCATAAAAACCTCCATGTTTTGCTGCGGTATGGACTCCGGGACCCCCACTATCCGTATATTGTTCCTCCTGGATCTCACCTCCAAGTCCTCGTTCTTTTCCTTTATTGCGGGACCTCCCACTGCAGAGATCGGATTTCCTGCATTGTCTTA